>NC_137800.1:9474694-9799694 GCF_963383645.1 Muscardinus avellanarius
AGTTCCTAAATGAGAATTCTATTTTTGATAGACCTTACATATTACATTGAGTGTGCATTGATATTAGAATACATAATTATTTTTGTGCAGGGACTATGTGAATATATTTGTGTCAGTGAATTGTTTTTACTGCATGTGTACATTCATGAGCTGGTTTTGTTTCTTTTCTCCAGTCCTGCTTTATGAAGTATCTTCGTTTTGCAGATGTGCAAATTGAAGGGTGGGTTAGGATTTATTTATTCTAAGGTCAAACAGTTAACTTGCAGCAGCCTTGAGACCAGAATACAGATATTCCGACTCCTGGCTCTTTGCAGTAAACATCAATTCCTCTGTGGCTAGAGGCCAAGCACAGGATGAAAGGCAAACATGGCGTAGAATACAAAGGAAGTCATTTCGGGCTGCGTTCAGAGGTGTCTCTGCACTCGGGGAGCGCTTTCCACTACCAACCTGGCATTAACATTCTGGTCTGTGTCTGGTCTATGACTAAACATTGCCCAGCCCGAGCTGATTAATTCTGGCGTGAATCAGATGTGTTTGTCATTGGTTAAAATGCGTGCTCTACCCATACTTAGATGAGCAGTCTTTTATTGCATGTCCTCATGTATGGGGACATCGATCGGTAGCTCATTTTTAAAACATTGTCATTCAAAAAATTATAATTTAAAAATTGCCAAACACGAATAGAATGATGATTACATAGAAGATGATATCCGAGTTCTTATCTGTCAGTTCATCTGATTCACGTTCAGAATCTTGTATGAAACAGTATAGTGAATTTAGGACTCAATTATTCATAATGCTCACAGATTTAAACAGAAAACGTGGCTCCACTTTATATTAACAATATAATTTTCTTTGGTGAGCCAACAAGCTGCATTCATATTATAAAAAATTGCCTACTGCAAGGTTTAGAAGTAATTGAATCTATTTGTTTCTTTCCACCCACCGTATTAATATTTTCTTTCCGCAGTGCATTAGAAAATATATGACCTAGAAAACACCTAACGCGTGTGACAGCTGCCACCTTAGTGGTGCAGAAAATCTGGCATTTATTGAGGATGAAACTCTCCCTAACGCTTTGTCTGCCCTTCGCCAATCCCCTTTGTTTAATCGCTGTGCTGGGAACCTTGAAAAGGAGACCGCTTTCAGGAAGAGGTGAATAGGAATGAGGAGATGCTCATGTGTGAATAAAATGGTGATATAAAAGAAAATTGATTTTCCCCCCTCCAGCTGAAATTTGTGGAGGCTGCTCTGCCTGCCACTGATAGCTGCAGGAGTCAGGCCCCACTCCTGATTTGTAGTCCTGACCCGCCCCCAGACAGGGACATCCCTGGCTATGCGTTTCCATGGCACCCAGCCTCCCTATCGTAGCACGGTTATGTTACTGCTTCCTGTGCTGCCTGTTCTCCCCGACAGATGTGCTGCTGGGCCAGGGACCCTAATTTGCTTCGTATTGCTACAAAAACACCTCACAGTGCTGGTGCAATGGGGGCTCTTAATAAATGTTTGTGCAATAAAAGGTGAATACAGTTTAAGATTTGATCTCACAACTTCTTTTGAAACAGTTTTATTGAAGCACAATTATTATACCCCAAATTTGCATGTATCTGATGTGTACAATTTTATGAGTTTGGATATAGACATACACCCATGATACCACCACCGCGCAGACTTGGCATTAAACTATCCACTACCTCTGAAAGTTTCTTAAACTATCCACCACCTCTGAAAGTTTCTTCTGTGCTCTGATTTTGAAGTAGATACACTGAGGAAAATGAGAAGCCAAACGTTAGCATGGGAATTTTTCTTTCTACGTCTTCCAAAGCTGCTTACTATCTGTTATAGTAAAATGTCCCCTGGAATTCATTTGTTAATATTCAGGGTTAATATAGAGGAGTCATGAGTGTTGTAATCCCAGTAGCAGATAGATCTATTGTAATGGATTTACCTGGCTGGTACTGGGTATGCCCGTGGGGCGTGGATGGGGGAGGTGGAACCCTGGGGGTGCATCCCTGGGGACTGTATGGTTCCTCCTCCTTCTCCTCTTCCTCGTTTCCTCCTCCTATTCTTCATCTTCTTCTCCCTCTCCTCTTCCTCCTCCTCCTCCTCCTCCTCCTCCTCCTCCTCCTCCTTCTTCTTCTTCTTCTTCTTCTTCTTCTTCTCCTTCTCCTCCTTCTTTTCTTCTTTGTCTTCTTCGTCTCCTCCTCCTCCACCTCCTCCTCCTCCTTCTCCTTCTTCTTCTTTTCTCTCTCCCTCTCCCTCTCCCTCTCCTCCCGGTCCCAGCCTCATGGGAGGGAAGTCAGCCTCGGGCTTTAAACTCAGCTCACTGAGCTGTGCAATCAGCTGGGCTGGGCTTGACATCACTTGGATGGAGCCTGGAGCAAGATAAGGGGAACAGGGAAAGAGAGGGAACTAGTAAAGGTCTAAGGGCATAGCAAGCTCAAAAGCTGGTCTGTTCTCTGTGGCTTATGAAGCCTTGGGGGAAATGAATCTCCCTTTACCACATGATCTACCTGGACTAAGTTTTCTTCAGCGACCAGTCATTCCATGCTGTGTCTTACTTCTTTCAAGAAAGCCTCTCCACTTTTTTTTTTTTGGTACTGGAAATTGAACCCAGGGGCATTCTACCTCTGAGCTACACTCCCCAGCCTCTTTTTTATTTTTTATTTCAAATAATCCTTCTGCACAGAATTCAGATCACCTTATTATTCTGCTTTCAGCTCCCCAATAGCTTCCCAATTCAGCATTAAAATTTATAAAACCCATACTTGGGCCTTGTATAATCTGGTCCCAGGCTATCTTTCTGACCACATCTGCATACTAGAAAATAAGTGCTAAACACCTGCTCTCCAGATACAGCCCTGGCATGAATATTGGTTGATATCTTTCATTTATGTTGACTAATATGTCAAGAGTGAAACAATGAACGAAGAGGTGTGTTGGAACTTCACCTGTGGATTGATGACCTGCCAATCTTCTTCGCCAAACTGGACAATGGCTTTCAGATACTGGAAGAACATTCTCTCTGTTTTTGTGCTATTCTATATAACACAAACACTTTTCTGTTTTGTTTGCACTATTAACAGTCTCTCCATCTCTTTGTTAAATCCAGACAATCAACAAATTAGCATTAATTAGCACTTGCCAATTTTTATGGCTTAATTCTCCCTTGGTGGCTAATGTTGGGCTGACCACTCCACGTGGCTAAATGAATGGCAGAGACACTGAGAACATACCATGATCCAGTGTTTCTACCTTACATATACTTGGTCATAAATAAACTTGCGAACATAGACAATAATCAAATGCCACAAAATTATTAAAAATTGATGAGTTATGAATATTTATTACCTTTTATTTTTAAAGTGATAAGTCCTTTTGTAGACTTAGAGGATTTAATGTTTCATAACAGCTGTGTTTAACAACTAGCTTGCAAAATTCATAAAAATTCAACTATCGGTTCCTTGGACCCAGTGCAGGCTGGTTTCCACTCTCTTTATTCACCCACTCCACTCCAGCTCCCCTGGCCCCCCACTTGTGCTTTGCACACACTGGGCACCTCCCTGACTCAGGGACATGGCACTTTTTTTCTGTGCCTGGAATGTTCTACCTCCAGCTGCCCTCATGCCTTGCTCCTGTTACTTCATTCCTTTTGCTCAGCTCAAAGATGACCTACTAGCAACATCTTCTCAGACTGTCTACTCTCTCTGACATCTCCTTGCTCTCTAACCCCTTCTCTTACTTTCGCTAATTTTTTGGTAGCACTGACCACTGAATGCCTTCTATTATTAATTTGTACTCATTTACTATCTATTGACTGACGAGCATTGATCACTGCATAACATGCTATTATTTATTTGTACTTATTGTCCATTCTCTATTCACTACATTAAAGTACATGCTCTGTAAGTTCCAGTAGTTATTCTTTACTATAACTCTTATGCATGCAGGAGTATTCAGCCCAACATAGAAATTCAAAAATTCTCTGTCAAATGTTTTGGGACCCTATAAGGAAAATTCTTTCCTCTCTACGGCTTACCCAAGATTTTCCTTTGAAACCCTTTCAGGTGGGATGCTAGTCTTTTTCGTAAAAGACTTCTCTTCATAGAAGAGCCCTCAGGGGAGCCATCCATGGTGATGGAAACAAGGGGGGCTTAGGGTGGAGAGGGGAATCAACATCCTCCTCTTTCTCAAGGTCTCTCCAGAACTCCTGACCCTTGGAAACTCAGGCCACTTCTCTCTACCTTCCGATGTCTCTCCACTCATTGTTCTTACGGGCAATTTGGCCATTCACCATCATACACTGAAGACTTTGCCTCATTATCTGTTTGGATATTGCCCTAAAAAATAACATTCTCAGCATAGTGGCACCTACCTGTGATTATAGTACTTGGAAGAGTGAGATAGGAAGGCAGGTTCAAGGACAGCCTCAAAAAATAGTGGGACTCTCAACAACCTAGTGAGACCCTGGTTTAAAACCTAAATGACTGGGGATATAGCTCAGAAGTAGAATTCCCCTGGGCTCAATCCCCAGTCTGTCTCTGTGTCTGTCTGTCTGTCTGTCTGTCTGTTCTCTCTATCTTCTCTCTCTCTCTCTCTCTCTCTCTCTCTCTCTCTCACACACACACACACACACACACACACACACACACACACACAATCTTCCTTGAAGTTTCCTGTGATCATACCAGTGTCTAACCTTATGCCTGGTATACAGTGAATGCCTGATAAATGTTTCTTAGTAATTGAATTGTTGAGTGGCAACCAGCTCTCACCTTCATCTCGAGAGTGAGCCAGTTATCCACAGATCGGACCTGAGATACTCTGGTGATGATTTCTGGTTAAAAGTTGTCTTTCTGGCTGTTTCAGGGTAGGTAGTAGCTGGGTTGCCTACCAGAGCCATTTACTTGACACATAAGTTAAACAAAATTCTTTTATCCATCTAGATACCTAAAACAACGAAATAGGTTAGTTCTGATTTTCCTGGTTTCTTGATTTTATATTCTGATGATGCCAATGAAGAATGTGGTCCCACCGGGCGTGGTGGTGCACCCTTGTAATCCCCGGGCTTGGGAGGTGGAAATGGGAGGATTGCGTAGGTTTGAAGCCAGCCGTGCTGGCTTAAGAGACCCTGTTTCCAAATAAAAAATATTAAAAAATGAATCTGGAAGTGTAGCCAGGAGATAGAAGGGTTTCCAGGAGCCCCAGTACCACACACACACACACACACACACACACACACACACACCAAAGAATGTGGTCCCAAGTCAGTTTTTCTGAACATTCTTCATTTTGATCCTAAGACTTGTCACACAGTGATGAGAGGCACTGTATGCTGTTTTCATGCTTTTGGCCTGGCATTTTTTGTAGTTGTTTTAACTCAATTATCTCACTTGGCATTTGGAAGCCTTACTCAACTGTTTCAGCACTCTCTAGGCTATAAATATTTAAGATAATTAAAAATCCAAATGGAGCTGGTCTCTGAAAAGTAGGGCACCTAAGAATGCCAATAAGCTGATTTT
This sequence comes from Muscardinus avellanarius, assembly GCF_963383645.1. Classification (NCBI taxonomy): domain Eukaryota; kingdom Metazoa; phylum Chordata; class Mammalia; order Rodentia; family Gliridae; genus Muscardinus; species Muscardinus avellanarius. Next base: position 9,480,217 of record NC_137800.1, read on the forward strand.
ATGTATTTATTACTATAGAGATTTGCGAACTGTTTAATATTCTGGTTCAGTAAGCTATCCATTCACTGACATCTGCCACAAAAATCACCCAGGATAGTACCTGGATCGTACCTTTTGAAACATTTTTTATTAATTGTTGATGTAAGTATCTAAAGCAATCTACTCAGTGGGAAATACATTTGAGTCATAGAAAAAGTGGTCCAATATCTCAACTGTTACAAAACAAAAATCAGAAACAGGAAACAGAAAAACATGTAACAGTTTTTGAGTAATCTTAGTGGTACATTGACACTCTCCATAGAAAGTAGGGGAAATTTATTTGCATATCCAAGGAACTCTAGAATGGATGAAAGATCTTGCCCAGAGAAAAGAGGAGCAAAAATCAGAGAAGTCTCTCCTCTGTTTAGTAAAGAAATACACTCCTTCTCAGGAACAGGGCTAATTACAGCTTCTTCAATGCTGCCTGGTACCAGATTGGCCAGAAGAGACCAGCTATGATGGAGAGAAAGGGCAGGAGAGGACTCAGCTCGTCACCTTGTGAAACCATCCAAGCTCCAGGCTGTGCTACTCTACTGGTCTGAATCAGCCTGGGATGGTGGTGCAGGTCAGGCAGCATCCCCTAGAGCAGGGGTAGCCTGCGGAGAAGGAACAGTGCCTTGCCTCAAGGTAGGAAGAGACTCTGCATAGGTGCAACTGCAAAGAAGAGGATAATGGTCACCCAGGGGATGAATCCTTTTAACAGGAAGGAACCTTGGAGACGACACAAGCTGGGGCTTGGGTGGGTGGCAAGTTAGTTAGCAGCAGGATCCATATACAGCTCCTGAGCCTCCGTGTGTGTCTGACATCAGCTGGAGTGACCTGGGGACTGTCTGAGACACCTGGAGTTGCCACAGAATATCACAAACTGGCTAAACACTGGACACTAATTTCTCACTTTTTTAGAAGTCCAACATCAAGATGCCAACAGATTTGGTTCCTAGTAAGGACTCTCTTTGGTTTGCAGATATCTACACCCTCCCTGTGTCTCATACGGCAGAGAGAGAGGAAGCCCTGATGTCTGTTTCTCTACTTATAAGAGCGCTAATCCCATTGAGAGATCCAGTGCGAAAGACCTCATAAATCTAATTACCTTCCCAAAGCCCCACTTTCAAATATCATTTTTACTGGGAATTAGGGCTTTAACATAAGGATTTGAGAGGAGCTTAAATATTAAACCCATAGTAGGGATTAAAGAAAGGACTTAGAATTTCTCTAGATGAGGGCTCAGAGACAAGGGATATTTTTATTTCTAAAGTGACATGCCTTTCAGTCCTGCCTCGTTTCTTCTGGGAAGAGCTCTAGGTGTCAAATGATGTCTGCCGTGGTGGCTCTGCAGGTCCCCTCTGACCCCCAAGTCCCCCTCAGCTTTGTGGGAGGCATTGTCAGGGATGATTTGACGTGGGCATCCTCTCACAAAGACTCAATTAATTATGCAGTAGTACCCTTTGAGGCTATGAAGGGACAGGCACAAACCAGAGAGAACTACCCTCTGCTGTCACGAAGGTTTGGCCCACAGAGGAGGCAGTCAGCAAAATCGTCAAATCACAAGTGCCCAAGACAGTGTGCCACAACAACAAGTGTTAGAGGAAGCCACAGTGGGTGCTTGGTAGAGCCGGTTGGGATGGAGGGACATACTTCAGGGATAAAGGGCCCATCGGGGCAGGTGGCATCTGAACTGAATCTAAGGACAGAGGATTCAGGTATGTCAAGGTCTGAAAGCAAACTATTCTAGGCAGGGGCCACAAAACATTGCAGGGCAGGGCAAGATGAATGTACTTGAGAAACAGAGAGGAAGCTGGGGTGTGGTTGGAGCCCAGAAAGTGAGGGTAGGAGCCAAGTCAGGTAGAGGCCTTAAATCAATCTCTCACTATCTGTTAGGGTCTGAGTATTTGTCTCTTCCGAATTCCTATGTTAAACCCCTCACCTCCAATATGACTGTATTTGGAAAAGAGGCCTTTACAAGGCAATGAAGGTCAGATAAGGTCATGTGGGTGAGTCTCCCGTGATAGGATTAGTGCCCTAGAAGAAGCCATAGAGCTGATGCCCTTTCTCTGCAACATGAGGAACTAGCAAGTAAGTGGCTGTGTACAAGCCAGAAAGAGCCTTCGGCAGGCACCCAACCTTTCATCGCTTTGATCTCAAAACTCCCAGTGTGTTGGTTAAGCCACCCCATCTGCCTTGTGTTATTATAGCAACCTGATCCAACTAAGAGGCTCTCTGATTAACCTTGGGAAAATCAGAGGTTCCGCCTGGATTGTCACACCTGTAAAGTGAAACATCTATAAGTATCCACATGAGAGTTTATTGAGATAATTAAATGAAATTAAAGCATTTAAAGTGGTCAGTCCAATACCTGAGGCCAACTAAATGCTCATAAATGGTTGCATTATTAAATTCTGCAGAAACCAATGTGAGTGATGGCAAAACCCACTAAAAACTTTTGGGGAGTTACTCTGTTTTGATGTGTCTTAGCCAAATGTCTCCTGGTGGCATCCCACAGAGTGCAGGGAGAGGCAGCCTGAGGCATGAGGTCATTGGAATGTAGACCACAGCTGTGGTTTTGGCAGCAGGGATGCAGATAAGGTGCCAAGAATTACTCTGGAAAAAGAACAACCAGAATGACAATTTATTGAAAACGATTGCCATAGAAAATTATCCAAAGAAAGAAGAGAAGCTTCGGCAAAGATTTGTATGCTTTTCATTGCCTTCTACTGATTTGGATCCAACACATGATCATGTGAAGTGGTTATAGCCATGTAGTTTGTTTCTCTTAATCAGTGATTTGAGTTTTCATCTAGTGGAGGGAAAATAGAAGTTCTTTGTATTGTATGGGGAGAAGGAAACAGACTAGGTTAGGGGCAAAGACATCACTTACCAGTAGTGTTTCTGTAAACACTGCTGGATTCTCTTTTTTATAACTTGAAAATTCACATTTTATTTATTTTATAATGTGCTTTTATGGGTGCATTATAGTCTAATATCATAATGTAAATCACGTTGACAGTGAAATACATGTACACAGCACTTGGTGACCCCTACCTCACCAAACTATTTCACTCCTTTCCATTACAGAGTACTGAGATTGACACTGGCATATTCACATTGTACAAATAGGTGGTGGTAGTATTTCTATTGATGAACCTCAGTTTCCCCCTTCCCCTTCCCTTAGACCACCTCCCTGGATCCACTGAGGTCTCTTTTCCATTGTCTGGAATCCCTCTGGTATCCCATTTATTCCCTAGCTTGTGCATATTAAAGAAAACCTATGTTCATTCACATTCTGTGATTGGCTAATCTCACTTAACATAATGTTCTCCAGGCCCTTCCATTTTCCTGCAAATTACATAATTTTGTTCTTTTTTATTGCTGAGTAGGATTCCATTGTGTGTATTTCCCATAATTTTGTAATCTGTTCATCTGTTGATGGACACCTAGATTGGTTCCATAATTTGGCCCTTATAAATTTTACTGCTATGAACATGAATATGTGTATATTACTGTAGTTCTCTGAATTACGCCCCTTTGGGAAAGATACCCAGGAGTGGTATAGCTTGATTACATGGTGGATCCACTCCCAGCTTTCAGAGATATCACCACACTGATCTCTATGATGGCTGAACTAGTTTGCAATCCCACCAACAGTGTAGAAGAGTTTCTATTTCCTCATATCCTCACCAGCATTTATTGTTATTTGACTTCTTGATGACTGCTGTTCTGATTTGGGCTAGATGGAACCTCAGTGTAGTTTTGATTGCATCTCCCTGATTGCTAAAGATATTGAACATTTTTCACATATTATTGGCTATTTGTATCTTTTTTGTGAAGTGTCTATTCAATTCAGTTGCCCATTTCTTTATTGGGTTGTTTTTTAGTATATAGTCTTTAAAATTCATTCCGGGAGTGGTGGCGCACGCTTGTAATCACAGCATTCAGGAGGCTGAGACTGTAGGATTGCTGGTCGCGGACAACCTCAGCTACTTAGTGAGGCCCTTTGCAACTCAGTGAGACCCTGTTTCAAAATAAAGAATAAAAAGTAGGGTAGGGGGTGTAGCTCGGAGGTCGAATGCCCCTGGGTTCCATCCCCAGACTCAAAATAAAATAAAATAAAATTATTTTTATATTCTAGATATCAGTCCTCTATCAGAGGAATAGCTGGCAAAGATATTTTCCCACTTTGTAGGCTTTCTCTTTAAATTCTTGATAGTTTCCTTTGATGAGTAGAAACTTTTTAGTTTGATGTCATCCCACTTATTAATTCTTGTTTTAATTTCCTACGCTTTAGGGGTCTTGTTGAGGAAGTATCTACCTGTGTCTATATGCTGGAGTGTTGAACCTATGCCCTCCTCTAGTAGCTTCACAGTCTCTGGTCTAAATTCCAGGTCTTTGATCCATATCAAGTTAACTCCTGTGCAGGGTGAGAGGTAAGGATTTAGTTCCATTTCTCTACAACTAGATAGCCAGTTTTTCCAACACCATTTGTTGAAAAGGTTGTCTTTTCTCCAACATATTGGTTATTGTGGCTCTTTTGTTTCTTCATATGAGATTTATGACTGATTTTTCTAAGTCTATTTTGTTTTTTTTTTTTTTTTCAGATGTCTGCCTGGTTTTATTTTAACTTCTTTTTTTTAAATTTTATTTTATTGGTGCACTGTATTCATACATCATAGTGGGATACAAACTTTTGTAGACATACATGCACACATCGCCCAGTCAGCCCCCACCCGATCCCCACCCCATTCTCTCCCCATCCCTCCCTCCCATGCTTGGCTTAGTGGTTGACATCTAGTATTATAGCAATTTATCCAAAATTAAAAATGATAATCTCACATAACAGTTTCATTTGTCTGATACCAAGCTTTTGATGACTTAAAGATAACATTTCAATATTTCTTTTTGCTTTCTTTCTTACCAGAGAATATTTTTTTCTTTTTTTTTAGGTGAAACTATCATATATTTATTTTTCAGAAAAAAATCTATCCTGATATGGAATATGGACTCTAGATACCCAAAACAATCTCGAAGCAAAAACAAAGCTAGAAGATGTATATTTTCTGATTTCAAACCATATAAAGCTACAATAATTGAAACAGTGTAGTACTGTTCTAAAGGCAGATATATAGACCATTGGAGTTAAATACAAGCCTAGAGCTAACTTCTTCCCTATATTGTCAAGTTATTTTTGACAAGGTTTCCACGAAGATTTGGTGATGGAAATAATAATCTTTTAACTAAATATTGTTGAAAAATAATAATTACATGGAAAAGAATAAAATTGGACCCTTACCTAATCCCACATACAAGTATTAACTCAAACTAGATAAAAGACCTAAATATAAATCTTAAGACTATAAACTTTTAGGAGAAAATCTGGGTCATAAAACCTCACAACATTGAAATTGGCAGTGATTTCTTGGATATGATTTCAATGGCACAGGCAACAGAAGAATATGCAAACTCCCTAAAAAATAAAAGAAAATATTGTATATCCAAATACAATGTAAACAGAGTTAAAAGTTACTAATAGAATTGGATAAAATATTTCCAAATGCTATATCTGAAGGTATATTAATATTCCAACTAGAAATCCTAAAAATTAACAACAATAAAGGCAAACAATACAATTTAGAGATAGGTAAAAGACTAACATAAATAATGAATCTCCACAGATAACCAATCTTAGTTGTCTGTTGGATGGAAACTCTTGTTTCTCTGGTTCTGGTGAGTGTTACCTATTTCTTCTTTGTAGTTAATCTCTTTGAGTATTTTCTCTAGCGCTGGTTTTGAAGACATAAATTCCTTCAGTTTCTGTTTGTCATGGAAGCTTCTTATTTCTCCATCTAATTTGATAGAAAGTTTTGCTGGATAGGAAATTTTTGGCTGGAAGTTGTTTTCTTTCAGAGTTTGGAATATGTTACTCCAAGCCCTTCTGGCTCTCATGACTTGGTTTGGGAAGTCTGGAGTGATTCTAATTGGTTTGCCTCTGAATGTCACTTGGCCCTTTGTTTTTGTTGCCTTTAAGATTCTCTGCTTGGCTTCCACATTGGTCATTTTGACAATTATATGGCGTGGGGATCCTCTTCTCGGATCCTGTCTAAAGGGAGTTCTATAAGTTTCCTGGACCTGTGTATCAACCTCTTGCTCTATATTTGGAAAATTTTCTGCTATTACTTCCTTGAAGAGATTGTTGATCCCTTTGGTATCACTTTCTTTTCCCTCCTCTATTCCAATTATTCTTAGGTTAGCTCTCTTAAGATGGGCCCATATTTCTTCAATGTCAGATTCCTGCTGTTGGATATCTTTTTCTAGATTAGAAACTATGCATTCATTTTTGGATTGCTCATCTTCTAAGAGCGAGATTCTGTTCTCCATGTGGTCTAATCGGTTGTTTGTGCTTTGAATTGAGGCCTTTACTTCATTAATTGCATCCTTTATCTCTTTTTGGCTCTCTCTGAGTTCTTTTCGAAGCACCTCTATTATTTCTACAGTTATTTTCCTGATTTGATCTTCTAGAAATCTCTGATTTTCTGTTTTATCAGGTTCTGATGTTGTGGGGTTGTGCACATTCATTACTTCAGTGTTATTCCTCTTTCCCATGATTTCGGAGGTTTGTGCCTTCTCTGGGTTCTTCCCTTGGGTCACTATGGCTTCACTTAATGTGCTCTGGATCTCGAGTCTGTATTATCTCAGACCCTACTACTCCTTTACTGGGTTGTATCACAGAGTCTCCGACCCAGGGAGTCGATAGAGGCTGCTTTAAACTATGGGGGGTGCCAGGTTGCACGTTCTCCTATGGTGTGATATCTCTGCCACCACCACTCCCTCACTGGGTCAAGTCCCAGGAGGCACAATACTGGGATTTCTCCTCTGTGGCCCGCAATTTGACTCACTGTTCTTGAGTACGTAGATGTAGCTGTACTGGACTCGGTGAATTCACTGCTGCTGCCGCCACCGGTGGCAATATGGCGCCTCTGCCATGCCCTCGGCCATGAGGCTGGCGTATTTTTTCTTCTCTGGTTTTGATTTCCACTCTGAATCCCTGCAGCGTGTGCTGAGCTCAGCCACTGGGAGCTTTAAATGCTGTCTGCGCCGAAAGATCCCGCCTGGCTGTTCCGCATCGGCTCACCTCGGCTTGCTGTAGCCATCCGCTGAGTTCGCCGCTGCCGCCGGCAGTATGGCGCTGCTGCCGCGTCCTCGGGCGCGTGTGTCTCCTCTGTGGCCCTGAGCTCTGTTCTCAGTCCGCTTTCTCTCTGGAGCCTGGTGGGTTTTTTTGTTTTTCTGGTGATGGTGTTTTCTGGCTATGAAAGGCGCTCTTTTTGTGGTAATGGAGATTGGTTGTTAGCGGGACTCTTAAGCCCCGCTTTTCTCGGTCGCCATCTTCCCGGAAGTCCTCTCTAAGTCTATTTTGATAAGGATTGTTTGTGTTGACTCTGTAGATCACTTTTAGTAGAATGGCCATTTTGATAACATTTATTCTGCCTATCCAAGAGCAAGGAAGATCTTTCCATCTTCTAAGATCTTTAATTTATTTTTTAGTGTTTTATAATTTTCATTGTAAATGTCTTTTAACTCCTTGGTTAGGTTTATTCCTAGATATTTTATTGATTTTGAGGTTATTGTGAATGAAATTGTTTTCTGGATTTCTTTCTCAGTAGATTCATAGTTGGCATATAGAAAAGCTACTAAAGCCCAGCATGGTGGACCACACTTGTAATCCCAGCATTCGGAAGGCTGAGACCGAAGGATTGTGGTTCACAAATGGCCTCAGATGCTTAGCAAGGCCCTTTGCAACTCAGACCCTGTTTCAAAAGTAAAAAGACTAAAAACTAGGGCTGGGGGTGTATCTTGGAGACACAATGACCCTGGCTTCCATCCCCAGTACTGAAGAAAGAAGGGAAGAAAAGAAAGAAAAGAAGGAAGAAAGGAAAGAAGGAAGGAAGGAAGGAAGGAAGGAAGGAAGGAAGGAAGGAAGGAAGAAAAAAAAGTTACTAATTTTTTAGGTTGATTTTGTAACCTGCTATGTTGTTGAATTTGTTAATCAGCCCCAGTCGTCTTTCAGTTGAGGATTTTGGGTCTTCCAGATACAGGATCATGTCATCTGCAAGTAAATATAATTTTAACTCTTCTTTTTACTTGAATTTCTTTGATATCCCTAGCTTATTTTATTGCTCTGGCAAGAGTCTCAAGAAATACATCGAAAAAGACTGGTGATAGTGTGCATCCTTGTACTGTTTCTGATTTTAAATGGATTTCTCACAGTTTTTTCTTACTCAATATGATGTTAGCTATAGGTTTATTGTATATTGTCTTAATGATGTTGAGGTATGTTCATTTCATTCTGATTGTCTGCAGTGCTTTTTTTTTAATATGAATGGATGTTGGATTTTGTCTAATGACTTTTCAATGTATATTGAGATGATTATGTAATTTTTATGCTTAGTCCTATTTATGTGGTGGATAATACGTATTTATTTGCATGTGTTGAATCAGCCTTACTTTTCTGGGATAAAACTAACTTGATCATGGTGTACAGTTTTCTTAATATGGTTTTGAATGCACATGGCTAGTATTTTGTTTACATTTTTTGCATCTATGTTAATCAATATTGTCCTGAAATTTTTTTCCTGTGGTATCTTGTTTTTTTTTTTTTTTTTTTTTTTTGCGGGTCTAGGGATGGAACCCAGGGGTATTCGACCTCCGAGCTACACCCCCTGCCCTATTTTTTTTTTTTTTTTTGAAACCGGGTCTCACTGAGTTGCAGAGGGCCTCACTTAGTAGCTGAGGCTGTCCGCGAACCGCGATCCTCTGGTCTCAGCCTCCCAAATGCTGGGATTACAAGCATGGGCCACCATGCCTGGCTTCCTGTGGTATCTTAATTTGGTTTGGCATTAATGAGATATTGGCCTCATAGAAAGAGTTTGGAAGAATTATATCTCTTTCGATTTCACTGAATGACTTGTGAAAAATTGGGTTTAGTTTTTTGGTAAAGGTTTATAGAATTCAGCTGAAAATCTGTCTGGACCTGGACTTTCTTTGACTGCAGACTTTTGCTGCTAATTCTATCTCTTTGCTTGCTATTGGTTGGTTTGGGTTTTCTATATCCTCTTGGTTCAATTTAGATAGGTTGTATGTGTCTACAAATCTGTTGGTTTCTTCTGTTTTTTAGTTAATGAAATATAAGTTTTCAAAATAGTTTATTATGATCCTCTGAGTTTCCTCACTGTCTGTGATGTCCTCTTTTTCATTTCTGATTTTAATAATTTGGATTGATTCTCTCTTTCTTTTGGTTAGGTTGGCTAGGGATTTGTCAATCTTGTTAATCTTTTCAAAGAATCAGATTTTTTTGTTGATCTTTTTATTGTCTTTTATTCTCTATTTCATTGACTTATACTCTAATTCTAATTATCTCCTGCCTTCTACTCACTTTTAGACTGTTACTGTTTTTCTAGTCCCTTGAGGTGTATCATTAGGTTTTTTATTTTGTAACTTTATATTTTCCTTTTTTTTTTCTTTTGCGGTACTGGGGATGGAACTCACGGGCATTCTACTTCCGAGCTACACTCCCATCCCTATTTTTTCTTTTCTTTTCTTTTTTTTTTTTTTAACAGGGTCTCACTGAATTGCAAATGGCCTTGCTAAGTAGCCAAGGCTGTCTGCGAATGTTCCTCTGGTTTCAGCCTCCTGAGTGCTGGGATTATAAGCATGCACCACCAAACCTGGCTTTATATTTTCTTATGTGAGTGTTCAGTGCTATAAATTTTTTTCTTAACACCACTTTCAAAGTGTTCCATAGATTTTGGTGTGTTGTGTCTTTATTTTCATTTAATTTCAGAAAGTTTTTTTATGTCCTTCTTATTTCTCTTCTGATCCAGTACCCATTCAAGAGTGTATCATTCAGTCTTTATGTATTCATGTAATATCTTTTGGTCTTTTTTTGTTGATTTCTAATTTTATTCATTGTAATTTGAGAAGATACAGGGAATTATAATATATATATATATATATATATATATATATATATATATATATATATATATATATATATAATTTTTTTTTAAACTTTGCTGGTGCTTGCTTTGTGGCCCAAGATGTGGTTTATTTTAGAGAAGGTTCCTTGAGCAGCTGAGAAGAATGTATATTCAGCTATTACTGGTTGAAATATTCTGTATATGTATATTAAGTCCATTGGTTTATAGTATTCTTTAGGTACAAAGAGTCTTAACTTATCTTTTGCCTGGAAGATGGATCAAATGGCATGAGTGATATGTTGAATTCTCCCGATATTATTGTATCAGGGTCTATTTGCGAACTGATGTACGTCCTAAATAATTTGTTTTACAAACGTGGGTGCATCCAGATTTGGGGCACTAATGTTTACTGTCATCATACTTTCTTGTTGGATTGTTCCTTTTATTAATAATAAGTGACCTACTTTGCTTCTTTTTATGTGGTTTAGCTTAAAGTCTATTTTGTCAAAATTTTTTGGTTTCCATTTGCATGGTATATCTTTTTCCATCCTTTTACCTTTAACATATGAATATTTTTGGCTGTAAGGTGAGTTTCTTGCAAGCAGCATAAAGTTGGATTATATTATCTTTAATCCACATTGCAAGATTATGTCTTTTAATTGGTAAATTAAAAACTTTGACATTCAGTATTATTATTGAGATATATTTGTTTTTGTCATTTTGAGTTCTATTTTCTCTTTGATGTAGTGTTATTTCTCATTTGCTTAGCTTCCCACCTCGTGTTGTTTGCCTTTTCTCTGGTTCCGGAATTCGCTTCTGTTTTCTTCTTTGTCTTTTATTTCTTCAAGTATTTTCTCTAGTGATGACTGCTTGTTATTCATAAATTCTTTTTATTTCTTCATTAATTTTGAATGATATCTTTGCTCAATATAAAAGTCTTTGGTTGGAAGCTGTTTTCTTCCAGGGTCTGAAGTACATTATACCAATCTCTCCTGGCATTTGTGACTTGGGTTGAGAAGTCTGGAACAATATTTATTGTTCTGCTCCTGAAAGTCACCTGCTTTTTTGTTCTTGCTGCTTTTTAAGATTTTTTCCTTTGCCTCTTTTGATTATTTTGATTATTATGTGGTGTTGGGAGGTCTTTGTCTTAATGGTGTTCTGTATGTCTCCTGTATATGGATGTCCATGTCTTCTTCTATTTTTAAAAAATTCTAAAATTATTTCTCCGAAGAGGTTTATGATGCCCTTTATTTGTGTTTCTACCCCTTCTTCAATGCCTTTTATGCATAATTTAGGACATTTTATATTATCTCATCTTTCTTGGATGTTTAGGTTGTGTAGTTGTAATGTCTTCTGTATATTATTGACTGCTTTTAATGAACTGTCTTCCAAGAGTGATACCTTGTTTTCCATGTGATCTATCCTGCCAAAGTTGATTTCTATTGCAGTCTTTATTTACTGACTCCTTCATTTTACTCAAAGTATTTTTTTTTGTTTTTCTTCTTAGAGCCTCAATTTTTTCCTTCATTTTCTGTATACATTCTTTGAGGCCTCTCATCATATTGAAGATCAAAATTAGGAATTCTTCTTGCATTTCCTACAGATTGGTAATAGTAATCTCATTTGTTGTTGAGTTGTGGGGGTTTATTGTTTTCTCATTGTTTCTCATTTTCATATTTTCAGAGTCCTCACGTTTTTCTGTTTTCCTTGGTATCTTCTTCCTCTTTGTGTATGTAAGTCCTGTGTCTATTTGTTATCGCTTTTATAATAAGGTCTCTGCTGTGGTATATATTTGCCTATATCAATCTGACTCATATAATCAAACTTTTGAGTTTGTTTCTCAGAGCCTCTTTAACTGGATATAGTTCTTAGTGCAGGCAGACAGAATTCTCTGATTGGCTGCAGGCCACTATGCTCTCCAGGCCCCCAAACTCAACTGCTGCTCTTCTGATTGTGAGCCCATGATAGTGCAGAGCACTGACCTCTGTCCTCTGTGGTCAGTAGGCTTAGGCTCAGAAAAGCTGCCAATTGCTGTATTCTGAGACTGTGGCTCAGCTCACTGAGCTTTGATGGCCCCTGGAATACCACTCTAGGTCTGCTTGTTATAATCACATGAAGTACTATCACTCACTAACATGCATCCATGCAAGACACAAACTCTGCAGGAGGAGAGTTTTGAGTTTCCAGCTTGTATCTAGGTTCAGGAAAAAACCCTGCTGATCTCCACAGCTCTCTGCCCAAGGCCCAAGGTCTGGCAAGGAGAGATTGTACATTTATAATCCTGAATCTTGGGTGGCTCCATTTTTAGCCCCAGGGACACCGCTGCTGTTCTGGGTGCCTGCAGTCACATGAACCCTTGTTGGGCTCTGACATTTGGTAGCACCCACACATAGCATGTTGCAAGTTTATTGCTTTCTGAGTCTGCAACTCAGTAGGATGAGTTATTTTCTCCCATGGCTAGGTGTTCTGTGGTATACCCAGAAGACCCTACAAGGACTCTGTGAACTGCAGATTGCAGGTCCCTCATCCATATATGCCTTGAGAGGATATCTGCTATTTCATGTTTCAGCTATATTGACCCTACCTCACCTCTGCAGGGGTGATCTGCAGTCTCAGAGCCCTGTGAGTCTATCTCCTTGCCATACAAGACCTTCTGGGCCATACAGGGCAGTCTCCCACTGGGGTGGCTTGTTGAATTACAGTCTTAAAGGGTGCTGCTCTAAGTCCCTGCCAGAATAGATGGGTATAGCCACAGCCACAAGAACCTGCTGGGTCATCTAGGCAGCCAGGCTCCTGCCTAGATGATATGAAGCAAAATGCTGATCACTTTCGATGATGACCTGTCGTCTCTGGCCACACAACAATCCAGTTTCTTCCTGGAGTTACCTGAAGCCATGGTGCCAGAAGTCACCAGCCCTAGTGCTGTCTAGCCAAGATGATACCACTACTACCACTGCTCTCTGCTCACCAGGTGAGACACGGGGAGATTTTTATAGTTCTCTGTTCTCTCCTCTGGCTCTGATTCTGCCACATTTTGACTTTGGTTGTTTTATTGAGTTTTTTTTTTTTTTTCTACTTTTGAGCCCTTGTCAAGAAGCATTCTTCCTGGTGATTGAGTTCTGAGTCTTTGAATAACTGAATCACCCTGTGTCTCTCCTTATGTTGCCATCTTCTTCTCAAAAATCCATATTTTAAAGAAAAAATTATTTCTAGCATGGTGTGCTTCATTGTTCAGACATTCATAGAGGCTCTTCCATGTGCCCAGCATTCACTGAAAGGGACTCAGGTTCAGAATGAGGTCATTATCTTCAGGGCAGCAATAACAGAAGCTTCCAGGAGCCAAGCAGAAAAGTAATTTCACCCTGACCACACAAACTCCGGGGAAAGCACTGACCACTCAAGGCAGAAAGTCAAGACAGTTCTTGCCAGTGACATAATGGAAAATTTATGCAGACTGACCCTCTTGTGGGAAAAAAAAAGAAAGAAAAATGCTGGCCAGCCTCAGAGGACATGCTTATGGCATCGATGCCCAGCAGGAAAAGATCTCCAGGTCCAATTGAAGAGAAGGTAGCTACATAGACACACAGAGGACTGAGAGGGACTTTGATTCTAAGAGCATTTGTTGAACAAGACTATTTTGAGATGACCCCATGAGTTCTGGGGGACTGTGACAAGGTCCTTAAACCATAAAACTGGGATCTCGGAGGATACACAGTCAGGGCAGAGGTGTGAAATAAGGAAATAAGAACATCGAAACGGGTATGTGGGTAAAAGACAACCAGTCACTTGGAGTTACAATTATCTGGGTGTAGCAGGGTTAGAAATGTTATTTTTTTCTGTTCAACTGTAATGTATCTCTGAGCAGAGAAAGCCATTCTGATAGAAAAGATGAGAAGATATTTGAAGGAGATTGAAGATGGTGTCAATGCACAGGGTTTATTTGTTGCAGGCTCAGCGTCAGGCAAGCCGAATCCTGTCTTCCATGGGTCCATCTTAAATGCCCTGGCATGTGTAGTCATGTGTGATGGAGCAAAGTAAAAGTGAGACAGTCCCGTCAAGGTGTGGCCCCTAGAAACTCCTGCCCGTAACTTCCCATCCTTTGTGCCTTTGAATTGAACCAGGATGGCGTTCTCTGGAGAGACCTGTGTGAAGATGGAAAGTGTGCATCAGCCCAAGGATCTGAATGACTGTGAGGTAGAGACGACCCACTGCTGCAAACCTTCCCTGGATTATGACACCAGAAAGTGGTCAGCTTCCACCACGGTACACCGTGGACAGCTGGGCTCGCATGGGGTTTGCTTTGCCCATCCAAAGTAACACAGAACTCAAACACATGTCTTCCAGAGATTCCAGGTCTGTGGCTACTGCAGCCCCAATTCCTAAAACACGGGAGGTTAGAAAGAAGGAGAAGAGCAGGTCAGGGAGAAGGCAGAAGAAAAGGGGAGAAACCAGCAGACCTCCTTCACATTTTACCATCACTGACTGTAAAATGCAGGTTGTGGTGGAGAGAACAGCAAATACTACTAACACCTCATCCCTGCAATCCCAGGACACAGGAACTGCTTGTGTGGACCTTCCTCAGGCCATACCTTCCATGCCCAAAGAGGCACTCACTGTTGTAACTTTTATATAATCTTTTTAAAGAATTTTTTTAAAAATGTACTTTTGTTGATGCACTGTAGTGTGTGTCATATTGAGGTTTAGTATGATAGAAACATGCATGGTCGAAACACAGCACTTTTTCTTCCCTTCATCAAGTCTCTCCCCTCCCCTCTCCATCTCTGCCCCCACTTCTCCTTCGACTATTCTATTGTTCTCTTTCCTCATTTATCTGAAGTTCTTCTTGCTTCCCAATTTCTCTCTAGCTTTGACATATGAGAGAAAATATACGACCCATCCCCGACGGTTGGAGACTAGCTGATTCCACTTAGCATAATATTCTCTAGTTACATTCATTTTCCAGCAAAGGACATAATTTTGTTCTTTATGACAGTTTCATAGCCCACTCATCTGTTGACAGATACCTGAGCTGCTTCCATAATTGGGCTGTTGTGAATTATGCTGTTATAAACATGGATATGTATGTGTGGTTATAATATTTTGACTTTCATTCCTTTGGAAAGATATCCAGGAATATAAGAGCTGGGTCGTATGGTGCTTCCATGCCTAGTCTCCTGAAGAGCCTCCACACTAATCTCCATATAGAATCTTTCCTTTTTTTCCATAGTTTTACAAAGACATGCGTGTACCTTTAACATATTACTAATGCCTAAGTTGCCTTTAATGTTTAACAAAATGACATGCCATTTACACATGCAGGATCATTTTGCACACATTCCTTTGTGCTTATTTTCTTCCAGGTGATTTTTGTGAAGTTCATGCTTGTGTATGCACCTAGTTGTCAGGTTTACTTTTTACTGCTAAATTATATTCTGTTGTTTAAATATTCTAAATTTTACGCGTTCTGTTTAATAATTTAAATTCTTAAAAGGCTAGCCATCAAACCCAGGGTCTCACAAATGCTTGTCAAGTGCTCGACCCCCGAGCCACATCCCCATCGTACGAGGCAAAGGCTTTAAATCTGCCGTTTACCTCTTTGTGGATAAAATCCCGCAAGAGTTCTACCTCTCTTGCAATATCTCAGTTACCCTTTACCTTATATAATAAGCCTTTGGATTCATAGTTTTACCACTGTGCTTCAATGTGAACTGAAGTTCTGAGTGTACAGGCTTGGGAAACGCCCAAAGGCAGCCCCTGGCTTCAGCCTTGCTTATCTCTGGGTGCACCGTAGCCTTGGATCTACTTGGAGGATTTTCCTTGATGTTTTATTTTATTTTATTTATTTATTTATTTATTTATTTTGGTGGTACTGGGGGTGGAACCCAGAGGCTTTCTAACTCCAGGCTATACTCCCAGACCTTTTTTATATTTTATTTGGAAACAGGGTCTCACTAAGTTGCTGAGAGCCTCACTAAGTAGCTGAGGCTGGCTTCGAACCCGTGCGATTCTCCTGTCTCAGCCTCCCAAGCGTGGGGATTACAAGCGTGCGCCACCACGCCCGGCATCCTTGATGCTTTTAAAAAAACACCTCTGTCATGTTGTCTTTTCTTTTCTTTTCTTTTCTTTTCTTTTCTTTTCTTTTCTTTTCCTTTCTTTTCTTCCTCCCTCCCTCTTTCTTTCTTTCTTTCTTTCTTTCTTTCTTTCTTTCTTTCTTTCTTTCTTTCTTTCTTTCTTTCTTTCTTTGTGTACGGCAATAGGGATTGAACCCAGGGACATTCTACTTCCAAACTATACCCCTAGCCCTATTTGTATTCTTTATTGTGAAACAGGGTCTCACTGAGTTGCAGAGGGCCTCACTAAGTATCTGAGACCGGCCACAAACATGTGATCCTCCTGTCTCAGCCTCCCAAGTACTGGTATTACAAGCTTGCGCCACTACACTCAGCTTCTGTCATGTCTTTGATGTGAGTTTCAAATGTTTAATCCAAAGTTTAAAATTGTTTCTCAGCATAAGGATTTCTCTAGGTAGTTTATATAACTCATAGCCAAGAGCAGAAGTCCAGATAATATATTTTTAGACAAGAAAAAAGAACCTGGTTATCGCCAGGTGTGGTGGCACACGCTTGTAATCCCCGCAATTGGGAGGTGGAGACAGGAGGATTATGCAGGTTGGAAGCCAACCTCACTGGCTTAAGAGACCCTGTTTCCAAATAAAAATATAAAAAATACGTCTGGGAGTATACCCCGGAGGTAGAAGGGCTTCCAGGAACCCCAGTACTACCAAAAAAAAGAAAAAGAAAAAGAAAAAGAAAAGAAAAGAACTTGGTTATCACTAGGTGAATGAGTTTAACACATAAGGGAATATAAAACATAGCAGTCTAAAACAGATCCTGATTCATGAGTACAGCAGGGAAAGAAATACTAGGTAAAGTATATTTTACTCCAGCTTTTCTCTTTGGTGTAGAACTCTATAGAACTCTTCCAACTCTGAAGTTTCTTTAAAATAATTTACCAGCCAAAGGATCATCAGAATTATTTAAGTCATAGCACAATTTCTAGCATATAATAGTCACTCAACCAACCTTTTAAAAAATACTTTGCTCTTTTTAAATTTTAATGAATTTTAGCTGGGCATGGTGTCATGCGCTTGTAATCCCAGCATTTGGGAGCCTGAGGCAGGAGAATCACAGTTTGCAGACAGCCTCAGCTACTTAGTGAGGCCTTTTGCAACTCAGTAAGACTCTGTTTCAAAATAAAGAATAAAATATAGGTCTGGAGGTGTAGCTCGGAGGTAGAATGCCCCTGGTTTCCATCCCCAGTACTGCAAACAAAAACAAAAACAAAACTTAATTTTATTTTTGGACTGACGTAATATTTGTTCACATGTCTGAGACACCGTGTAATGCTTTGCTTCAGCATGCATTGAGTAACTACCAACTTAAGGCAGTTAGCGTATTCACCTGCCATAAGCCTTTATCTTTCAAATCCTTCCCATTATTTTTTTCCTGGGGACTTGCTTGTGTCCTTTCTGTTTTCTGGATTTCGAACCCTCGTCAGACTTGATGTTGGCAGCATTTTCTCCTGTTCTGAAGGTCATCTGTTTGCTATGTGATTATTTTCATCACTGGGCAGCTCTTTAATTTGATCCCATTTGTCAATTTTTGTTTTTGTTACCTGTGCTTTGGGGTCATATCCAAAACATTCTAGGCCAGTGTCCTGACCTAGAATGTCCTTACATTCTTTGCTGGTAGTTTGAGAGTTTCAGGTCTTACATTTAAGTCTTTAACCCATCTCCAGCTGATTTTTGCATGTGGTGAGAGGTAGGGGCCTACTTTTATTCTTTGGCATGTAACTATCCAGTTTGTTCAGCACTATCTATTAAAGAGGCTGTTCCTCTCTCATCGTGTGCTCTTGAATCCTCTGTCTAAAGTCAACTGGCTGTAAACGCGCAGAGTTGTTTCTGAGATACTTCTGTTCTGTTCACCGGTCTGTGGGCTTGCTGTCATGCCACGGCTATGACGTTTTGTTACTACAGCTCTGCAGCATGTTTTTAAGACGGGCTCTGTGATGCTTCTAGATTTGTTCTTATTGTTCAGAATTGCTTTGGGGTCTTATGGGGTTCCACATGAATTGCAAGATTCAACAAACCTTTTAACTTTTTAAATTATTTATTTTTAGCTGGGCGTGGTGGCTCACGCTTGTAATCCCAGCATTTGGGAGGCTGAGACCGGAGGATCACACTTCACGGCCAGCCTCAGCTACTAAGTGAGGCCCTCCGCAACTCATTGAGACCCTGTTTCAAAATAAAGAATAAAAATTGGGCAGGGGTTGTAGCTCGGAATACGAATGCCTCTGGTTTCCATCCCCAGACCTGCAAAAAAAATATTTATTTTTAACTGATTATGGAAAAATGCACATATTTATGGGGTACCATGTGATGTTTTAATACATGTTTAAATTGTATAATGTTCAAAGTAGAGTGACGTTTAGAGTATAACAGGTGTTCTTGAAGCTGAGGAGTATTCTGGGAAA
This sequence comes from Muscardinus avellanarius, assembly GCF_963383645.1. Classification (NCBI taxonomy): domain Eukaryota; kingdom Metazoa; phylum Chordata; class Mammalia; order Rodentia; family Gliridae; genus Muscardinus; species Muscardinus avellanarius. The sequence continues at coordinate 9,498,753 of NC_137800.1, forward strand.
GGAGGCATGGTGAGCGATTGATTAATGGGTACAAAGGTAGGGTTCATTAGGAGAAAAAAGTTCTGGTGTTTTATTGCAAAGTAGAGTGACTATAGATAATGAAAATGTACTATTAATTTTTTTTATTGGTGCATTGTATTCATACATCATAGTGGGATACAAACTTTTGTAGACATACATGCACACATCGCCCAGTCAGCCCCCACCCGATCCCCACCCCATTCTCTCCCCATCCCTCCCTCCCATGCTTGGCTTAGTGGTTGACATTTAGTATTATAGCAATTTATCCAAAATTAAAAAAGATAATCTCACATAACAGTTTCATTTGTCTGATACCAAGCTTTTGATGACTTAAAGATAACATTTCAATATTTCTTTTTACTTTCTTTCTTAACAGAGAATATTTTTTTTCTATTTTTTAGGTGAGACTATCATATATTTATATATTTATTTTTCAGAAAAAACTCTATCCTAATATGGAATATGGACTCTAGATACCCAAAATGATCTTGAAAAAGAACAAAGCTAGAAGATATATATTTTCTGATTTCAAACCATATAAAGCTACAATAATTGAAACAGTGTAGTACTATTCTAAAGGCAGATATATAGACCATTGGAGTTAAATAAAAGCCTAGAGCTAAATTCTTCCCTATATTGTCAAGTTATTTTTGACAAGGTTTCCACGAACATTTGGTGGTGGAAATAATAATCTTTTAACTAAATATTGGTGAAGAATAATAATTACATGGAAAAGAATAAAATTGGACCCTTACCTAATCCCATATACAAATATTAACTCAAAATAGATAAAAGACCTAAATATAAATCTTAAGACTATAAACTTTTAGGAGAAAATCTGGGTCATAAAACCTCACAACACTGAAATTGGCAGTGATTTCTTGGATATGATTTCAATGGCACAGGCAACAGAAGAGTATACAAACTCCCTAAAAAATGAAAAAATATATTGTATATCCAAAGACAATGTAAACAGAGTTAACAGTTACTAATAGAATGGGATAAAATATTTCCAAATGCTATATCTGAAGGTATATTAATATTCCAACTAGAAATCCTAAAAATTAACAACAATAAAGGCAAACAATACCATTTAGAGATAGGTAAATAATGAATCTCCACAGATAACCAATCTTAGTTGTCTGTTGGATGGAAAATCTTGTTTCTCTGGTTCTGGTGTGTGTTACCTATTTCTTCTTTGTAGTTAATCTCTTTGAGTATTTTCTCTAGCGTTGGTTTTGAAGACATAAATTCCTTCAGTTTCTGTTTGTCATGGAAGCTTCTTATTTCCCCATCTAATTTGATAGAAAGTTTTGCTGGGTAGGAAATTTTTGGCTGGAAGTTGTTTTCTTTCAGAGTTTGGAATATGATACTCCAAGCCCTTCTGGCTCTCATGACTTGGTTTGGGAAGTCTGGAGTGATTCTAATTGGCTTGCCTCTGAATGTCACTTGGCCCTTTGTTTTTGTTGCCTTTAAGATTCTCTGCTTGGCTTCCACATTGGTCATTTTGACAATTATGTGGCGTGGGGATCCTCTTCTCCGATCCTGTCTAAAGGGAGTTCTATAAGTTTCCTGGACCTGTGTTTCAACCTCCTGCTCTATGTTTGGAAAATTTTCTATTACTTCCTTGAAGAGATTGTTGATCCCTTTGGTTTCACTTTCTTTTCCCTCCTCTATTCCAATTATTCTTAGGTTAGCGCTCTTAAAATGGGCCCATATTTCTTCAATGTCAGATTCCTGCTGTCGGATATTTTTTTCTAGATTAGAAAGTATGCGTTCATTTTTGGAATGATCATCTTCTAAGAGCGAGATTCTGTTCTCCATGTGGTCTAATCAGTTGTTTGTGCTTTGAATTGAGGCCTTTACTTCATTAATTGCATCCTTTATCTCTTTTTGGCTCTCTCTGAGTTCTTTTTGAAGCACCTCTATTATTTCTACAGTTATTTTCCTGATTTGATCTTCTAGAAATCTCTGATTTTCTGTTTTATCGGGTTCTGATGTTGTGGGGTTGTGGGCATTCATTGCTCCAGTATTATTCCTCTTTCCCATGATTTTGGAAGTTTGTGCATTTTCTGGGTTCTTCCCTTGGGTCACTATGACTTCACTTAAGGTGTTCTGGATCTCGAGTCAGTAGTATCTCAGACCCCACTACTCCTTTACTGGGTTGTATCACAGAGTCTCCGACCCAGAGAGTCGATAGAGGCTGCTTTAGACTGTGGGGGGTGCCAGGTTGCATGTTCTCCTATGGTGTGATATCTCTGCCACTGCCATTCCCCCACTGGGTCAAGTCCCAGGGAGTACAGTACTGGGATTTCTCCTCTGTGGCCCACAATTTGACTCACTGTTCTTGAGTACGCAGATGTAGCTGTACTGGACTCGGTGAATTCGCTGCTGCTGCCGCCAGTGGCAATATGGCGCCGCTGCTATGCCCTCGGCCGTGAGGTTGGCGTATTTCTTCTTGGTTTTGAGTTCCACTCTGAATCCCTGCAGTGTGTTCTGAGCTCAGCCACTGGGAGCTTTAGATGCTCCCTGCACCGAGAAATCCCACCTGGCTGTTCCGCAGCGGCTCACCTCGGCTTGCTGTAGCCGTCTGGTGAACTCGCCGCTGCCGCCAGCAGTATGGCGCTGCTGCCGTGTCCTCGGGAGTGAGGCCGGTGTATCTTCTCTGTGGCTCTGAGCTCTGTTCTCAGTCTGCTTTCTCTCTGGAGCCTGGTGATTTTTTTTTGTTTCTCTGGTGATGGTGTTTTCTGGCTATGAAAGGCGCTGATTTTGTGGTAATGGAGATTGGTTGTTAGCGGGGCTCTTAAACCCCCATTTTCTCAGTCACCATCTTTCTGGAAGTGAAAAGTATTAATTTTTTTTAAAGATAAATGAGCTCTGACTGTTTTCATCATAAGAAAATGTTAAGTGTTTGAGGAGACAGGCTTATCCTGATTTGAACAAGCCTTTCTGAAATAAAAAGATTAAAATATAAATAAGAGCTTGTCATCTTTGTCAAACAGACATGGATGCTTCCTCATTTCTCAGCATGGAGAAATAAGACATCAAATGGTCTGTGCCTTCCCCCTGGAGATTACATTTCTCTTCTTCTTCCCACCAATGAGCTCCTATCATTCTGCAGAATTCCATATAAACCCCGCGACTTCTGTACCATGGTCCTGATCATCTTCAGGCCCTATTCATGCACAGATGGCTTCTTCTTCCTCCTGCTTTGCTGAGTGACTTACACACCACACTGCCACGGGGATCTGTTTGGTGGCGTGGCCACTGGGTACACTATAACATGACTGATGGCAGAAAAGTGTCCTGTTCAGTCCCTTATCCCAAGACACTTACTTATTATGCCTGGTGCATAGTAGATGTTCAGAAAATAGAGAAATGCAATTTCCCAGTTGGGTTGGGAGGCTTTACATTTCAGAAAACAAAAATTTGAGATTTCCATTCCTTATAAAATCAGAATGGCATCCACATCTCAGAGTCTCCTAATTTCCTGTTGAAATAACAGTGAAAACGGAGCAAGATGGAGAACGCTTATCTGGAAAAGCAAAACGTGATGGGTAGGCTAATGGCAGAATGCCACAGACATCCTCACCAGTAATAGTATGCATATGATTGGAATAAAGGTGAACATATGTATGCCTCACAGCATAGCAAGAGTCTGTTTTAGGTCACAGCAGTTCTGAAAATAAGATGTAGAAGCACATAGCACTGCTCTCTGGCAACCCACTCCTTCTTTTTCCAGCTAAAAACACCAAGGGTTGCCCTAGACAAGTGGCTATTCTCCACCCATTAGGGTTCATTACAGCTAGTCTTGGTGGTGTACTGAGTGAAAAATAAATCACAGAGGTGTATAGCTACCCTGATCCGTTTTCTAAGGAGCCTATGCATGGAAAGAAAGAAAGGTAGGGAGAGAGAAAGAGATAGAAAAGAAGAAAGGAAGGAGGTATGAAGGAAGGGAGGGAGGAAAGAAGGGAGGAGAAAGGAAAAAAGGAGGAAGGAAGGAAGGAAGGAAGGAAGGAAGGAAGGAAGGAAGGAGCCGGGTATGGTGACATATACCTCAATGCCAGTAGTTGAGAAGCTGAGAAAGGAGGCTCACAGGTTTGAGGACAGCCTCAGCAATGTAGCATCACTGTCAGCAACTAGCAAAACTCTGTTTCAAAACAATAATAAAGAGGGCTGGAGGTGTAGCTCTGAGGCAGATGCCCCTGAGTTCAATCCCCAGTACCAAAATAAATAAAATAAAGATATAAGACAAAGAGTTCACAATGCTTATAACAAGTTCTCTTTACATTTTTCTCAAGCATTACATATTACTTTGAAAGCTCAAATAAAATCATCTGAAAGAACAGAGACTGTACAATGTTAGTACCATCTAAGTTACATGAAGTTAAAGGTGTGGGACTCCTGGGTGACTTTACAGGATGCATGGTGACTTCATAGAGACTTCATGGAGGATTCTGTCATGTTTGGAAGAGTGGTAGAGTATATGCAATGGCAAATGACAGAAGAGGGTGGAGTCAGTTCAGGGAGCTGAGACTTTTCGAGCATTTAGGCGACGAGGCTGGGAAGTTGGGCTGCATCCCACTGCAAAGCCACGTGTGACTCCAGGAGCCAGAAGTGCTTCTTCTGAATAATGGAGAGCCAGTGGAGGTAGCAGCCGGCGAGGGCAACGTGCTTAGGTCTGTCAGTGGCCCAGCAGACAGGTGCCTCTGAGCACCTCCTCCTCAGCCTCTTGCCCGCCCAGCACGTGGCTGGGAACCTCTGGACTCTTCCAGATTCCCACTGCTTGGGGCTCACTCTCAAATTAGTCATCTGCCTCACCGGGCTGGTGGCGCACGCTTGTCATCCCCACACTTGGGAGGTGGAGACAGGAGGATCGCGCAGGTTTGAAGCCAGCCTCTCTGGCTTAAGAGACCCTGTTTTCAAATTAAAACACACACACACACACACACACACACACACACACACACACATATATATATATATATATATATATATATATATATATATATATATATATTAGGTCTGGGAGTGTAGCCCGGAGGTAGAAGGGTTCCATCCCCAGTACCACCAAAAAAAAAAAAAAAAAAAAAAATTAGTCATCTGCCCTCATTTTTTTTCATGTTTTACCTTTTCTTAAGCATTTGCAATTCGAATGTTTCCCCATCTTGCCCCTTCTAGGACTATTTATGTAACTTACGTGTTTACACACATACTTTATGTTTTAACACACAAATTGTATATAAACCCAAAACACTTTAGTATATTTGCACGTAAAAATACTCTTGCATAAATCCATGAAGGTGATTTTTTTTATCAAATAAGCTGTTTAGCATGTTTTATAACAAGTCTGATTCTTCTCATACCTGCTTCTTCATGCACGCGTAAACATACAGTGTCACACAAGGAAATACACGTAGGATCCTTGTTATCACTTTTCTACAAAAAAGGGAGGATCATATTACATGTACTTCAGTATTTGGGCTTTTTTCTCTCATTGATAATGGGAAACATCTGTAAGTTAAGTGATTTAATTCTAAATCATTCTTTTTGCCAACTACACAATGGCTGTGGTTTCCAGGTAATATCATGTTTCCAATCATTTTCTGACTGATAGATTGATAGGGTTTCCAGTTTGACATCACTCCAGTGATGTAAGCACTCTTACATGTATATTTGTTTCTACGAGATGAACCCCCAACACAGGGTTGTTGAGACAAAGGATGTGCACAATTGTATCTGCAATGTGAAGAGGCCAGACTGCTTTTCAAAAGCCTGGTGGGAGTGCAGCATCTGCAGTGGCCTGGGCTTAGAGACTACCCTTTTGCTGAGGTCTTCAACAGCCATCATTACAGCTCTTTTTGGTGGTATTATTGCTGGCCTGATAGTATAACATGATCTTCTTCTTCCTACCTTCCTTTTACCGTCCTCTCTTTCTTTTTAATTTTTATTTATTTATTTATTTATTTATTTATTTATTTATTTATTTATTTATTTATTTTTTGTTGTTGGTCCTTTGGTTTTAACCCAGAAGCATGTTTCTCTGAGCTATACTCCCAGCCCCTTTTTTTTTTTTTTTTTTTTTGGTGATACTGGTACTGGAAACCCTTCTACCTACCTTCGGGCTACACTCCCAGACACTTATTTTTTATATTTTTATTTGGAAACAGGGTCTCTTAAGCCAGTGCGGCTGGCTTCGAACCTGTGCGATCCTCCTGTCTCCGCCTCCCAAGCGCAGGGATTACAAGCGTGCGCCACCACGCCTGGCTCTCCCAGCCCTTTTTTAAATTTCTTATTTTGAAATGGGTTCTGGCTAGGTTGCTGGGGGTCTTGCTATGTTGCTGAGGCTGGCCTCTCCCCGCAGCCTCCCAAGAACTGGAATTCCAGGCGTGCACCACCACGCCTGGCTTTCTTCTTTCCGTTGGCCATTCTTTGAGCTCCTGTATCTTTCCACAGGCTGCTTTTGCCTGTAAGATCTGTACACCTGTGACTTATTATTTCCACCTCGTTTTCCATTTCTGTGTTCCTTCGTGGTCTCCCCTGACTTGTGGCTAGCTGACTGGTCAACTGCCATGGGCTCCCCTAAGAACCCAGTCCCGGGTGGTGCTGGGAAAATTTGCATTTCCAAAGATTGAGCTGATGTGTCTGTGCTAGTCTCTCCCTGGAGAGGATGAACCGCCATGCCCCAGAAGATAAGCTCCAGGCAGGAGGACCCAGACAGATGGACAGAGGGGGCATTTAACAAATGCTTAAATCCTGAAATGCCACAACGCGTGAGGCACCTTATCAGCCGTGCAGGCGTGCAGCTGTAGGAGACGATCTCTCAGCTACATCAAGTGCCACCTCTGAGACCGAGAACTAACCTGCGTAGGAAGGATACCCTGTGGATGAAAGGTCTGCAGGATGACAGATGCGACTGGGCAGCCTCGACGCACACCCGGATAGGCTGGCGTGTGCCTTTCAGGTTGATTAGTCGCTATCTGTTGTCAGCATTGTAATAATCTCCTCCAGCCAGCTGCGGGCTGACTATCACCCCGTCGATGGGAACAAGTGCTGTGGAGGCGGTGGCCATCACGCCTCCTGCTGGGCAGTCACCGAGACCAACCCTCACCCGCCCCCGGAGGCTGTTCAGAGTCAAGATTCTGTGCATCGCTCGGCCTCCTTGTCACAACGGGGTCAGAAATCAAGAGAGCTCAGCCTTGCTTTGTGGCTCACATGGTCTGATTTCCCAAGGAGGGTTTGCAAGAGGATTAATGTCTGCTGAGAATTCTCTGCTCCCAGCCACCTCCCCAAACTGCCCGTCCTCCCCACCTCCAACACGGCATCAGCTGAGAACACAGGCTGCTCACTCACCGGTGCTAAGCTGTTTGCCTCAGGGTAATCTTGCAAGTAGAACTCTGCTTCTCTCAGAGGCATTGCCTCTCTGATACCCAAATAATTATATACCTGCAGACATTAATACGAGACGAGGACTCTGAGTCAAACTGAGGGAGATGAAATTATTTAACTGATTAGTTAATCAGTGTTGGGTTCAGGACTCACAAGCACACCAGACTGTCCCATGAGTATCTGAATATTCATAAGCCAGGAGTGATGACCTGTATTCCCAGTACTTGGTCGGATGAGACAGGAGGATAATGGGTTTGAGACCACCCCGAGCAACTTAGACCCTCAGCAACCTAGCAAGTCCCTGTTTCCAAACCCAAAAAAGAAAAAAAGAAGAAGGGCTGGAGATGTAGTTCAAAGGTACAATAACCCTGGATTCATTCCCTAGTAACAAAAAAAGAAATAAAATATTCATAAATAATTTTCAGGGACCTAGTATAACCCCTAAGATTTCATGAAAATTCTGTGCATGCATATTTTCTGCCCTCCCAATACCTGCCCCCCAACACACAGTCATCAGACCCAAAGCATCCTCTGGTTGCAAAGGACTTCAGCGTTTCTGTTCTAGAAGAAGCTCCAGTCCTTCAGAGCGGGCCTTACCATTAGCCAAAGACAAGTAGAAACTGCAAAGGTACCAAGGAAGACCCAGGTGCTGACGGCGTAGACGTTTAGATGGAGGAGCGGAGGATGTTGTAGTTCTCTTTCCGCAACCGGTTTTGTCCTCTTTGTGGTCTTTTATTTCATGAGGCAGATGTGGTACCACGGAGCTTGGCATGCCATCAGTTTGGGACTGTTTTTCATTCTTAGAGGACCGAGGGACACAGTGATGTGGCCCAGGGACGGATGCTCAGAAGGCCGGGCTTGGCACACCTTGGCCCAGGGACGGGTGCTCAGAAGGCTGGGCTTGGCGCACTTTGGCCCAGGAATGGATGCTCAGAAGGCTGGGCTGGCGCTCCTTGGGTTAAGGGCTCTCCACTCTCCCTAGCTGCCCCTGCCTCTGGGGAGGATGACCCCAGAACAGAAGATAGGCTGTCAAGACCTTCTTCATCTTCAGAAAGTAGCAAGAACTGCGGCTTGTGTGCTATGGAGCCCTTCCCCAGAGTCCAAACCCCAGGCTTAGAAGGAGACGAAGGAGCAGCGAAGTGTGCACATTTACCTGGAGAGGCCCCTCTGTGCACCCCTCGGAGGCCAGCGCAGGATTCCCCGCCTCCGTGGGGATAACGGCCTCAGAGCCTGGCGGCATTTGGTCTGACTGACACAATGTACCAGCTCTTAGCCGTGGCCTCTCACTGCATTCAGGTATCCAGCAGGTGCCACTAGTGGGTTGTGTTGGGGCACAGCAGACTCATTTCAGTAGCAGGAACGGGAAAAGTAGTTCTCAAAGTGAGCACGTACGTGGACCGATGCTCTTGTGCAGACGTAGGCGGATGTGTGCTGTGCGTTAGTATGGTTCATCCCCTCAAGGTGCTCATGCTGAGAGCTTGGTCTCCTGTGTGATGGTGTCCAGGCCATGGGGACTTTACGAGTTGGTTAGATCATGCGGACGCTCCCCTCAGAAGGGATTAACAAGAGCAGCTTATACAAGAGCGAGCTGCAGGCCCGGCCCCTCCCCTCCCCCTGGCTTCCTCTCTTCCTGTGAGCTCTTCCATCCACACCCACTCAACTCCCCACACGCCCTCCCGCCACGGGGTGCTGTCCACTGTGAGGTCGTCGCCAGAAACCAGTCCAGTATCATGGACCTCCAAAATGTGATCAAAAAGCCTCAAAACAAACAAACCAACAAACCAATAAAACCCTCTTTTATTTATGCATCACCAGGCATCAGGTATTTTGTTATAGTAACACAAAACAGTCTAAGACAGTGTGTATGTGTAACAGGCTTTCTTATGGCAAAGATAAGTGGTTTTATGCACTCACTTCTTTGTAAGATCCACATCGTTGGTGTTTTTCAAAAACAGAAATACTCAAGATACAGAGGCTATTCCTGTATCTTCATCTTTTATTTTACAAGGTTTGATGCTTAACATGCCTAGGAATGTATACCTCCTCCCAGAGCCCAGCAAATGCTGTCTATCACTGTTAAGTTGGTGTTTTGCCTTTTCAAGCACAACATTGCTCCACCTCCGGCCAGCTTTGGTTTTAAAGCCACCACACCAGAATGATCTTAAAAGATCATTCATCCATTCAACCAGCATTTGTTGGAGACCCATTTAGTGAGAGGTCCTGCTCTAGAGAGTGACAAACTCTGAACACTAAAATCCCTGCCGTGATAGAGGCCTCGTTTTGGTGTAAGAAGGCAAACAAACAAATAAGCAAAGACAATTTTGGAAGATGGCCCCAACTACTACGGTGGAGGGGAGCAGAAAAAGGACATGGAGCTTCCATAGTGAGCAACGGATGCTGGGCGTGTGCTAGAGACAGGAGGGAAGGCCTTGCTTGTGGCACGAGTGTGGGGCAGAAAGACCTCAGCCAAATGGATTTGCAAGTGCTAAGGCCCTGGGGCAGGAGCAGACTCAGAGGTCCAGGGGTCACAGAGGCAGTGGAGGCCACAGCCAGACGCCCAGGAGTAGGGCCCAACTGCACTGATACATTTGATGAAATTTTCTTCTGAACTGCTGAAGGAATGACTGAATTTTCCTCCAAATAATTTTAATATGAAAATGGTAGTTTCTAGTTTAAAAAAAGGTCCTTTGGTGGATTCTTCATAATCCTTCTGTATTTCTTCCAATCTTTGCCCCTTTTGTTCCTTTCCCAGTTCTCTTGCTATTCAACCCCTGGAAACATGGCTTACGAGATCAACCTCGACACTAGGAGCTCAGGAGACCCCAGCCCAGGCACCCAAGGCCCGTGTTGGGAGAGAAAAGCTCCAGCCGGGACCCATTGCCAGTCACCAAGAGAGGGTCCCTGGGCCTGGGGCGGCTGCTGGCTCCATACATAGCATACACTGGACCCCATCTCTGCATCCTGGGAAGGGCTGATGCCCCCTACCTGCTGCCTCCCCCCACCTGGTGCCCCCAAGGAGGAGACATGAGCCTCTATCACACACAATACCTGGGCTCCATTTCCCAGCCAGGGGAGAATTGCAGTGAGGTCCACTGCCCGCCTCCCTCTGGTCCACTTTGATTTTCTCCTTTTGCAAGCCTTGGCCACCATCCAAACATAGACCCACCATGGCATCTCCTGATTGGTTATTCCACTCAATTCCAGCTGCATCCGTCCACATGAGCCCTGCCCCACCCAGCCACTGCCTTCCTGGCCCAGTGGCTCCTGTGACCTCCAGATGTCCCGCCCAGTCCATACTCCACAGGCAGCCACAGGGGCTCCCTTTCTAAGGGACAAATCTGGCCATATCACTTAGGCTAAAACCCCAAATTCTTCTTATGGCTGACAAGGGCACCTGTGATTTTCTTCCTCGTCTGCTTCCCTTGCATCCAAGGACTTGCCTCTCTTCCTTGTCTTCCAAAGTCTAGCCATTCTGGCTTTTGTTGTTGTTGCTTATTAGCTTTTGGCTCTCAAACATACCAAGTCCCTTCCCATCTCAGAGACCCCATGTGCAGCATCCTCTGTCTGAAGCGGGGGTCATTCTGCCCTCTCCTTGCTCAGCCCCCTCACCTGGAGAGTCTCATTCCACGGGGATCTTACGCACCCCACCAGCATCTCTGATGCAGCTTCTTGGCGGCCGATACTTTAACTCGGGGCACTTGGCAGATGTGGCTATTGGTTTGCTGTGTGATTGCCAGGACTCACTCCTCCTTCTACCACAGGCTCCCAACCACATGCCCGGCGTGAAGGACGTGGTCAATAGACATTTGAAAAATGAGTGCAGTAGCTGGGAATCTGCCGGGAGTGTGGAAGAGGGAATGAACAAAGCTGCTCCCCCCAGATCTGCCCCTCGGTCATCTCAGATCCCTCCCAGATCATCCTGTGAACACAGGGGTGGCCCAGCCCATCTCAAAAACTGAAAAAAAAATGATTTTAATGATTTCAAAATGCTTTCTAGCTATATCTGAAGTTGAATTTTGATCTAGCACATTTACCAGCACAGCATGGCAGAGGGTTTTGAAAAAAGTATCCCTTTCCCATAGGTACAGTTACTCCCTCAGTACCCATAAGGCATTGGTTCCAGGACCCTGGACACAAATCTGAAGGTGCTCGGTTCTGGATGTAAAATGACGTACTATTCGCACATGACCTGTGTAGTTTGTCTCTAGATTACTTGTAACACGTAATACAATGTAAACGCTATGTAAGTTATTGTTATATCGTATTTTTTATTTAGGGAATAGTGACCAGAATAAAAGTCTGCATATGTTCAGCACAGATTCAACTGCAGATATTTTCCATGTGAGTTTGGTTGAGTGAATAGACGCAGAACTGTGGGGACAGAGGAGCAGCTGCATACACAATCCTCCAAGCGATGGAAGACAACACTGCTCCAGGGGTAGAAAGCACTGTCTCACTGTGGAATAATCTTATTTATATACAGTGCTCCACACCAGGTATTTTACTTCTTTAGAACCAAGAGCAGAGGTTGCAGGCGCCTCCTGGAAGCCCAAAATATTAGCGAATGATTCACCGGTCGCTTCAACATTCTTGTCAACAGAAGCACCCGCCAGCCGCTTTGCCCAATAAACAACAAAGTAATGCCTCTTTCCATTTAAAATCGTGGCTACAAATTTTAAAGTCATTTCACGGTGTGTGGACGGCCAAGTTATGCTGCAGATGTATGCCTATAAAGACACGGGGCGCCTTAACCTAATTCTCAAAACAAAGCACATTAGATCAGCATCTGATATTTTTTTTTCTTGCTTTGTTTTGCTCCCAGCTCCCATCTCGAGCCTTCAAAGGCTCTGGCTCACACAGCTTGGATATTACAAAAGCACTCAGTCCAGCTGCAGGCCAGCTCCTCACGGCAACTAGAATCAATGGACATCAATTGATTTCCTTTGCATTTAAGTAGATAGCACATCGAGTGACCCTCTGCGAGTCAGGATGTAGGTCCCTCGAAGACTGATCTTTTTCCAGAAATAAACAGGTTTAATGACCTCGTTGTCATTCTTAAGCATAGCTACTCTTTAACCTTTACCCCAGACTGTCTAAATTCTCCATTTTCTTTGGTTTTGATTTTGTAATTTTTCTTTCATTAAGTGTTATATCTTTGGCTTAAAAATACCCCTGCATTCTTTTGCTTTTTTTTGGAAAAGGATTAAACATAAATTCGTTATACATTTTTTACCTTATTTAATACTCATATTGTATGATATCCTATGTGAATTTTAAAAACAAAATACAATAAAAAATCATGCTCATAGATGTAAGCATATGGAGTGAAGGTACAAAACACGCGTCGTGGTATTGGTTCGCCAACTTTCACACAGCAGAGACCTCCCAGGAAAGACAAAAAGAACAGAAAAAAGGCTGGAGGCAGTGACTTAGCTTTAAAACCTGCACACATTCTAACACAGCGCCGAAAGTAAGATTTGCGACACTATAAACAAAGATAAGAGGTGGCTTGCGCCCAGCACCCAGCCTGGACCTGCTCCAGAGGTGAAGGTGGAATGGTAAAGCAGACTGTCAGGAGCCCCCCCCCCCCGGGGGGGGGCACTGAAGCTGATGGGTGTGTGGAAACCACAGGCCAGACTACGGGAGGGACCGGAGCCACCAGCAAGGGCCAGGGGAGGGAGATGCCAAGCTCTTCAGTGTGCTCCTTCCTCCCCAGATTAGACCTCGTGGGAAAGCCCCAGCACTGCTAGGAGAAGGAAAACTCTGAGCTTCTTGTCGCAATGATAACTTTCCATTGCTGTCTCTTTATAGCTCTTTGTTCTTGTTTTAAATGACTAGTATCTTCCTGAAGAATATTTCTCTTGTTTACATACATTTATTTATCATTCATTCATTCATTCATTCATTCATTCATTCATGGTTCTGCGGACAGAACCCGGAGGCATTCTACCTCTTTCATTTTGAAACGAGGTCTTACTCGGTTACTGAGAGTCTCACTAAGCTGGTGAGTCAAGACTCACGCCTGTGATCCTCCTGTCTCAGTCTCCCAAGTACTGAGATCACAGCCCCTGCCGCCATGCCCAGTTCTCTTGTTTACTTTGGGTGAATTATGTTGGGTTCTCCAACTTTATTTTGGACACCCATTACATTTCTCTGTAAGCACAGTTGCTGGGGGTGCTGACCCACTCTCCCTCCGCTGACCTCCTCCTCGCCCCTGGCTCCAGAACCTCCAGCAATAAGAAACTCAGTAGCCAGATTGAATATCAGTCTAGCTACAGCCAAAGTTATACTAACTTGAAAAAACCTATAAAGAAAATTTCTCAGAAGCTCTCAAAGATGTATGTATAAAAAGACCCAAAATATAAAAACGCATTAAGAACAAGGGAGTAGAGAAGACTCTTTAGAAGAAAATATAGCACATGGAGGGAAGAAAATATTGGAAGAAAAATGGTTAAGAACTTCCTATATATAAAAAAAAGAACTCTATAAAAAAGGGGGAAAGAAGAAAGATCGCTGATTGAAATTCCTTAGAAAATGTCCACAGAAAAGATAAGAAAAACCACAACTTGCTGAATTATGTTAAAATTGAAGACCTTCAAAGTCTAGGAGAAAATTCCCAGAACAAAGGAGAGAAGTCCAATTGATGTCAGACTTTTCAAGGGTGACGTCGGGGTGACGCTAAGCTGTTTTCAATATGTTGAAGGAAAAAGTCCATCTGAGCTGAGAATGTTTTTGCCCAGCTGAGTGCTTGTTTAAGGACAATAAAATGATTCTCAAGCATCTGTTGTCTCGGAGGAACTCACACAAAGGATCTCTTTGAAATGAGTCTTGGCGGAAGTATTTTCACAAAACAGAACATGTGCGGACGGCACCGAGAGATGTACACAGGAAGTGGAGATGAGCGAATAGCTGGAGACCTTGTGGTTTTTAAAATGAGCATCAGCAAACTGGGGGAAGATCAGAATAAACAAGCTTGGAAGACAATGGACCATAACCAGAGAGGCAGGTTCAGAAAGGCTGGATGTCTGTGTACTATGCCTACACTTCCTAAGGTGAAGGCTTGTGGTCATCAAACCTTGCATAAACTGGGTGGATTTCAGATAAGGGCTTAGTAGGATAGTGGATGTCAAAGAAGTCATACAAGATGCCCTGGTGTTTGTGACTGAGTTTTAAAATTTGTAACATTTAACATATGATGGGGCACGCCTGTAATCTCAGCACTTGGGAGGCCGAGATGGGAGGATCGTGGGTTAGAGGACAGCCTCAGCGAGTAGTGAGACTCTTATCAACCTAGTGAGACCCTATTTTAAAACAAAAAATTAAAAATAGGGCCGGGGGTGTAGCTTGTAGGTAATATGCCCTGGGTTCAATCCCTAGTACCGCTACACACACACACACACACACACACACACACACACACACACACACTGTAACTTTGGATAATTGTTGCAGTGGCTGTCCCCGAAAGGCTTACATCTCAAGGGCTTTGTCTCCAGCCTGTTGTGCCATTGGGAGGTTCTAGAACTTCAAGAGGCAGGCCTAGTGGGAGGGAAGAAGGTCACAGGGTGAAGGGGATATGGAGACCCTTTGCCCTTCCTCTCACTCTGCTTTCCTGCTGCCAGGTGGTGAAGAGACATCTCGGCCATGAGCTCCACTGTGACGCACTGTGCACCAAGACCCAGAGCAACAGCGCCACGTGGCCATGGACGGAAACGTCTGAAACGAAGCCAGCGTGAAGCTCTCCGCATTTTAACTTGATTAGCTCGGGTATCCTGTCACAGTCACAGAAAGCTAACTGTCACAATTTGCAAATTTTCAAAGGGTGGGATAGCCTCACATTAATACAAACCATGACGGCAGTAGCAACTGCGTCTGAAGTTGACACCTTCTGCAGACGCTTGAATGGCTTCTGAGCCCAGCAAGTACTGGAGGCAGGTTCACAGGATTTAATCTTAAATCACTCATATGAACTCAGGGTCTGTTATTACAGAGTTCTAAATTCCTTCTTTCAGGGCCATCCTTTAAAACATTTGAAGTATCGTTATGCCTGTTAATCAGATTGATTTAATCAGATAGATTTAGGTTTTAAACACAGAATGTCAAGGTCTACAGCGAAAATGTGCAATGGACACGGTCATCCTACTATACCTTCGCCTCCAGTCCGTTTACTTTTTTGTAGGTCTCGGGATGGAACCCAGAGGCATTCAACCTCCGAGCTACACCCCTGCTCTATTTTTTATTCTTTATTTTGAAACAGGGTCTCATACAGTCCTAACTTTTACAAGTTAGGGATGCTACTGGGTATTTTCCTTTAAGCAAACAAACAAACAAACAAACAAAAAAACCCTCATTTGTTTTATTTATTTATTTATTTTTTTTTTGGCACTGGGGATGGAACCCAGGGGCATTCTATTTCTGAGCGACACCCCCAGCTCTATTTTTTTTTATTCTTTTTTTTGAAACAGGCTCTCCCTGAGTTGCAAAGGGCCTCACTAAGTAGCTGAGGCTGTCCACAAACTGCGATCCTCCTGTCTCAGCCTCCCAAATGCTGGGATTACAAACGTACACCACCACGCCCGGCTGGTTTTATGTGTTTAATACTGAGCTTTCTGAAGCCACAGGAAGAAAGAAGAATGTAGTTCACAACACTGAAAGTATTTACATGATCTAAATCAATTTTTTTAACTTCCAAAATATTTTGATAATTCAACCCCAAACATATTTTTAACTGTCATTTTAATGTACATTGTATTGCTTTAAAATAGCCCATTCATGTATGTACACAAATTCATCAATGCCAAACACAGTGTCATGCACTGACACAGTGTCATGCACTGGGCTGTGAACAGCAAGAGAGGAAGTGGGGTGGGGGCTGGGCGAGGGCTGGATGAGTGCTGTGTGCTGGGTGCCTCTGTCACCCTGAACTTCGTCATGATGTATGATTACAATGCACCAATTTAGCCGGGCGTGGTGGGCACGCCTGTAATCCCCGCGCTTGGGAGGCGGAGACAGGAGGATCGCGCAGGTTCGAAGCCAGCCGCGCTGGCTTAAGAGACCCTGTTTCCAAATAAAAAGTATAAAATAGGTCTGGGAGTGTAGCCCGGAGGCAGAAGGGCTTCCAGGAACCCCAGTACCACCAAAAAAGAAAAAAGAAAGAAAGAAAAGAAAAAAAGAAACGATGTAACTCAGGAGTAGAATGCCCTTGGGTTAACTCCTAGTACCACAAAAACAAAAACAAAAACAAAAAAACAATGCACCAATTTGAAAAATAACCCAAGGAGTATGGAGAATCTAGAAAAATAATACTGTAAAGAAGGAAAAGTTAATGTTAATCATTCAGTATTGAGTTTCCTTTCAACTGCTTTCATTGATATCATCAGTTAACACAGTTTTAAGTAGTCTACAGAACAGAGGCAGATGTCAGATTTCTTAGGTCTCTTTTCTGCCCCTGCGCCTCTTGGGTATGCCCTCTGGCATCTCTATGTCTTGGAGAGTTCATCTGTCAGAGGCAAAGACTGTTGCCCAGCTCATGGAGTTGTTGTGTGTATGATGTGAGTTCAGTAAACGTTTATGAACATTAACATACTTACTACTGATGTAGAGATTCTTGACGAAGCTAAGAATCTCTGGATCTTATGCCCACTAGTTCAGATTTTTCTCAAATCTCTTCGCTAACCTAAATCCACGGCCAAGGTGGTACTCAGAGAAACCCTGGCCATGAGAAGTGTCATTTCTGTTTCCTGTCCCAAAGTAGAAATTCTTGTACATTAAGTTTAAAGATCACCAGCGGAGTTACCTGAATCTGCATTTTAAAGCCATTTAAATAAAGCACGATTCTTTTTAAAAAAACTGAGATGTGATCAACACAAGGTGAAAAGTACAGATTTTAAGCACTGGGGACAAAGAGCTTTGACAACTGAATATATCCATGTAACCAAATGTAGAACACGTCTATCCCCTGCTGAAAATTCCCTCTAGCTCCTCCCAGTCAATTCCCTACACTGTCAAACATGTCTTCTCGCAGCCGTCAGCCCTGCCTGTTTCTGTCTACTTGGGTTTCTTTTGCCAGTAGCCTCTGGATTTCATACTCATGGTTTTATACAGTAGATACGCTTGTCCTGGGCTTCTTTTGCTCAGCCTGAGGTCTTTGAGACTCATTTTCACGGTTACATATATTACCCAGGGTGCTTTCATTTATGGAGCATTTTAGCAAGCAGAGGAAAGAGAGTCAAGATACAAGTTTTTCATTTGGAAGACCTAAGTTTAAACCCTGACTTTTTTGGTTATCCAACCTTGCATAAATTATGTAATTCAGTGCTGGCTTTTTAAAAGGACAAACCCTAACTTCCTTAAGACGGCTATAAAAATACTCATCTAATAAGGTGGTTGTAAGTTTGAGATTAAAATAATAAGAACATGGTGCTAGAAGCACATAAATTGTTCAGAAAAAGGTCTGTTCGAGGGCAGCTGCAAATGTTGGGTGTTTTCTCCTCCTATGTCTACAGCAGGATGGGAAGGAAGAGAAACTGGCTTTCTTCATCAAATATGATAACCCTTATCTTCTCCCCTATGATATGATTTTAGGGCTTAAAAACAATTAAAGTTAAAAATAGATAATCAGAATTAAAATATACAAGCAAGAGATTAGACAAAGATGAGAGCGACAAAGCTGTCTTGTCTGTGCACTTAACAGTGCAAATCCTAGCCAGATGTGGTGGTGCACAGCTGCAATCCCAGTACCTGGGAGGCTAACACAAGAGGATTACAGGTTTACCAGCAGCCTCAGAAACTTGATGAGATGTCATTTCAAAATAAAAAAATAAATTAAAAAGGGCTGCTGTGTGGCTTGGAAGCAGAATGTCTCTGGGTTCAATCTCCAATACACTAAAATAAAATAATAAATAAGTGTGAATCCTGACCATTGTCACTGTCTTTCCTCAGGGAAGATGTGTGTGCACTGTGAGGTCTGACTGTGAGACCTGACCATGAGGTTATGCTGGAAGAAGACTGAGAAAAAAGGAATTAACGAAAAGAAACACCCCCTGACCACTGCCCTGCCCAGAGATGACCTGGCCACTTGCTCACCAACCATAATAACCAGTGGCTCACACAACTACTCCTGTACCCCCACCTCTGCACCCCATAAAAAGCCCCCAGCCTGTAAGGAGGCAGACTTCTGACTCGTGAGCTCTCTCCCCGGTCAGATGCCTCTTCCAGGTTTTATTCTTAAATAAAGCCTATTCCCTGCTGTTGGGCTGTTTTCTTTGCCAACAGGCAAATATACTCCAACAGGATGGAATTAACTTTAGAGGTGTAAAGATGGACATTTATGCGAAGATAAAATATCATGGTGTTGTTCTTCGGCAAGACGTTATGATTCAAGCAAACGTCTTTTCCAAGAGAATGACGCGGAGCCAGTATCTAATGCCATTCAGACGAAACTCTAGACAGAAAAGCATCGGTTTTTCTGCCTGTTCCACCAGCTCAGAGAAATTCTTCTTATGAATATTAATCATTCCAAGACATGGAAATTAAATAACTTAATCATTTCTCATGATTTGTGCTGTTCTTCAAGAAATATGGACTACTATAAAGAGCTCATTTGGGAATGAGAGCGATATTTGTATATTTAGACATCTTGAAGAATAGTGACACTTTTATCATCTAGTTTTATGCGACAGTAAAGATTGCCATTTAGCTGAGACATTTCTACATTGATAACGCTTGGACTGAGCAGCTTTTGGTGAAAAAAGTCCTGAAGCAATCATCTTGCTTCGTGTGGTGAAATTTATATGAATAGAAATAGATAATAGAAGTCAGCTCCTTTCCAACTATATCCAAGTAGGGTTGACCTTATAGAAAGCTGATTGTAAAATACATTTACAAACGATAATGAACTTATTAGCAGGCGATAGCATAGATGAAGATATAAAAGTAGTTTCTCTCAAATAAGATGTGCAAAGTTAAGAATAACAAAAATGCCAGGGGTTAAATGAATACTTACATCTTTATGGTGGTTTTAAATTTCATATTTATTTTTATTATCTATAAAATAATCATATAAAATAGTAGGGTGGATATTATACTCTATACTTTATAGATAAAGAATCTTGAAATAAAGTTTGGGGATGACTGGTATTTGAAGAAATGATTTTTGCTAGATATTATCACCGCTTCAAAATTGTATGGCCACTTTACTGTTTATGAACACACATCACCTGTTAAGGCAGAGATTCAAAGTATTTTCATCTGAAAACAAAGGAATTCATTGACTCCCACAGCTAAGGAAACCAACAGGGATGAAATTAGACAATCTGACTTCACGTTGCTCAGGTTTCTTGCTTCCAGTTCTCGATCCTCATTCCTTCCCCCTGCAGACAGCTCCTTCATGTAAATAGTACCAGCATCCCCAAAACCATTTACTTGCAGCTCCCAGTTATAAGCACTGGGGACAATCACCCTTATTGATGCCAAGTGAAAAATCCTGTGGCCCCATTTGGGTCACACACCAATTCTTCACAACCAATGTCTGAGATATGAGGTATGGGGAGCTCTGATTTTCCCATGAAGGACCCCTGTCCCAAAGGGCTAGTTGGGGACAGAGCATATGAGTGACCACATGTGGTGGAAGAGGAGGATGACTGAAAAAAATAAGGCTATGTAGGCAAATAATAAGGGTCTTCTATATACTGTTAGATAAATAAACAGGCAGCTTGCTGGAACATATTAGAACACCCAGAAACAGATATGTATATGCCATAAATCATATATCATACCAATCATTGTTTTTCAGGAAATTCAGATAGGTGGGGGAAAGATGATCTCTTTGATAATAAAGGTAAAAACTGAGCTGATGATATTGTGAAAACATCAACTCAATATTTGCTGAATGTAATGAAATGGATGGATGGATGGATGGATGGATGGATGGATGGATGATGAGGCCTACAATACAGTCAGTTCAGCTGCTTATAACTCTGGGACGTTGGGATGGTAACTTACATCTCACAGTTTTCAACTTTATTCCAATCCCTCCGCAGTAGAAGATTAAGTGAACACAGACATAAATGAAAGTACAATAGCTCCGGTAGAAATACGAGAAGAGAGCACAAATGTAATAAAGGTATGCAAACTCATATCAAATAAATGCAAAAGGCCCACTGGGAACCATGCATCCTGATGCTTTATTTCGGTGGGGTTGTAGGGATACTTACACATCATGGACTCAGATATAAATCGGCACACTGTCCTTGAAAACTGACTCAGCAGTGAGCTACCAAATTTCATGCTGATATCTCACATCTAAGAACGGCAAATCTACAAGTTACAGATGTGAAGTTATTGTGATTTTATTACCAGGATTCTCCTCTAGAGTTGCTGATTGAAGGAAACCCGTAGAGCCAGCCTAACATCTAGAAACAGGGAATCACTAGACAAATTACAGATTGTCCAATGAAAATACTATGCAGTCGCTAAAAGTAACATTTGGAAAAGAATATTTAATGACTCAACATGTTCTCCATGCCCCTACCATCTTCTATCCCATTAGGATGTATGACTACAATGCACCAATAAAAACATTTTTAATAAAGTTTTTTAAATATTAGTTCATCATCTATTAGAATTTAAAGCATCAATAAATTTTCAAATACCAAAACAAAATTAAAACCCAGAAGTTACAAATGGCAACTGGAACAATTTCTTTTCAGTAGATAATCTGTTTTTTAAATAATCTTTTTTTTTTTTGTGGTACAGGGGATGAAACCCAGGGGCATTCTATCCCTGAGCCACACTCCCAGTCCTATTTTTCTATTCTTTATTTTAAAACGGGGTCTCACTGAGTTGCAAAGACCCTCACTAAGTAGCTGAGGCTGTCCTTGAACCAATATCCTCCTGTCTCAACCTCCCAAATGCTGGGATTACAAGCGTGCACCACCATGCCTGGCTTTAAATAATCTTTTTTTTTTTTTTTTTTTTTTGGTGGTACTGGGGTTCCTGGAAGCCCTTCTACCTCCGGGCTACACTCCCAGACCTATTTTATATTTTTATTTGGAAACAGGGTCTCCTAAGCCAGCGCGCACAGCTGGCTTCGAACCTGCGTGATCCTCCTGTCTCCGCCTCCCAAGCGCGGGGATTACAGGCGTGCGCCACCACGCCCGGTTTAAATAATCTTTTAAAAAAGGAGGTTGAAAGTTTTTCTAGCCTAACATGGAAAAATGCTTCCAGATAGTCACCAACTATGATCTGTGATATAATAAATAAATATCTGATCTCTGTCCCTGAATTCTGACATGGGGCTCCTAAAACCCTGCTAATTTCCTGATATATAATGGTTGTAGGAGAATCATTCTTTTCAAGGGGGTGGCTCTTGAGGGATTTTCTGGGTGAGGCTGGTCACCTAAAAGTCCAACTCATGCTGAGAAGTTTGTACTTCCAGCCCCAGCTGTACCCTCTGGGAAGTAGAGAGGAGCTGGCGATGGAGTTAATAATCACGCCTATTTGAAGAAGCATTTTTGGAAGTCCCTGAAGGACAGGTTCTGAGAGCATCCACGTTGGCCAAGCCATCCCAAGCCATCCCGGCTAGCTCCGTGTAGGGAGTCTAGGACACCACAGCACCGTGGAGAAGCCTTTGGGACCCTTCTGGACTTCACCCCATGTACCGATTCATCTGGCTACATCCTTTATGATATGCTTTATTAATCTAATAAGGTGGTAAGTGTAAATATGTGTTTTCCTTAGATCTGTGAGCTAAGAAGGGAGGGTCATAAGAACCTCCAAGTTGTAGCCAAGTTGTAGGGAACTTTCCACTTGCCTGGAATCTGAAATTTGGGGCAATCTTGTGGGACTAAGCCGATAACCTGTGGGATCTGACACTATCCACCTGTAAAGTGGAGTTAAATTGTGGGATATCCTGTAGCTATCACCAGAGAATGGGTTGGCATGGAGGGGGAGGGAGCACCCCCACATCTGGTCACAGAAACGTTCTGACAGTTGAGCCTGCAGAAGGAAAACATAGTCTTTCCCCCTATTTCCCACACTGCTTGCATTCATTTTCTAGCCTGAACCTCATTTTCATAGTCCAGGAAAACTGATACACCTTCCCCTCTTAATGGTGGGTGTTACTTCTGTGTGGTTGGAAAATAGATTGTTTTCATTTTGTGGCTTTGTTTTATAAAAATTCTTCAGGACTCAACATGCATTCATTTTGAAACAATCACTGAAATAAAAGCAGTTTTATAAAATCTATTAAAAATGCAAAGGGCATTGTAAAAAAAAAAAAGAAAAAATATAGGGGGAAAGAACTCATATGAAAATTGTAGTTACCTCCGGAAGATGAATTTTCGGCAACATTTTTCTTCGCTTTTATTTTTCCCCATTTTCAAATATTTCATCTTCCAGTCTCATTTTCCTTTCTTCCTTGCCACCTTCTCCCCTTCCAAGGTAAGACAGAGATTGCCAATTAGAAGTAATGGGAATTACTTTATTTTTTTTTCTAGCAAGAGATTTCTGCTCACCACTTCCTCCTTGCTGCCTTGTGCACGATGAAGTCAGTGATAACAGTGGGTTTCAAAAATCGAGCAGGCCACTTGCTATGTTGTTTGAAATACAGTGTGGCAATGGGATTAAATGTCTCCATTTAAGACTTGCCAGAAAACCAGAAAAGAGCCTCTCAGAAGTCAAGCTTTCTGCCCTCTCTGCATGGCGTACACATACCTGATGCTCAGAAAATCCAAGCGTGTGGCTGTGTCCTCCTGGGAGAATGTTTGTCCTCCTGCTGTGTCACATTACCTGAGTCACAAAAGTAGAATCCAGAGCCTTTATGACCTCCACTGTCCCCATCCCTAACGCGAAGAAGAGTGCCAGGCCGGGCGGTGCACACCTGCAATCCCAGCACTTGGGAGGCTGAGACAGGAGGATTGCAGGTTCAAGGCCAGTCTAGGCAACTTTGCCAGACCCTCAGCAACTTATCAAGACCTGTTTAAAAAAAAAAGGTCTAGAGGCATAGCTCGGAGGTGGAAATCCCATTGTTTCAATCCTTAGTTCCCCCCCCCCAAATGAGTTTATCATTGCTATCATTGATACAATAAAGTGTGTCAACTTAATAGTATTTCATCAGACAGATTTTTCTTCTGTAATATGACCTGCTTTCACTTACCTACAGAGGATTAAATGTTTAACTTGATAGTCTTGAAGGGAATTGTCAACATTATTCACCAAAAAAACAGAAAGAAATATTGAAGTCTGTATAGTATTAAGATTGTAATGTGAGAAGAAAGAATTTATTGAACTCTCCATTTTCTTGTTGCTAAAAAAGTGAATGGACTTGATACCAACGTAAGCTCTACCTTATTAGTTTAAAAAAAGATTGTTTTTTGTTCTTATTAACAAGATCCACAACTTTTCAGTTAACTTACTTTTAATTTTATGTTGAACATGTCTTCACTTTTTTAGATCACTGAAGTAGAGAGACAGCCTAGACAGACCCAAAATGACCCAAACAAGAGCTACTGGCAACTTGCACGGAATCTAGAAACATCTTGTTTCTTTTCGCTGGTCTGCCTTTTCTCGAATGCTATAGAAGAGCCAAGTGACCATAGAGCAAACAGGCCTCCCCCGAGGTGGATTTAAGAGCACAGGAGTGATCTGTACCCACACAAATGACCTGCCTTTCCAACTAATGGGGCAAAGGTGCTGGGTCAAAGGGTTTCCCTAGCCTGACCTGTTGAGATTGCTTCATAGTACATGACTTTTGTCCCCGATGTCTTCATTAACTCACGTCTAAGATGCCAGGGTGTGTCAATGTCAAAATGTTATTTTGACATAGTTCAGCTCTTGAGTATTTAAAAGGGATAAGATTTCAGGGGAAAGAGCACGGGCTTTGGGTAGACAGACATCACCATGCGGTGCTTGCTGAACGTAATGAAATGAATGGCGGAAGAAGAGACGGGAGTTAGAGTCTCATTCTTGCCTCTTACAGCTCTGGGATTATTATGGGATAATCACTTATCTCTTACGACTTCTATTTTCATGAGATGCTTGAAGGATAAGTGCAAAAGAACTCTATAAAGCACCGAGTAAATGATATACATTAAGTGCTCAAAAATTGCTCCACTTTGAGATGATGGTCACATTTCCTGTGGGCTTCACCAACATGGCAAGAGAAAGCAGTTACTTTGCACTGCATTATCAGAACAACATGCCCTAATTCCGTCTCTAGCTGGAGCCTTTCCCCTGTAGATCCATGGCAAATATACTCCCACTAGAGAAGGTGTGGCTCCGAGACCATTACCAAAGCCAGTGCCACCAGTCAAGGGGAAGACTTCTCCCTCAGAGGACAAGACCAGCCTCATTAAAGTCAGAATTGCATCGCCACTGCTAATCAATTCAAACAAAGAAATGTTCATTTTTATGTGCCATGTGCCAAGAATAAAAAAAACAATCCAGGACTTGGATAACAGGAAACATGATCGTTGTCATTCTCTAAATGGTTACTTCTAGCATTTGTATTTACTGCCATCGGCATCCTTTTAAAATTTACCTTAAGAAGAAGGTGGATTTGCCTCTGGAGTGATTAGTCTCAGTATTTCTGGTTCTATTAGGCACCGACGGGCCTGCAAGTTTGGCAGAAACCTGTTTAGCTGAGTGCGGCTCTCTTCCTCTATTCTATGGCTTTAGAGAATCTGGTGCCATTGGTCAAGACCGACTATGCATGTGAAATGTTACCCGCTGAACCTCGGGAGCCCTATTTGAATTCACAGCCTGCTGCACTCAAGTTTCAGCTTTGGGAAGGAAATGCACAAACGCCAGCCACCAGCACCCCGGCTCCCTTCTGAGCTGCAGAGATGGATGGGGCAGCCAGCGTAGCCCGCTCAGCTTCAGCTCCCAGCATCGCAGGGACGCGGCCTCCATCCTTTTTACTTATGAGCCTGGAAAACAGATTAAGCCGTGTCCGCATCGTATAAGGAAAGAGAACTCAGCAACCCATTCCCAAATGGTGGCAGTTCCACAGACCCAAAGAAATTCCTGGGAGTGGAAAAAAACTTAAAGCATGCTCAGGATTTTGCTGCCAGTACATATGGAGCTGGTAGGCTTCTGCTGCTTTCTTCTGCTTCTTTGCTTGTTTGAATGACATGGGAGGAAGGCGCACCCCCCTCATTGGAAGCAGGTGCATTAGAAGCCAAATGGAATACAGCAGGGATCCCACTCTGAGCGCATCCAGGACCAAGCAGCCGACGACCTAACCTGACTGTGTAATTCAAGCCAGTAGTTTGGTTCAAAAGGTGTCTTCTTTTTATTCATTCTCTCTCTCTCTCTCTCTCTCTCTCTCTCTCTCTCTCTCTCTGCTTAATTTGTCTTTTCTGTGTGATATTGAAGATAGAACCCCAATGCTTCATGCATGGGGGGAAAATCCTCTACCACTCTCCCAGCACATTTTAGTTTATTATTATTATTATTATTATTATTATTATTATTAATTATTACGGTACCGGGAATGGAACCCAGGGACATTCTACCTTTGAGCTACACCCCCAGCCCTATTTTTTATTCTTTACTTTGAAATAGGGTTTCACTGAGTTGCAAAGGTCCTCACTAAGTAGCTGAGGCTCACCGAGAAACCGATCCTCCTGTCTCAGCCTCCCAAATGCTGGGATTACAAGCACGTGCCACCACGCCCGGCCTAATTTATTTTCAGACAGAGTCTCACCAAATTTCCTGGGTTGGCCTGGAACTCACAATCACCCTGCCTCATCCTCCCAAGCACCACACCAGCTCCAATTCAATTCCTTGGTAAAGGAACATTCTGTTTACATATAATTGCCTAGAAATATTATTTATTTTCTTCAAAGTGTGTCTCATCACCTACTTTGCTTGAAACTCCTGACACTCACCATCTCTCTTGAATCTTTTCACTTTTGAGAGAGACATAGTGTGTTGGTCAGCTGTCTATTGCTGTAAAAAATGCCTGAGAAAGCCAGCTTGCTAAGAGAAAAGGTTAATTTCAGCTCAGAGTTTTAGAGGCTTTGGGCCTGTGGTCCCGTGGTACGTGATGGCAGAAAGGCCCAAGCAGTGGTTCTGTCCCATCCTGGACTGGAATCTCCAAGACTGTGAGCCAAAGTAAACCTTTTATTTTTATAAAGAAATTATCTCCGGTGTTTCATTATAGAGAGGGAGAACGAATTTGCACACCTAGCATATGAAGAAAACCATCAGAGTGTATATTACAGCACATCTAACATCCCCACTAACAAAAGGTCAGTCTCTGTGACAACCCCACTAACAAAATGTCAGTCTCTGTGACAACCAAAAATGCTTCCACAAACTTCCAACACACCTCCTGGGAGAAGTGTGCCTTTGGGGGGAATGTGGGAAGAGTGCTAGCATCGAATGTTTACGTCATCCCTAAGTGCATGTTAAAGCCCAAACACCTTAGGTGAGCCTTAGAGGGCACAAGAAAGACACCAGGTCAGGACTGAGCCAGGAGTGCCATGTTGACCAACCTCTTTGTAAAATTCCTTAAGAGACCTTCACAACTAAGGGGTTAGCAATGATTTTGTTCTGCATTGTTTTTTAAATTGGCACATTATAGTCATACATCTCAATAAGGTACAAGATGGTAGAGGCATAGACGCAGTGCACACATCACTGCTTGAGTCCTTTCCCACTTCCCACCAGGTGAATCGTCAGGTCTCTTCTTCCTCCTCTTCCCTCTCCCCATCTCCTCCTCCTCCCCACTCCCCTCCTCTATCTCACTACCCTCCCCCCTCCTCCTCATGTTTAGCTTGGTGATTGACTTTGATATGCTTGTGATTGTACATCATGTGCATTTGGGAGTTTCCTTCTTCTGCCCTCCCATCTCCCTCAGTTAGTTGTCTTTGCTCCTCTAAGATTTCTCCTTAGTCTAGAGTTCCTCCTATGACCCGTTTTCTCCCTAGCTTCCGCATACTAGGGAGGGCATCCGATTTTTTATTTCTTGTGACTGACTATTTCACTTAGCACAATGTTTTCCAGTTCTGCCTTTTTAAAAAGCAAGTTTCTCTCTCATCAAGAGTCCCTAATTATTGGTTGCTTTGAAAATACATAGATTAATTAAAAGTTTAAGGTTCAGTGATAGAGGCCACCACTGGATGAGCCCATCTCGAAATGACTGTTCACATCTCTCCCTTCCTGCTGGTTTAAAAATACAGCACCCAAATTCTGAGCTCTCTACAGGGTGTCATTAGATGAATAATCTTGTCAGAACCGAGTAGAGGCTCCTTCCCCTAGCCGCTCTCCCACCCCCTCGTTTCCTCTCCACAGCCAGCCCTCCTCCCTCTCTGGAGTTGATCCCAGAGTTCCCAATGTGGGATCTGGAGGTGGAGGCAGGACGCCATGGACTGTGTGCCCGTGAAAGGCAAGTTTAAGCATGGATGCTCCATCCCTCTGAGCCTCGCTAATGATGCATACTTATAATGTACCAACAAAAATGTGTTTTTAAAAAAGCCAGAGTGGGATCCTTGTTAAAAAAGAAATTGCACAGAAAAGAGATAGAAACTCTATTCATTGGTGCAGGTTTCTGGAATCTTTAGGAAAGAGAAGGGATGGAGACTCGATGGGATCATCAGGTCTCTTCTTCTCCTTCTCCTTCTCTCTTCTCATCTCCTCTTGCTCCTCCCTTCCTCTCCTCTCTCTCTCATTACCCTCACTTCAGAATCCAAGGATATGGAATATTTGCACTCAAGTGGCCTCTGCCTCTCTTACAATCTTAGTTTTCTGCAATTTTCAGAGCTAACATGTTTTGAAAGGATGCTAGAAGTTGGAGTTGTTAATAAAACATGATATCTCTTATTTAGTGGTTGGGAAATGATAGTCTTTATAATGTTGAGTCTTTTTTTTTTTTGGTACTGGGGGTGGAACCCAGAGGCTTTCTACCTCTGGGCTATCCTCCTAGACCTAATTTATATTTTATTTGGAAACAGGGTCTCACTAAGTTGCTGAGAGCCTCACTCAGTAGCTGAGGCTGGCTTTGAACCTGTGCGATCCTCCTGTCTCAGCCTCCCAAGCATGGGGTTTACAAACGTGCACTACCACGCCTGGGTTTAACATTGAGTCTTTTTTTTTTTTTTTTTTTTTTGGTACTGGGGATAGAACCCTTTTACCTCTGGGCTACACTTCCAGACCTATTTTATATTTTTATTTGGAAACAGGGTCTCTTAAGCCAGCGCGGCTGGCTTTGAACCCGCATGATCCTCCTGTCTCAGCCTCCCAAGCGTGGGGATTACAAGTGTGCGCCACATGCCCGGTTTTAATGTTGAGTTTTTTATGGACACATAATGTCCAGGCTTGCTTGCTTGCTTGTTTCCTTCTATACTGGGGTTTGAACTCAGGGGCATTCTACCTCCGAACTACACTCCCAGCCCTATTTTAGTGTGTTATGCTTTGAAAGAGGGTCTCACTAGGTTGCTTGGGAAACTCACCATGTTGCTGAGGCTATTTCTGAACCTGCCATCCTCCTGTCTTAGCCTCCCAAGTACTGAGATTATAGATGTGTGCCACCATGCCTGGCTATGTCCTGGCTTTTTATAATGAAACCTCAAGCAAGGTCAAATGGGAAACAGAAAAGTGCCCTCTCTTTCCCTACCTCTCCAGCCCCACTGCGCTGCCATGATGGAATCAGCTCTTCATAATTCCTTCACAGGTCTCCACTATAGTCACTCATTCTAAGGTGATGCCGAGCAAGGTGGGGTCTCATTCTGGGGTGACCTAGCCTGGCCTTGGTATGGGGGCTTCAACCCCTGTTACATGAGGCCTTGGCTTGCATAGGCCATTGTGTGAATTCTGGACTCAAGTTTTTTTAGTCAAGGGCTCTGCTACACTTTCATTTCACAGGATACCCCTGGATTTTCAGGTTCATCTTAAATGTATTTGTCCCGGGCTTCAGACGTCCTTGCTGCAGGGTGATCTGGGCAGCCGACCCACTCCCCTGCTGGCCACATGCAGCCCACCCAGCCAGAAAGCGCGTCCCTGGCCTCGGGGGCTGGTGCTGTTTTGTAAAGCAACCTACTCTTCTTGACAGCCACTTTTCTTTTTCTCTTCTGAAAATTGGACTGAGTCGATTTTCATTTAAATTCAACCAAGCCTTATGAGATATTAATAAATGTGAGGTACCATAATAGGTGCCGCAAGGAACATATAGTTTTATTCACGAGACCGTAAGCACCTTGGACAGAGACCAGGTCTTATGATCCTTGATTCCTAAGTCCTCGCATCCTGCCTGGCACATAGCAGGGATTCCATGAGTATAATTTAAAATGAACAATAAATACTTGTCTCAGAATAATTCGTTATCAAAAAGGACGGTTACAAGGCAAATCTGAAAATTATAAGTCAAGGCCGAATGTGTTATGTTTATAATACGGAGATAGAAGATGTGATGGAGGAGACCCATAGAGCAATAACCTATCACAAGGCTTAATTTAAAAAAGTTTTATAGAGGGTAGTCCATGAAGAACAGGTTCATGGTGGAGGAATGAAAGGAGGAAGGAAAAATCGGGTCAAAGAACATTCTAGATGGAGAAGATGATATGAAACCATATCATGAAGGCTTTGTTAATACAGAAAACTGGTATGTGATTTTAGGCAGCGTATTAGTCACCACTGGCTGCTGTAACAAAGCACCACTGATGGGTTGCTTAAGCAATAGCATTTTCATTTCTCACGATCTTGAAATCTCGAAGGCTGAGACTAAGGGAAGGGCCATGTTCGTCTGAGGCCTCCTTCCTGGGCCTGCAGATAGCTGCCTCCTGCTCTGTTCTCAGGTCGTCTTCCCAGGGTCCGTGTTTGTGTCCTCATCTTCTTCTTTTTCTTTTGTTAGATATGCTTTTGTTGGTGCATTGTAGTCTCACATCATGTTTTAGTTCAGAGTGATAGAGACATTCGTGCACACAGCTCTTGGCGAGCTACCCTCTGGCTCCCTCCCCACACCTTCCCCTTCCCCATACATGATGTTGAGATATGTACAAAAGAAGTCTCATTTTCTTTCAAGGACAACTGGGTCACACTGGTAAAGGCCTACCCTAATGACCCTGGTCTAAGTTAATTACCTCTTTAAAGAGCTTGTCTCTATGTTGAATACATTCATAGGTCCTGGGCTCTAGGACCTAGCTTAGCAACATAGCCCATGGCAGGGTGCACAGTAATACATACAGAGTAATTATATGCACAGTCCCTGGGGTTTGAATCCCTGCTCTTCCACTTTGCCATCTGCAAAGCCAGGATCGAGTTATTTAGCCTCTTATGGGCCTATTTCCTTAACTGTGGAAGGGAGTAAGAGTGGTCCCCTCACTGTAGGGAAAAATATCCTCCAGGAGACCTCTGAGAGGAGTAAAAAAGGTTCCTGCATGTGCCCGGCACATAGTAGGTGGTCATTTACTGTTATCTGCAGTGTTAGTGTGACTGGAGTAGAAATGCAAAGGCTGATAAAATGCTCAGAAGCTGCTTTCTGACTTCAACCACAACACTCTGTGGGAGCGCGCTCTTGGGACATTTGGTGTGGACAGATCATGTCAACTACATGTCTGTCAGTGAGACTCACTGGGACTCAGCTTCTTCGTCTGCTCTGAGGCTTAACAAGGTTGCTGTTCAGTCCTAAAAGTTTATGAGTGTTTTTATCATCCATAAGTTGAAATGTGAACTAAATATGGGAGGACAGAAAGAAATGAGAATGGAGGGACGGGACAATGCAGATGAGGGAGTCGGTTTTCTAGGGAGCGAAGAACTTTTGTGGAGTTCTGAACAGAAGAGCATTTAATAAATTTACAGTTTACAGAAAGGATTTGAGGAGCACAGAAATATATGTTAGGGTCATTCACCTCACCTGACTGCAACAAGCTGTCCCAGGTAAGTGATGATTCAGATGTTTAAAATGTGTAATGTCCAAATACCACTGTTAACGAACTGAGGTTAATTTTAAAACTCTTTCTCACTGGTAATGTAAAAATCCAAATGTGAATCCTAATCATGTCCTGCAGCTAGTAATATCTACAAGGATCTCAGCTATTAAATATCTCATTGACCAGGGTAAGAAATACTTCATATGAGAACTAGGATGATTTCATGGTAAGCTGAGTCACACAGGGTCACAGGCAGAGGTGATAAAACGTGATTTTTCTTAATATACTTAATTCAGGGATTTGGAAATTGGACACTCAGATTTTGGATTCACCTGACCCTTTTCTCAGAGTTCAAGGTTTTCATTCATTGATAGTTTATTCCCTTGATGAATACACTTATTTGAAAAATAGTTCTACTTCCTATAATATAAATTTTCTACTTGTTGCATTTATTCAACAATTATTTATGACTGCCTTCTACACCAGCCCCAGCACTCTTCTGGGCAAAGTCTCTATATTCTTAGAGTATATGATTTAGAGGGAAAAAGAGACATATAAATTACATTGAAAGTTCATTTTTCAATGTTGTTTTAATGCAAGAATCTCACAACCAAAGCTACTCAATCAAAGCTACTTTGAATGCAGGAGGGAAGGAGCCACATTGTTGGTCCTTCCCATAAAACCCCGGTGTACAGCTTAAAAACTAGTGTCATAATCCTTTATCAGAAACATCTCTATTTTTTGTACTTGAGATTGAACCCAAGGGCATTCGTTCTACTTCTGAGCTACACCTGCAGGCTTTTTATTTCTTATTTTGAAGCAAGGTCTTGCTAAATTGCTGAAGTTGGTCTCAAACCTGTAATCCTCCTGCCTCAGCCTCTAAGTACTGGGATTACAGGTATGCACAACCCTGTGTTCAGCTAGAAACATCTTATTTTATAGCTACATTTATTGGACAAATAATTTCACAGAGCACCAGCCATCCACGAAGCACCATGCTATGCTTTCATAGGGCACTGCGTTTTAATTTTAGGTGGCAGACAAGAAGATAAGTGTATCAACGCGATAGCTACAAGAAGGTGACATCTGTGATAAAGGAAAGAAGACCCATGCCAGTGACCCAGAGTGACGAGATAAGAAAATGAGGAGAATGCATTGCAGGGAGGGTGGCGGGTCTTGGCTGAGAGGCTGCGGAGAAGGGTCCCGCGGCACCACCCCTCATTCAGCATTCTTTTGAGGGCTGTGGCTCCGTGCACCGTGATGGCTCCTGTCGGATCCCCACTGAAGCAGCCTGTCTATATGGCGTTGTTCAAGCTGCTCCCTGGCCCATCCACGGATTCCAGAAGATTCTAGTCTCATCGGATCACTTCCTTTCCTGCGCTAACTAGCCTCCGTGAGTTCTGTTCTCCGTGATTGAGATGCCCAGAGGTTGCATCATGGACTCCAGGCGTGTCTGTTCTCAGCAGGCCTTCAAGAGAACAGAATACGAGGACTATGGTTTTTAGTCTGGCTGCTTCGGAGTGGAAGAGTAGGAAGAAAGAAAACAATTTCAAAGTCTTAATTTGTCAGCCCAAGGCAAGGTCAGAAAACTGGGAACTTTCTTTGATTTCGATGGCTGTGCTGAAACAACCATTTGTCTGTACCACAAACACAGAACAGAGAGTAGCCGGAAATCAAAGTACAGGTTTATGCCCACCGGTTGTCAAATTCCACGACATTGCCTGATTTGTGTCTGTGAATAAAAAGAGAAATGAGACACCAACGAGGAATGAGTAGGATCTTGGGCATGTGAATGGGGACAAAAAGAGAATGTTGGAGATTTCATATTCCCAACCCCCAAAGACCTGAGGATCTCTGAGCAGTGAGTTATCTGTCTTCCTTATCTCTCTCTACAGTTGTTTGAAGACCTCTCAGTATCTTCCTGAAGATTCCTGACCTCTTCAAAGGACCCCAGGTCTTTTCATACCCCCACCCCTTGTTATCTATAGTCTACGACTAGACCCAGAGCCCAGCTGACCCTGGCACACCAAACACATCAACCCGAAGAAATTGTTTATACGCCAACAATTTGTATGAGCCTTTATTTATGTAGACATAAACATTAAAAATGTCTTTGTTTTCCACATATCTTAAGGTATAGCAAAGTCTCTAGGAAAAAAAATTAATGAATGGCTCATTAAAGTCCCATTTGGCCTGTATCACTGAGGAAACTTGAGGACTGGCTGCAGGTAGACAGGTCCCCTGAAGGCCTCCGCCAGTCCAGCTTTGTCTCCATCTTGCTTGCAGTTCTTGGGCAGAGCATATAGGGATTGCAACATCCTGAGATAACAAGAAGTGGTCTCACACTACTGGAGCCGTGCAATCATTTCTCCCAGAACAGGATGCTCTGAAGTGCTTAGGCTCAGCAGAGCAAGTTGCACCCAGGGTGGGATCCCAGAGCTGAATGCCTTCGGGATCCCTTAACTGTGGTATAATGTGGGCTACGTACAGGCGAGATGCATCTGTACCGTAGCTTTCCTGAGCCTTGTCAAACTGGCCCAGAATGCATGCCAGGCCTCTGCTCACACTCGATGTCTATATATTGAATTAGTTCAACATGTTGTGGGTGTGTCCTGAGCCAAATCTTAAAACCTCTGTACGGGCAGAGGTAAGCCATCATAGAGAGCCCCAGGTTTTGAGGGAGCAAGTACACAGAGGGAAGGACACGCATACGGATTTGGCTAGACGTTCCATTAAGTGTGCACTTCACAGAGTCTGGACTTCATGTCAGCTTGAGTGGTCCAAAGTGATTCTAGCATCTTGCTCTTTAGGTAGAATGAAACTGAACTCAGAGGTAGCTTGCTGTGATGGTTAACTTCAGGTGCCAACTTGACTTGATCAGGAAACATCTAAGATGGCATGACTTTGGGTATGTGGATGGGATGATCAGCTTATGTTATGACAGGCTAAAGGGAAAGTCCTGCCCTGAATGTGAGCAGCACTAATCTAATAGGTGCTGGATCTGATCAAAAGGAGGAAGCCATGTGAATCGGGCGTGGTTCTTCCTGAGAAAGTGCATCTGCCTTCACCTGGGTGTCAGCCTTCAGCTCTTCAAACTGGATCTTCACCATCTTTTCTCCAGAGGTTTCCTGGACTTTCCATATTGGACGGGGGCTGCAAAACCAGTTGCTTTAATTCTGACAGTCCAGCTATTGGACGGCTCTATCAGCTGCTGGTTCCTTCAGCTCTCTGTGTGTGGGCAGCCACTTGGGGCTACACTACTTTGAACTGTAAGTTGACCCGATAAATCCCCTTCTACCGTATACACATCCTATGAGTTCCAGTGAGCCCTGACTAATATATTTGCTCTAAGTGAAATTGCTTTTCCAGAAAAAACTTCTTTAGCAAAATGGACTGGAAGGCTACCAAAGTTTTAGAGAGAAAGGATGTAGGAGGGTAAATTGTGACCAGTCCACCTACCCAACCTCTAACATTATTAACCCCAGGTTTGGAAGATGAGCCCCACATCAGTACATAGATAACTGAATCAGAGTATCGACATCTTAGAACAGCTCTGGTTGGAACGGATTTTCTTTAGGCCAAGGACATTAGTGGAAGATGCTTTTGCTGACATGATCGCCCTGGATGTCAAACAGCAGTATGGTATTGCCAGAGATTAGGTGGGTGTGGCCCAGTGAACAGTTAGCAGGGCCACAATGGGAAGAAGACACCTGGATCAACAGGAGTCTTTACTATCTGCTTGTCTAGTCTCTAGACTCAAAATTAACTAGTGTACTAGTGTCGTATTTGATCTGGGTAAAAGAAAGCTTTAGGACTGATGAACACAGGCCTAGTTTAAGGCTGCAAATAGAGTTCCAGATTGACTCTCTCTCTCTCTCTCTCTCTCTCTCTCTCTCTCTCTCTCTCTCTTCCTCTCTCTCTCTCTCTCTCTCTCTCTCTCTCTCTCTCTCTCTCTCTCTCTCTCCATTTCCAGATAATTCATCTCACAAAATCATCAGAGCCCTCTTTATGAAGGTGCAGTTGGAGCCTTACCCACATTGCCAGTATCCCTGGCCACACCCTTCCCCCAAAAAAACAACAAAACAAAACAAACAAAAACTACTAAGGCCACTTACTAAGGAATCTGTGCATTAGAAAAAGAAGACACCTGGATATTCTAGTGATTACAGAACACTGATATGACAAACCTGGACACCCAGGACATCACTTCAGGCCACCAGTTATGCTACAGAGGTTAAAGGAGAAATGTAATTTGGGTTGGAGTCTATGTTGTGAAGAGCCCAGCAGAACTCCAGAGCCATGATTCCCCACTCCCTATGTGCGCAGCTAGAAAGAAATCCTGGCTCCCTAATCCACTTATGAAAGCCTGTTATATTAGAAATAGCTAAACTGAGAGATCCCGGAACTCCAATTCTCCTTAAATTAGTTAAGCCAAATGCAAATGTGCAAAACTGTCAAGGTCAATGTTACTATCAAAGACTTGAAAGACAGGGCTGGTGGCTGGTGGCATCCTGTCATTTAAACTCACCAGACTGACCTGTAAAGAATGTGGATGCATTCTGGACGGAGGACAGATGGTGGTAAGGTGAACGGCAGCAGGTGTGGTCCCCACCAGCCATTCACAGCTACTCGTAAGACTTACAGTGTGTTTCATATTGCCAAAGTTCAGAGAGCCCAAAAGAAGTTTGGATTCATGCACAAAGGATCCTGAAGGAATCAGATTTCTCAGGGATAAATATTTAGTCATCCCTCAACATAAAATGAAATGTTTGCTAAGTGCAAAGTAAATATGGAAGGGGCAGTACAGGGAGGAAGCAATAAATAGTTCAGTGTTGAAGCTTTGACCTGAGAAGACTTTGGAATGTCCTTATTTTAATAAAAGAGGGGTGTGTGTGTGTGTGTGTGTGTGTGTGTGTGTGTGTGTGTGTGTGTTTGCTGGGGATTGAATCCAAATATATTCTACCTCCATCCCTTTATTTTTTATTTTTATTTACTTATTTTTTTGGTGGTACTGGGGTTCCTGGAAGCCCTTCTACCTCCGGGCAAAACTCCAGACCTATTTTTACATTTTTATTTGGAAACAGGGTCTCCTAAGCCAGCGCAGGCAGCTAGCTTCAAACCTGCGCGATCCTCCTGTCTCTGCCTCCCAAGCGCGGGGATTACAAGCGTGCGCCACCACGCCTGGCTACCTCCATCCCTTTAAAATTTTTGTTTTGAAATGATCCCTTGCTAGGTTGTTGAGAGTTTTGCTAAGTTGCTGAGACTGGCCTCAAACCTACAATCCTCTTGTCTCAGCCTCCATGTGCCACCACACCTAACATGAGAAATACTGTCTTTTTATAAAATATAATTGCACTAGATGAGTTTATTGTGGGAAGGGTGGAAATTTAAGTGTGATCGCTCATAACACTGAGCAACCAAGAAGTGAACCGTTGTTCAAATACTATCCAAATAGTTGTTGAAGTAAACAATAGTAAACATTTTTCACACTGCTATGCTTTAAAAAACATTTTCCTATCTCATGAGCCCCACCTTTGTAAAGCAGAAGACTGGCATTCTCTTCCACGGTCTTCCTTGAAGGTAGCACTCCGGCATTTGACGAATGTCCTAAAATCAGGTGCACCCATGTGAAACTTCTATTTAAAACCGAGTGATTGACAGGGATGGATGCAACTCTCCGCAGCCCAGCTAAAGTAATAAACAAACAAACAAACAAACAAACAAACGGAGACATGAGCTGCTTTCCAGGAGTTGCCGAACAGTGAACAGAAGCTGAGACACGTGTGGAGAAGAAATGGTTGAAGGAAGAAAGGGCTACAAGAATAAATTTCTCTCCCTAAGCCTCTCAGATTGGGACTCAGTACTGTCTGTGCAAAGCTCAGCACTGGCAGGGGCCCCTGTGGAAAAACAGGAGCTATTTCTTCTGGCTTCTGAGCCAGAAAAAAGAAGCTACAGAAGTGTGAACTGGAGAAATAGGGGGAATCCGTAAAGCTAAGAGCCAGATGGGATCCCAAGCTCTGTCTGCCCAAATCTCAGACTAACCCCTGAATCACACACATATTGGAATAGATGCCAAGAAGCCCAGCTAAAGAAATGTCTGAAGAATTCCTGAGTTTCATGGAAAAAAGACCACACAGAAATTTGTAGACACGGGACCCTAAACAAATGTCAAGTGGAATAAATACAAAGAAGTCCATGTTGAGACACACCTTAGTCAAAAGTTACTGAAAGACAAATGTAAAGAGACAATCTTGAAAGTAACAAGAGAAACACAACATGTTACAAACAAGGGGTCAGTGAGTCAGTCAATGACTGGTTTTCATATAAAACTCTGGAAGTCAAAAGTGAGTGGATTGACCTTCTCAAACTACAGAAGAAAAAATAAAATTGGCAACCCAGAATTCTGGATCCAATAAAAATATCATTTAGAAAGAAGATGAAACCAGGCATGGAGGTACACACTCCCAGTACTCGGGAGGCTGAGACGGGAGGATCACAGGTTTGAGACCAACCGCAGCAACTTAGTGAAGCCCTCAGTAACTTAGTAAGACCTTGTTTCAAAATAAAAAACAATAAAATAGGGCTGGGGGTGAAGCTCAGAGGTTGAATGCTCCTTGGTTCAATCCTCAATACTACAGAAGAGAGGAGAGGGGGGGGAGGGGGAGAGGGAGAGAGAGAAATGGATACAGAACTGGGGATGTAGCTCAGTGGTATAGCACTTGCCTAGCATGTGTGAGGTCCTGGAACTGATCCCCAGAAAACACACACACACACACACACACACACACACACACACACACACACACACAAAGGGTGATATAAAGTATTTTCATTTAAATAAAACTAAAGTACTCAGCACTAGTACACATATGCTGCAATCAATACTAAAGGAAGCTCTGAGCTGAATGAAATGAAATCAGATGGAAACCTGGATCCTTGAAAAAGTGTGAGAACACCAAAAATCATGAAGACTTGGATAAATGCAAAAGACTATATTTTTGCCATTTTCCACATAATCTTCTTATATTTCCACTATGATTTTTAAAAATTTCACTATATTTTTAAAAGCTGTATACTGCTAGTTAAGACACAATTCCCACTTTGTCTAGCATATATAGATGTTGTATATATAAGAAATAGAACATCTAGGATGGGAGAAGTATAGGTCTAAAAGACTGTAAGTTTATGTATTTTATAATAAATAGTTTATTGTTAACTATAAATAGGCTTGTGAAAAGTTATGAATGTATGTTTTGTATGCTAGGGAAACCTGTATAAAAATAAGGCAAACCATAAGAGAATCTGATAAATTATGCTTCATCAAGGTTAAAATATACTCTTTGGAAGTCATTTTTCAAGTAATAGACGGGGCTGGGGTGCAGCTCATTGCAAGTGCAATGCTCTGGGTTCAATCCCGAGTCCCAAAATGAAAAACAAAAAAGCAAGTCATATCTAGCAACAATTTTTGCAAAATATATACCCAATGAAGTATTTGTAGCCAGAATAAAATACTTTTATAACTCAATAATAAAAGTGAAAAACCTAATAAAACATGGACAAAACTTCCGAGACACACTTCTCAAAGACAATGCATCAATTCACTTCTAATGAGCCCTCGTAAAGATGTTCTACATCCGTGGTCCCCAAAAAAACCATAAGTAAAATCACAATGAGCTACCACCCTGCATGCATTACATTGGCTGATGTTAAAATTCTGGCAATACTATGTGTTGGTCAGGGTCATGGAATAACTGCAACCTTATTATACTGTGGGTAGGAAATGGCAAGTAGTATCGCTATTTTAGAAAACTGTGTGTCAGATGCCGTATAAAGGTAAGCTTTTATTAACTATATAATCCAGGATTTCCACTCATAGGTATGAGAAATAAAAACAAATGTCCCGTACAAAATGTAAACACAAATGCTCATAGAAGCATTATTGATTAAGATCTCTAAACTGGAAAGAACCCAAATGTCCAGCAACTGGTGAATGTATGAAAACACTCTTGTATATCCCTATAATAGAATACTATTTAGCAGGACGGGAAAGGAGATATTAAAGCATACATCATTGGAGGATCTCAGAAACTTCATGGTAAATGAAGGAAGTCAACAATACAAAAATCTACAGCTCATATGCCATTCTTGTGCAATTCTTCTATCGTTCAACAGTGACAGAAAGTACATCAGCTGGATGTCCAGGGCCAGGGTCGGCATAAAGGATTAAGTGCAAACAAAAGAAACTGTTCAGGGGGAGTAGACTGTGTTGCATCTTGATTGTGACACTATTTCTACAATTGTATACATGTACCAACATTTGTTAAATTATACACTTAGTATTGGTAAAATTTATGATATATAATTATACCTTAAGAAACAAAAATATGGAAAGAAAAAAGTAAAGTTCAAGGTGTTCCAAAGACATCCAATTTTCATATTTCATAATAAAATTCTTTGGCCGGGCATGGTGGCGCACGCTTGTAATCCCCGCACTTCGGAGGTGGAGACAGGAGGATCGCGCTGGTTCAAAGCCAGCCCCTCTGGCTTAAGAGACCCTGTTTCCCAAAATAAAAAAGTATAAGATAGGTCTGGGAGTGTAGCCCAGAGGTAGAAGGGCTTCCAGGAACCCCAGTACCACCAAAATAAAAATAAAAATAATAAAATTCTTTGTACTGGGGATTGAACCCAGGGGCATTCTACCTCCAAGCTACACTCCCAATCCTTTTTAAAAAAATTATATATTTTTGAAAAAGGTCATTGATAAGTTGTTAAGGGTCTCTCACTAATTTGCTGAGGTTGGCCTTGAGCCTTTGATCTTCCTGTCTCAGCCTCCCAAGAACTGGGATTACAGGCGTGCACCACCACACCCAGCTGTAGTACCAGTTCTTAAGCTCTTCTGTTTCAACACTCACTTAGGAAGTCTAGTAAAACTTGTCCTTCTCAGAATAGTTTTTTTTTTTATTGTGGTAAAAATGCATGCAGCCGAAACTTCACCATTATGAAGTTCATAGTACAGTAGCATTGAGATATTCACTTCTCTTTTTTAATTGGCCCAACTATCCCTACCACACATTCACAAAGCTCTTTTAATCTACTCAGAATATAGAACTTCGTACCCATTAAACACTAACTTTCCATTTTTCCTATACTTCTGCTTCCTAACAACCACTGTTCTACTTTCTACTTACATGAATTTGACTAATCTGTACACTTCATATAGAGAGAGATTATACAACATGTGTCTTCTTTTGTGATTGGCTTATTACACTTAGCATAAAATTCTCAAGGTTCATCATGTTGTATCATTAGTCAGAATTTCATTTCTC
This sequence comes from Muscardinus avellanarius, assembly GCF_963383645.1. Classification (NCBI taxonomy): domain Eukaryota; kingdom Metazoa; phylum Chordata; class Mammalia; order Rodentia; family Gliridae; genus Muscardinus; species Muscardinus avellanarius. The sequence goes on from NC_137800.1 coordinate 9,539,359, forward strand.
TTTAAGGGTGAATAATAGTTCCTTGTCTGTACATAGAGTGTTCTCTTTTATCTCTTCATCTGCACTGAAAACCTGGGGTGTCTCCACTTTTTGTCTAGTGTGAACAACGCTGCTATAACCAAAGGTATATATACTTTCCTGCTTTCAAGTCTTTTAGGCATATATCCACGAGAGGGATTTTGGATCATACGGCAAATTAATGTTTAATTTTTTAGGTTTAGAATTGTTTTATTTTATTTATTTTGGGTCCTGGGTATTGAAACTAGAGGCATTCTACCTTTGAGCTACAGCCCCAGTCTGATTTTATTTCTTGTTTGGAAACAGAGTCTCACGAGGTTGCTGAGAACCTCACTAAGTTGCCAAGGCTGGTACTGAACTTGACATTCTCCTGTCTCAGCCTCCCAAGTACTGGGATTGCAAGCATGTGCTACCACATCCAGCTTCAGAATAATTTTAAATGAATATAGATAAACACATAATATTATAAAGGAAACCAAGTGTATCAAAATACAATTGTCAAACTATTCAAACATACTTAAGACTACAAAGGAAACAAACTACATAAAAATAGTTATTAAACTACTTAAACACTGATGTTTTCTATAGCCAACCCTGTGCTTTACTAATGCATAAGGGAAAAAATATTTAAAATATAGTCCGGAGCCAGGAGTGGTGGCGCACGCTTGTAATCCCCCCGCTTGGGAGGCAGAGACAGGAGAATCATGTAGGTTCGAAGCCAGCTGCGTTGGCTTAAGAGACCCTGTTTCCAAATAAAAAGTATAAAATAGGTCTGGGAGTGTAGCCTGGAGGTAGAAGGGCTTCCAGGAACCCCAGTACCATATATATTTATATATGTATATTCCGGCAAATGTTATTTTTAACTTTTAAAAACTGCATTAGAACAAAGACTACTGTTCTAAGTTTGGATAAGAATGGAATAGATGGTATACTCTTAGATAAGAAAGTATGAGAGTCATGTTGACATGCAATTCACTTTGACCCATATATTTTTTTAAATAATGATGGGTTAAAACCTCCAATTTTCAAAGACTCATCATTGCAAAGGGAATTTCAGTTCCAAATCTCACTTACAGAGGCACAGATAGAATTCTTTCAAGAGGCACCAGATTTCTCCAAAGCTTCAGTTATTTCAATTATGATAGATTTTATTGTGCCTTCAAATCAGTGAGTTCATTTTTGGTAAGGTCAATCTCTTTCAAAACAATTCAGATCTAAAAGGGCCTGTACACCTATGGTTAATTTTTATGCCATCGAGATAAAGAGGGAAAACATTTACAATGGCTCTCTAGTATTTGCTGGTGTTCACTAGTTCTCTACCCAAATATATTTTTCTTGCTTTCGTATGTATTTTTGTATTGCACTGTATTGTTCATCATCATAGGATTCAAAATGATACATTCATATATGCACACAGCATCTCTTGGTGTGTTCTCCCTGCATGTGTGTGTGTGTGTGTGTGTGTGTGTGTGTGTGTGTGTGTGTGTGTGGTGTCCTAGGGATTGAAGCTTCCAATGTTTGAAAGTTTGCAGATATATTGGCCTCTACTCTCTTTCCATCCTAGCAGCTTAACCAAAAAAGTTTGAAATATTCCAGTTGTATCCGTCATGGTGATCTCAGAACCTTAAACTATCTTATCTCATCGATACAATTAAGTATGTCTGCAAGGTAAGCTGATCTCAAAAAAAAAAAAAAATCCCCTAATCCAAAAGGCTTCAAGATTTTTCCTAAAGGCAAAACGTCCTCTCCTGGTTCAATCAAAGACTTGTCCTCTAGTCCACCAGTGACCTTTGTCACCCGGAGAGATCATCAGAATCTCCACCCTGCACCACCGTTTGTGCGCTCATTGGGAGATGCTGCAGATGTCATTACTGTTTCAAAATTGCACTAGTGGCCGCAGTCGCTGGCTGATCTCGCTGTCCTGCCCTCTGCACGCAGGGACTAGTGAGCTGATTCCCAAGAGACTCTCTGTTGCCCGGTCAGCTACAAAATAGTGAGATGGCTGGTTTCCACACTGGAGACTCGGCTGTCTATGTTGACATTCATTTTTTTTCTATTTATAATTATTTGTTAACAGTGGTATCACTAGGTTCATGGGAGTGTAGACCAAGCAAGTTTAAATATCTCAGGGTTGAGATAATTGTTGAAGTAGGCGCATTAAAATAATTTATGGTGGCGACCGATTGCTCAGTGGGCGCAGGCCATCCCCAGTGAAGTGAGCTCTGAGGGAAGGCAGGAGATTTTCCATTTGTCTTCCTTATGCTATGCTCCCTGGGCTCTGAAGTTACGGTCTCTACATGCAACATAAGATGCAAATGATACTCGTGTTATTCTGTGAAAATACTATACATTTAAAAATATGTTTTTCAAGCCAGGCTTGTCAGTGCATGCCTGTAATGCCAGCACTTGGGAGGCTGAGACAGGAGGATCGCAGGTTTGTAGCCAGCCTCAGCAACTCAGTGAGGCCCTCCGCAACTTGGCGAGACCCTGTTTTGAAATAAAAGCTAAAATAAGACTGGGGATATAGTTCAGAGGTAGAATACCCCTAGATTCAATCCTCAGCACTAAAATAAACAATTAAATAAAGATTTTAAAAAATCTCTTTTCCAGAAACCGTGAAAGCTTTCAGATAGAAAAACCCAAGCAACTCTACTTCACAGTGGCTAAGTTTCCGAAACGACATAGATCCTGAACTACTGCTGTCATCTGCACATCTGCTGGATTAAAATTTGGGATAAACTGTAAAATATGCTGCATTTTGTTTGCTTATTATGTAAACTTTTGAAAATACTACAGCCCACTTAGCTAACATTTATAGGCGCACTATCACTTAACACAGGGGATTTGCTACTCAAACCATTAAGAGAGTCATTTATTATCATTACTAAGTATTACATACTGTGCATAACCTGCATACTTCATCCCTGTACGACTGGTAGCCTAGCAGGCTTCTTTGCAGCAGAACACATCACCAACGTGTCTTGCCACCATGTCTAGACAGCTGTGATGTCATTGGGTAATAGGAACTTCTGCTCCTTTATAATCTTATGGGACCACCATAATCTATGTTGTCCATTATTAACCCAAAATCAATGCTTTTTTTCGGGCAGATTAAATATGTCAAAAACACAAAAGTTGAGCCTCAAAATTACAATTGGATCAACATTATTTTAGGTTTGCTTTTATTTACTTATTTTTACATCCGCAATTTATTTTTTATTTTTTTCAAGCTCAAGTACACTATGTTTAGTGTACTTAGTGCAGTGTTTTATTTTTGTTTCAAGCTCAAGTACATCATTTAATCATGGCCAAATGAAAAACTGTAGCACAGCTGTATTATTAGTACATTGAAAACACCTAGAAAAAAGAAATCTTGGGAGCTTTGTGTGTGAATACAGGGGTTTTCCAACATGGAAACCATTCCAACGTTCTAAAACACTTAGGCAATTGGGATCATTTTAGAACTGAAACATACAGCAAAATTAAAATGACAGGAAAATGTACAACCTCTAGCCGAATTATGCAAATACCAAAACCACAATGAATTTGGTTTTCATTTCACAGTTTCTCTCACAAGTTGGATTTTAAAGTAATTTCTCCCCAATATGAGAAATTTAAGTTGAAATGACAACAACAAAAGATAGCTCCTGTGATCATTTTTTGCCTTTGAATTGCTGATGTGCCGCAGTAATGAAATAGAAATGCCATCGTATTCTCTGGGCAAAAAGTCTGGTTCACTAAAACATTACCTCAGCAAACTGATAATGCGCTTCACATCTGTCCATGCTAAAAATGCTCCTAAGCTAGGTTATTTTGGGCGGGGAGGTGGCGAGTGAGCAAATATCAACTCAGAAGGGTTGGAATCTCCCTAAGCCGTGAATTTATGGGCTTACAAAACTCTTTCCTTGACACAGCCTATAAAGTGGCCGAAGGCAGGAAGCTCCATCCCATTCTGGAGGCTTAAACAAAACCATGTGTTGCAAACAGCTGAGCTGGTTTGTGGAACGGAATGGAGGAAAAACTAGAGGTGGTTTTCCTGTCTAACGACCTGTTCTCCAATAGTTAACACTGTATTTAACATTTTGAAGCAGGTTGACAGACTATTTCCCTTTAGTATGTAACTGGTTGAAACTACAGACATGGTTTTATGTAATCATCTCCTTCTTTTATGTTCACCATTTACATGCCAATGCCATCAAAGAAAAGTTCTTATTTTGTAAGCTCCTTTTGAAATGACAAGTATTGCCAGTGTTTTGAAAATAGTAAAAAGGTGGTTGTTGTTGTTTAGTGCGTGCGTGTGTGTGTGTGTGTGTGTGTGTGTGTCAAACCGCTTTCACTGCAAGTAACAGCTTTATACACTGCACCGGTGGGTTCCTGTGATGTCTGAAGGGCAGCTGGTTTTGCTACTTTGAGGAAAGAAAAGCTCTAGGAATCTCATCAAGCATAGACATGCCCAGAGCCTTTCATATCCCCTAAGGAAATTTGGTTGACAGCCATTTAGTCATGAACCTCATCAGAAACGATTTTGATTCCTTGGTGATGAACAACTGACACTGAGTCTGAAGTTAGAGCAAAAAGGAGAAGTGTCTGGAGAGCTTGACTGTGGGAGGCTGGAGACGGAGGCTTGGGCAGGATTAAAGATGGAGGAACGGCCACTGGAGCTACTAAGAGGAGAGAGAATAATTAGATGCTTTTCTGAAAAGGAAAAACGGTGAAGTGTCCTGGGTGAAAGAAAAGGTAAGATTCTCAAACTATGCAGTTGGTCAGTGGTAAGCACAATGAAACAAATAATTTAGAGCTCTTTCTCCTATGAGCTGACAATGTTATTATATGAAGATGTTGCCAAGGCCAGACATGTCGGTGCACACCTGTAATCCTGCACTTGGGAGGCTGAGACAGGAGGATCACAGGTCTGAGGCCAGTCTGAGCAACTTATCAAGACCTTCAGTACCTTAGTGAGACCTTGTTTCAAAATAAAATAAGTGTGGGAGGTGTACCTCAGAAATAGAACAGCCTACCCCTGTTAAATATTTAATATGAAAATAGATAATAAACACATAAAATAAAGGTGCTTAAGGTAGAATGTTCTTGGGTTCAATCCCCAGTATCAAATAAATAAATAAAATTTTCAAAGACACTGGATTCATGTATACCTTTTTGATCCATATAAGTCTATTAAGAATGACTGCAAGTTAGAAGTATGTGTGTGGGGGGAATACACATATAAGTTTTCATGACAAGTTTCAAAAGAACTGCCTGCCACACATCAGTCCTCTGCCATAGCCACAAGCTAGAGTCATCGTCAACATTAGTCATGTTCTCATCTGTCCCAGTGGACGTGGGTGTGCTTGATTTTGAAACACAGCAATTCTTTTTCTTCTTTCTAGGCTAATAGAATCATGCTTCTGCAGCAGGGTGGGGAGGGGAGAGAAAAACTATTTTTGTTTTTCTGAGGAGGTGAGATTATGGAGAGGGTAATTGACTGCAGAAAGAATTAACACTGACGAATTTCTGCTTCAATCAATAAGACAATAAAATTAATTTTGGGGAGGGCTGCTATATACTCAGGTCATAAATACTTAATTTCAGGGCGGTGAAGCAAGGTCCTCAGAGTCTTCAGAGAGAAAAAAATATATAAATATTTATTTTTTATGGATGCAAGATTAGAAAAGAAAATGAAGGGCCTCTGGCAATTATGTTATTGATAACCAGATGAAGGAGAAGTGGGGTGGGAGGAGACACACTAGGGAGGGCATGTGGTAAATGCGTGCTATTGGGGTGAGGGAGAGAGATTGTGTGGGGCAGGCATTGGGAAGGTCCTAACAGTCTATAGTCCCCATTCACGTGGGATCCCTCCAATCCGAGAGACGCAGTGGCCCTCAGGGCCTCTCTGCATTACTGCTGCTGCTGCCCAGCTAGAGCGAGTGGTCAGGAGTCCACTGGAGAGGCAGGACTAGGAGTTCAAGTCTAACAGCTGGAGTGAAGGACTGGCCAGAGAGTTGAGGGGAATTGGCACAGGGGCAGGTGAAATGGACCTCTGCTATGGAACCAAGGTCGAAGCCACTTCGGAGACGGAAAGACAATGGTTTGGATTTAGAAATGTCACCCTAGCTCACACAGAAACAAGGTAGCCATGTTGGAAGCCGGGCTTGGTTGCTAAGGAGGGGTTCCTGGGGTGTGTCCTTGGAGGTTACATGAGGTCTCTCCTTTCTCAGTGCTCTCTTTGCTCCCAGCCTCCGTGAAAGGAGAGCAGAGCCTTGCTCTCCCCTCTCTCTGCTTCCTGCTGCCTGAGCTCCATAGACCCGGCTTGTCATGGACTGAACCTTGAAATCTCTCAAAACCGGGAGCAAATAAATAATCCTTTCTCTGCTTTGTGTGGTCCACTGTTTAGGTGGTAACTGTGAGACTGTTGCCTGAGACAGGAACTCAAAGCAGGATGATCTCTACTGCATTTTGCACCAAACTGCTCATAAGAAAACCCATTTTACTTAGGAGAAGCAGAATGACTTCTACAAACTATGACCTGGTTCTAAGTCCTGGAAGGATAAAAGACTGTCTGTCTTTGATGGGACCTGGTCAAAGGCATCTGACTGATGAACTGCAAGAGGATTCAAAGAATCTCTAAACCAGCAACTTTATTTACCTTCCCCTCTTCCATCTATTTTTTCGAGGGGATCTGATATTTGGTTCCCAATGTTTTTACATTTCACAAGGATCTGGCTCTGTGTGGGTCTATTTTTAACCACTGTTTCAGATACTCAGTGTGTCCTTTATACTTGGAAATTCACGTACTTACGTTACATGACATTTTAAAATAATTACTTCACTAATCACACCTTCCATATTATTTTCTCTAGTCTCTCTTTCTGAGTCATTTATGATCCTGACCTTCCAGTTGCTTTACATCTTCATGTATTTTGTGTTTTCCATCTCTGCCCTTTTCTTCTGCTTCCTGACATGTTTCTTCAAGTCTGTGAATAAGTCCTCTTCTGAGCCTTTTCTTTTGCTGCCATGTTTCTTTTAACATTTCAACAACTCTTTTTAATTTACAAGTGCCTACCTACCTGTCTGTGGCATCTTCTACTTGTTTGAGGGATGCAGTGTCATTTCTTGTATCTCGGGAACTATTTGCAATTATTTTAGGGTTTCCATCTCCCTAGATGACTGGTAATCTTTTCCAGTTGCTTTTTCTGCTGATTTGTTTTCAACTCTAACATTCTTATTAGAGTCTTTCCTCAGAAGCCCAGTAATAAAAGCACAGATACTTGTTTTTTGATTTCTTGGTTTCTTTTTAAGTGCAGCAAAGCTTTATCACATGGAAAGAACTTGGGTGCTTCACTGTGGAGTGATCTGGCCCAGAATTTTATTGCGGAAGACTTGTCACTCTCTGCAGATTTCATTTTGTTATTGTTTAAGTTTTAGTCTTTTTTCTACTAAAGAAAAATTAAAGTTCCCAGAGAAAACTCTTCCAACATCCTACCTGGAGAATATAGCCTTAATTTTCAGTGTTCTGAGAACCAAGGCAGTGAAGTTGAACCTAAATATCTCAATATGGAGTGATAGATTCTGCTTAACACCCCAACTGGGTTGTTTCCCTCCCTCCACAGCACCTGTTATCTTTACCCCCACAGCATGCTCTTTACAGAAAAAAAAAAAAACCAACTCGCATTTTCTGCTGAATCACAGAAAGTTCTGAATGATTCTTATACTTTTGACCATTTGTCATATTGTGGGGTTCCACTCAGATCTTACTGTATGTGGTGTGCAGAGACTTGGAGACTCTCTAATGAAAAAATGAATTGTTTTCCCAATTCTCACTTTGAGTTGGCATTCAGAACTGCCAGGTCTAATTAGTCAATCATCATTTCTTCTTCTGCTTTCTAGTTTGCAAAATTTTATCCTAATGGTCTCCGTATCTACTTTCATTCACTGTGTGGGTTTATACAGTTTGACACAAATCAATTCTTCTTTCATTCATTTTCTATTCGAGGAGGGTAGAAAAACAAAGATTAAAATTCAACCTAAACCTTTAGCTAGCATCTTCATCATCAATTTATAGAATGATCTCTTTTCTTGCTTTATTTTCTTCAACCAAATTAAGATTTTATTTTCCCAATGCTGCAGGAAGAAAGAGGACATCTTGTTTGACATTTTTGCCAAGATGACTAGTAGTAGTATATTTCTTTTTGTTTCAAAATTGTGTTTATTCTTTTAATGCATTTTTAAAACTGCTACAATCTCAATTAAAGAATGCATTTTCAAATCTTGAGCAAAATTAGAACTTTTATTATTCAAACTCTTTAGATTTTAATGTGTGTGGGTAATTTGAAAGCTATACCAATTTTTCCAATATAGTTTCTTATTTTGGGAGGGTTTAGCTCATCTGTGACCAATAACACAAATAGATCTGTGTGACGGACTGGCTCAGTCGGGCACAATAAATCTGGCACTGAGTCTGCTCGGGACCGAGATTCTCAGAAAGGTGTGCGTGAGAAAGTTCTGAAAAGTGATGATAATATTGAAAAGAAATTGGACCTCTGAAGGTCTCTATATAAGGAAGATTTGTCCATTACTGGAACAATTTTCTACTTTAATTGACCAAAGGACATGTTAGCCATGACTCATAAAATGGGTACAAGCTGTATTTTATATTCCTTCTCTAATAATTTTATGCATGCTTCCATAGTACCATTTTATCCAATATTTTTTTAAAAACTAATGTGAAAAGATGCAAAAGCTTGATGTAACAAAATGTACCAAATCTGTCTTGGTATCACTATACCAGCATAGTTTATCATCTTTATTTTAGAGCTCCTCACATTTTTATGGAATACCACTTACCACATGAAAATTACACATTGAGCAAAGATGTCCTAAGAAGATCCTCGATATTAATAAATTCAAAGCATACACTTTTAGCTTTGAAAACTCTTTGTTTCATTGGGCACATAATTGGTCTTGGAGTTGAAATTCATGGCCATTATACAGTAGAGGAAAACCTTTTGAGATTTTTCTGGCCAAATGGAACAAGTTTCAGTCTGTTGAATTAAGCTTCAGTTGAGTTACTGGAATTCAAAGGAATGGTAAGTATCACATCTCTCAGTAACTACAGACTTAAAATCTTTTATTAGGAGCACCTTCCTTTGAGTAAGTATTACAGACTCATACTTTGAACTATTCACTCCATTTTAATAATTTGAACTACTCACTCCATTTTAATAATATAGCATTGAAAGATACTATTAAGAAAATGAAATGGGATCCAGAAAGATACACACCATGTGCTGTGTGCAGGTATGTCCCTATCACTCTGAATCTCATTATGATGTATAATTACAATTCCCCAATGAAAGTATATTTAAAAACAAACTCAGAGGTTAAGCTCTCCGAAGTATTTCCTTGAATGCAACCCAAATAAAACAATTCTAAAACAAACAAACAAACAAACAAACAAACAAGAAATGGAAAAGTAAAAGACTGACCCAAGCATGAAGGTGAATACCATTTGTCTCCGAAGTGGATCAGAGGATTCATCAGCGATGAAACAATGGGCGCTGGAGCCTTTGAGTCCCAAAGAAACCAGCAGTGGCCCAGAATTCCTCTCACAGTGTCAAGACCACTGAACAAATGCACAAGGACCAGGGGGAAGGAACCTGCCCCTAACCGGAATGGGAGCCTCAGGTCGTCTCCCTAGTTCATAAGCGGTGGTTACAAAAGTATCGCCTGACCCTGAACAGGCTTGGAGTGTGAGTGACCAGAAGGATGGAGGACACAGAAACATTTCCCAATCTGGAGTGGCCAGGTGCAGTGACAAGCTCAGTCACTTCTATGACTGATCAGTCCCATGTCACTACGGAGAGGTCTTCCAAACCACTCCAAATGTGTGATCCGGTGATCGTGGACTGGGTTCTCAAGAGGTTGAATGGAGGCACACATGTGGAGAAACAAAGAAGAAGGAGAGGGAGAGGAAGCAACCAGGAGAGGAACAGGAGAAGGAGGAGAAAGCAGGAAACGAGGAAGACAGAGGGAGGTAGAACTTCCCTCAAAATGAGTTTGCAAAATTAAAAGTAGTGAAGAAATATAGCACTATTTCTTTAAAAACTACCAATAAATTTTCAAATGCAGATTGGTTCCTTTCAGATAAATATAGATCACAAAGCAACCTTGAAGAACGAGTTGAAATAACTTAGTTTCTTGAAAAACATAGGTAAGACTAGCTTCCATCAGAAAGAATAAAACATTTTTAAAAAAAACGCAGATATAAAATTAGAAATAGCAAACACAAAAGAGAACTGATTACAAATCAAGAAATTAAAATATAATCATCAAATTTTAAAAATCAATGGAGTTTCAAAATTGATGAAAAGGCATCATTAGGCGTTATCCAAAACCACAGAAAGCACAAGACTAAGACTTGAGCCAAGTGTCAGCTATGGACTCTGGGTGATGGTGACGTGTTAGCTCAGGTACTGTTCTGGTGAGAGGTGTTGATGGTGAAGAAGGCTGTGCATGTGGGGAAAGAGGACACTGAAACCTCTGCACCTTTCAAACAATTTTGCTGTGAACCTAAAACTGCTCTAAAAGGTCCGTTAGAATAAGTCAATGGCCGAGCTAAGCTCTGTGTTGAGTAAAATGCACTTGAACTTAAATACAGTAATTGGGATGTATCATTGAGAATTTCACCCAGTTAAAAAATAAACAGGGAAGCAAAGAGGTTATGAATATGAAATTGTAAATAAGAAATATGGAGGATGAACCTCGAGGCTCCAATATAGTTTAGTTAAGCATATCTGAAGATAAGAATTTTAGCTGAAACATAATGAGTGAAGAGGTCATGGCCAAGCCTGCTGAATTCAAGAAAGAACAGGTTCTCCAGCAAAGGAAATACTAAAACTTAAGACAGTTTTGAAACCTCAACCCACACCTGGACATTGCAGAGTAAAACTGAAGGAAGACTGACTCTAGAGAGGAATGACAGTCAACCTTCTAGTGATCACTCTTCAGCCAAAGAGATGATAAACTAGGAGGGAATAATATTTCTGAAATATTGAGGGAAAATAAATGTAAGTCTAGAAATAATTATTTTAACAATATTTTACAATTGTTTGTTGTCAATAGTAGACCCACTGAAATGCGGCTAGAGTAGAGAACCGATAAACAGAATCACACACGAACAGGGAATTGGTGGGTGTCAGAAGCAGAATTAAAATGATCGAGGAAAGGATGGATGCTTGAGGCTGAGCTAATTGTTCTGTCATGCAGAAACTAAAACTTTGTCAGCTCATCTAGGGCCAAAGAATAAACTACAAGTAGCTTAAAGACTTATATTTCTGTTGCAAAACTTCAAAACTCTTAAAGAAAGCTCAGGCTGTTTTTATAATCTTGAAGTATGGAAGGGTTTCAGCAACAAGGTATAAGACGCCAATTATAAAGCCAGGCATGGTAGCACCTGCCTGTCATCCCAGTACGTGGGAGGCTGAGACAGGAAGACGACAGGTTCAAGGCCAGCCTCAGCAGCTTCGCAAGACCTGGTTTCAAAATAAGAAATAAAAATGGCTGGGGTCATATTTCAGAGGTAGATAGGCACTGAATTTAATTCCCAGTATCAAAAATGAAAGAAAGCCAGGCATGGTGGTGCACGCTGGTAATCCCAATGCTTGGGAGGCTGAGACAGGAGGATTGCATAGGTTCAAAGCCACCCTCAGCTACTGAGTGAGCAACTTAGTGAGACCCTGTTTCCAAATAAAGTATAAAATAGGTCTGGAAGTATAACCCGGAGGCAGAAAAGCCCCTGGGTTCTACCCCCAATACCATAAAAAAATGAAAGAAAGAAACAAAGCAAATTGTAATGGAAAGAATTAATAGATTTGATGATATTAAGTAAAACAAGCTGTACAAATACATCATGAGCATAGTAATTATATTTTGTTTCCAAGTTTTCTCTATTGCGCTGCTGTAACAAACTTCCATATTCAACTATTTCTGTGCAAATATTTAATAAAATTAATTCTTTGAAGTGAAACTGTCGTATTGAAGTCGATGCACCTCAATATTTAATAGCTTTCTCTCTCTCTCTTAACTGTTGTGTCAATTTATATTCACATTAGCACTAATTGAAAGTGTTTTTCCTCGTGCTCCTGTTAACATCGGTCGTTGCAACTCTATACTTTCTGTGCCTTCAATATTTATTTTCTTATCTATGCAACCTCAAGTAATGCTGCCAACAATGTCCTCGTACACACGTTTTTGAACTTATGAATGCTCTAAGATATAGAACTCTGTATTGCTTCCTGTCAAACAGTCTTAGAAATGAAGTTGCTGATTCAAAACTATTGTTGATTTGATGTCACCCACCGTTCATGAGAGGGGCTGTGTCTTCCCATCCTGGCCAGTGTTAGACACTCCCAAAGTTCTTCATTTCTGCCAAGCTGGAAAGTGAAGATCTTGACCGCGACTTGAAAGTGTGCGTTTCTATAGTTATGAGCGAGGTGGAACCTCTCTCCTTACTGTCTGAAGCTATTGGAGTCCCTTGGGTGTGAACTGTTGTGCCCTTCACCATGGGGACAGATCGCCCATCAGTCCCTACAGTGGTCAGGAGAGGCTGGCAGGGGGATGTCTGAGGATGCAGGGCTGAGCATGACTGTCATGGGCTGTCTGAGCGGCTGGAGGCCACAGTGCTTGGAGGTATTTATCCTAGGTCTCCAAGTTTTGGTCATTATTGTTGTTTGTTTGTTTGTTTTGTAGTACTGAGGACTGGGGTGAGTGACATCCCAACCCTATTTTATTTTTTATTTTAATACCTTTTTTGGTGAAGTGTCTATTTAGTTCAATTGCCCATTTTTTACTTTTTTTTTTAGTGTTAAGAGTTTTAAGTTCTTTGTATATTCTAGATATTAGTCCTCTTCTGGGGGGACTGTTGTCAATGATCTTCTCCCATTCTGTAGGCTCTCTTTACACTCTTGGTGGTTTCCTTTGACAAGCAGAAACTTTTTAGTTTAATTCCATCCCATTTATTAATTCTTGTTATAGGGTCTCATTAAGTTGCTGAGGGCCTTCCTAAGTTGCTGAGGCTGCCTTCAAACCTGAGATCTTCACTCTTATCCTCCCAAGTACTGGAATTACAAGTACGCACAGCCATGCCTAGCTTATCCCTGGGAATTTAATCTCATGGGACAGTAAATACCCTCCTCCTTTGCCTTCTCCTCCTTCTTCTCTTTCTCCTTCTCTTTTTTAGGGTTTTGAAATATTTACCCTAGTTCAAGTTTTGCTTCTGTGGTATGTACACAAAGGAATTTTTCTCAGCCATAAAGAATAACAAAATTATTTCATTTTCAGGAAAATGGATAAAACTAGAAACTTTTATGCTAAAATTAGCCAGTCTCGAAAGTAAAAGGTTGTATGCTTCCTCTCATGTTTGGAAGCTAGAGAGAAATGGAGCCACGCCCCTAGCTCTATTTTATTTTATTTTATTTTAAGCAGGGTCTAAGTTGCTGAGACTCTCGATAAATTACTCAGACTGACCTTGAACTTGTGATCCTCTTGTCTCAGCCTCCCAAGTGCTAGGATTACAGGTATGCACTAGCCCACCAGGTTTATTTTTTATTTTTAAAACAGGATCTTGCTAAGCTGCTGAGGCTCTCACTAAGTTGATAAGGCTGCCCTCAAACCTGCTGTCTTCCTGTCACAGCCTCCCAAGTACAGGGATTACAGGTGTGCACCAATGGGCCCAGCTTTGGCAACATCTTCATATAATATCATTGTCAGCTTTTAGAAGAAAGAGCTCTAAGTTATTGGTTTCATTATATTTACCACTGATCAACTGCGTAGTTTGGAAAGTCTTACCTTTTCTCTCAATCAAGGACACTTTACCTTTTCTCTTTTCAGGAAGGCAGTTAATTATTCTCTCTCCCTCTTTGTAGCTCCAGTGGCCTGTCCTCCATCTTTAGTCCCACCCAAGCCACCTTCCCCAGCCTCCCACAGCCAAGCTCTCTGTACACTTTTCCTTTTCACTCTAACTTCAGACTCAGTGTCAGTTGTTCATAACCAAGGAATCATAATCGTTTCTGATGAAGCTTATGACCTAATGGCTGGCAACCAAAGTTCTTTAGGAGATATTAAGAGTCTAGGCATGTTTGCGGATGACGAGATATATAAAGGTTTTCTTTCTAAAAGTAACAAGCCCAGCTTCCCTTCAAATGTGATAGGGACCCACCTGTGCAGGGTATAAAACTGCTGCTTTCAGTGAAAATGGTTTAGCCAAAAAAAAAAAAAAAATCACAAACAACAACAAAAACACTATACTGATTTTATAGTCTAGAATTTTTAGAGTATATTTTTAAATATACTCTAAAGAAGCCACAAGAAGATATCACTTCTTATCTAGTAGAATGGCGATAATCAAAAGATAGATAATAAGTGTTCACAAGGATGTGGAGAAATTAAGACCTTCACACATCGTTGGTGGGAATATAAATGGTGCAGTCACTTGGAAAGCAGCTTGGCATTTCCTCACAACATTAAACATAGAATTACTACAGGGCCCAGCAATCCCACGCCTACGTGTATACCCACAAGGCTTGAAAACATCTGTTCTTGCAAAGCTGTGGACACAGTTGTCCATCGTGGTATTATTAACAACTGCCAAAAGATGAGGACAACCCAAACATCCACTAATGGTGAATGAAAAAATACAGTGAAGGTTAACCAGACGTAAAAAGAGACGAAGTCCTGACGTGTGTTGTGATGTAGATGGCTGCCTGAAAGCGTGATGTGACGGGAAAGAAGCCAGCTCCAAGAGGCCACATAGTGCAGGATTCCATTTGTACGAAACGTCCAGAATATGCAAATTCGTAGAGTAGAAAGGAAATTCATGTTTTGGAGAATCTGGGAAATGGGGGAAGGGCGGAATCACCACTGGATAGATAGAGGGGTTCCTTTCATCTCCTAGAACTAGATGGCGATGATGCTGCCCCAACTTTGTTGATAAACTAGAAACTGCTAAATTATACACTGTAAGCTGGGTGTGGGCCTCCGCTACTTAGTGAGGCCCTCCCTAATTTAGTGAGACCCTGTTCCAAAAATAAAGAATAAAAAATAGGGCAGGGGGTGTAGCTTGGAGGTCGAATGCCCCTGGGTTCCATCCCCAGACCCGCAAAAATAAATAAATAAATAAATAAATAAATAAATAAATAAATTTTAAAAACACTGTAAAGAGTTAAATTTTTTGGTGCTATTAGGGATATAACCTCGGGACATTCTACCTCTGAACTACGCCCCCAGCCTTATTTTTTACTTTTTAATTTAAAACAGGGTCTCACTGAGTTGCTAAGGGCCTCACTAAGTAGCTGAGTCTGTCTGCAAACCACAATTTTCCTGTCTTGGCCTCTGGAATGCTGGGATTACAAGTGTGGCACCACACCTGGCTAAAAAAAAAAAAGTTACTTATGGCATGTGAACAATATCTCAATAAAAGAATAAATAATTCTTTAAAATCAAAATTCTAAGCCGGGCATGGTGGCACACACTTGTAATCCCAGCATTTGGGAGGCTGAGATGGGAGGATCACAGTTCACAGACCGCCTCAGCTACTTAGTGAGGCCCTCTGCAACCCAGTGAGTCCCTGCTTCAAAATAAAGAAAAAAAAAAAGAAATAGGGCAGGGGGTGTAGCTCGGAGGTCAAATACCCCAGGGTTCCATCCCCAGACCCACAAAAAAAAAAAAAAAAAAAAAAAAGTAAATTCTGGCACACGTCTCTGATTTCAGTATTTGGGAGGCTGAGACCAGAAGTTCGGTAGGTTGAAGGACAGCCTCAGTATCTTAGCAAAATACTCAGCAACCTAGCAAGATTCTGTTTCAAAATAAAAAATGTCAAAAGACTTGGGGGTGTAGCTTTTTTTTTTATTCTTTATTTTTGGAACAGGGTCTCACTAAATTAGGGAGGGCCTCACTAAGTACCTGGGGGTGTAGCTGGAGGTTCAATCCCCAGTGCCACAAAAGTAAATAGATGAATAAATCTGTATAAAGAAGAATTTTTTATTTAACGTTTGAAATCAGCACTTTATGGCCCAAATCATCTCATTTTCAAGGAATTCTCTAGAAAGCTAATGGTGGTGGGAAATGGAAGACCATCAGCTGGTCCAAGCCCAAGGCACAAGCTGTCAAGAGTAACTCCTTAAACTCCTTTTTCTGTCTTTAATTAACTGCCTCCTTCTTGTACGGACAGAATAATGTCATTTCTGAAAGTTTTAAACGTAGTTGACAATTAACATTAGTACAGAAAAAAAAATCCAAATACTGCTGAACTAAGTGGTTATTTATTTATTTATTTATTTATTTATTTTGTGGTACTGGGGTTCCTGGAAGCCCTTCTATCTCCGGGCTACACTCCAGGACCTATTTTATATTTTTATTTGGAAACCAGCGAGGCTGGCTCCAAACCTGCGCGATCCTCCTGTCTCTGCCTCCCAAGCGCAGGGATTACAAGTGTGCGCCACCATGCCTGGCCTGAACTAAGTGGTATTTTTATGCCTGGAATAATTTCAGGTCAAGTACAATTTCCTAAACATCAAAATCAGCGTTATACTCCTGAAATGTTCTTACTAATCAGGGTATAATTTTTAAATTTGCTATTGAAAATTGTAAAAGCACACTTTATATACGTAAATGCACACGGAAAGGACAAATTGAGGCAAATATGCATATGACCTTATTTTCAAAGAGCAATAAGAAATCAAAGATTGTAGTGGATAATTGTGTTGACTTGAAAAAATATCATTGAAAAACACAAATACCAAAAGCTCTATCAAACAAATTGTAGCCCAATGAGCTACATGGCACCTTTACGGCCAACCCCTTGGTGAAGACATATGGCGCATCTCAGTCATAATCCAGTCTCTTCCCTTAAGATCAAGTGCATCCCGAGGTTTATAGAGATCACCCAAATGCCCATTTTTTGAGACCGTAGTTTAATCTTGCTTGAATTTTTTGAAGTGGTAGTATTTTATGTGTATTTTAATATACAGGCTTCTCGTCGTCTCTTTCTTTTTCTTGAACATTATAAGAAAGAATGATATGAAGAAAGAATCCCGGGCATTTGGCTCATAGAATATTCCAGTCTTAGCTAGGCAAGATGGCGCACTATTGTCATCCCATAGGATGCTGAGACAGGAGGATCACAGTTTCTAGGACAACCTCAGCAAATAGTGAGACTCATCACCCTAAAGAGACTCTGTTTCAAAACAAAAAATAAAGTAGGGTTGGAGGTGTAACTCAGAGGTAGAATACCCCTGGGTTCAATTCCCAATACCGCAAAAAAGAATATTTCAGTCTTGATTCTATTGAAAACGCATAGCACAGTGTTTCTGCTCTCTGTATTTCCTGAAATTGGCAACGTGATGTTGTATTCTTTTACCAGGAAGCATCTCGATGCTTGTCTCTCCTTTTGTGGTCTTAGTACCTGCACATACCCAAGGGTTAGGTCTGTTCCTTCACTGGTGGTTGCAAAATGGTAATCTTCTATTTCCATCATTAATTGTTTAATTTGTTAGATAACCTAATTTACTAAGAAATGTATTTATTCTTCACCTAATTTACTAAGAAATGTATTTATTCTTCTTTTAGACTTTGGTTAGAGTGGTACAGCTCTTACAGAGAAGCCGAGAAAAAAGCTTGATCTTTTCCCTTTAAATATGTGTGGGCTTGCAATTTTTAAGTTTCATATGCAGGAGTAAAAATATGATTCTGTACTTTTGGGAAAACAAAAGATTAGATTTAAATTTTTCCTTTACTTGATGCTTTTTATTGAAGTATAATAATTTTTTTCTCTTTTTACAGTACTAGGAATGGAACTCAGAGGCATTCTATCTCCAAGCTACACACCCAGCCCTATTTTTTATTCTTTATTTTGAAACAGGGCATCACTGAGTTGCAAAGGGCCTCACTAAGTAGCCAAGGCTGGCCTCAAACCACAATCCTCCTGTCTCAGCCTCCCAAATGCTGGGCTTACAAGCCTGTACCACCATACCTGGCTCGAAATATAATACGTTTAAAGAAAAGAGTCTATGTCGTAAGGAGAGAGGTTAATGAACTTTTACAAATTAAACATACCATGTAATCAGCAACCAGATAAAAACCCAAAACATTATCAGTACTCCAAACCACCTCTTCATGTCCCCGTCACAACTGCCCTGAAGACAAGCACTCCTCTAGCACCTATCGTCCATCACACAAGTGTTTTTTTTGTTTTTTTGTTTTTTTGTTTTTTTGGGGTTTTTTTGTTTTTTTGTTTTTTTAGGTGAGTAGAATCATAAGATATGTGCTGTCTTGTGTGGGGATTCGCTTGTACCTAATCATGTTTATGCCAGTCATTACACCATTTATCCATCAATCTGCTTATAGAGTTTGGGTTATTTTCAATTTGGAATGGTGCTTTATGAATACCTCAGGATATGCCTTTTGGTGATTTCCAGTGATAGTATAGTTGTCCCTCCACATCCACGGGAGATTGGTCCCGGCACCCCCTCTGCAGACACCAATAACTGAGGATCTTCAAGTTCCTTATATAAGATGGCGTAGTAGTTATGTAGTGCCCACGCATAACTCTGCTATTCTTCAGGTCATCTTTAGATTACTTACAATACCTAATACAATGTACCTGATATGCAAATAGTCAGTATGTCACATTGTTTTAGGAATAATGACAAGGAATAAAAGTCTACACATGTTCAGTATGAATACAATTTTTTTTTTATCACAGCATTTTTGATTCACAGCTGGTTGAAACTGGGGATGCTGGGCCTGCAGGTCTGAATAGACGAAAAGGCTGAGTAAGAAAGAATGTCTTCTCTGTGTCTGACCGACTGCAAGCTGGCGCAGTGGCCTTATCCTGCCTTCAGACTTGGCCTTGGACTAGAATTCATTACCCTCGGCTCGCTCTCAGGCCTTCAGACTCGGGCTAGAACTGTACCATCCGTCCTCCCCATGTTCTCCAGCTTGCCAACTATATAGATCTCAGACTTTTCAGCCTCTATAATTTAATGAGCTAATCTTTTTTTTTTTTTTTTTTTTTTGCGGGTCTGGGGATGGAACCCAGGGGCATTCGACCTCCGAGCTACACCCCCTGCCCTGTTTTTTATTCTTTATTTTGAAACCGGGTCTCACTAAGTTATGGAAGGCCCCACTAAGTAGCTGAGGCTGTCCGCGAACCATGCTCCTCCGGTCTCAGCCTCCCGAATGCTGGGATGACAAGCGTGCCCACCACGCCCGGCTTGAGCTAATCTTTACAGTAAACGTAAGATGTACACACATATGGAAAATGCATGTTTTAACTTTGCGGATACATTCCTAGAGATGCATGGTTAGGTAATTTGATCATCGATACAGAAGTCATAGCGAATACTTACATAAGTGGAGATGGTATAGCCTATCACGCATCTAGGCTCCGAACATGTGGCCTGCCAGGTGCTCTAAGCCCTGGAGGGGCTGACAGTGGTGGGAAAGGACCAAGATGGGGACGGCAAGCTGACACCTCAGTGACAACGAAATCCTGAGCAGAATTGCTGGATAGGAGGCAGCTGCCAACAAGAAGCACTAGAGCAAAGGGTGCTGGATTAATAAATTGCCTCATTTGTAAGAAAGAGAAAGAAAGAAGAAAGAAAGAAAGAAAGAAAGAAAGAAAGAAAGAAAGAAAGAAAGAAAGAAAGGAAGAAAGAAAGGAAGAAGGGAGGGAGGGAGGAAAGGAAGGCAAGAGATAAAGAACAAGAAAGAAAAAAGAAAGGAAGGAAGGAAGGAAGGAAGAAAAGAAAGAAAGAGAAAGAAAGGAGGGAGGGAAGAAAGGAAGGCAAGAGAGAGAGAATAAGAAAGAAAAAAGAAAAAAAGGAAGGAAGGAAGGAAAGAAAGAAAGGAGGGAGGGAGGAAAGGAAGGCAAGAGAGAAAGAATAAGAAAGAAAAAAGAAAAAAGGAAGGAAGGAAGGAAGGAAAGAAAGGAGGGAGGGAGGGAGGGAGGGAGGAAAGGAAGGCAAGAGAGAAAGAAAGAAAGAAAGAAAGAAAGAAGGAAAGAAAAGAAAGAAAGGGCAAGCTAAGAATTTGCGAGGTGAGATAACTTGCCCAAGGTCACACATCATGAGGCAGGACGTTGCTCCAGGAAATGTGACCACAGACTCGAATTTCCTGGGCACTATACACAGCACACTCCTCTTTATCTGGAAGACAACGGGTCAAATTCTAGAGAACACCTTCCCCCTTCACTTATACTGTTCCCACCTGCTTATCTTTTAACGCTGGAGTTTACTCATTTCTTATCACCTTTCCACTTTCCTACTGCTTTCAAGCTCATATAGACACATGTAGACTGTACAGCACATGTGATGTGTACACACCACACACACACACCCCCCAGTAGATGCTACAGCTCCCCCCATTAGACAGGACTGACAAGGCAAGGATTCATGATCCTTCTTTCCTAGACGGGGCCTCCCAGAGTTGAGGCTCTTGCTGCGCTGCTGCGGGAGGCTCGCCGCACACAGCCCTCCTCGGTCCACCTTGCCCAGAGCCATCTCTGGATCCTGCGCCTGCAGCTCCTGAGTCCACTCCTCTCTGTGTGTGCTGCCAGTGTTTCTGTCTATCCTGCTCTGCTGTTCTGAAAGCCTTTGTAATTAGCTCTCCTTGGCTTCATTTACCTACAATGATTTAAAGCCAAATCAAGAATAGACTTTTAAGAACAAGTTCCAAGGACAATTTTTTACACAGCCGTGCCTCGCTTAACAATAGGGGTACACATCGAGAGATGGGTTGGAAGAGTTTATCATGGGGCAAACAATATAGCTTGTACTTCTATTAGTCCATACAGTACAGTCTATTACACACCTAGACTACTTGGTATTCACTGCTGTATATGTAACCTTTCATTGTTCAAAACATCTATATGTGGTATATGATCATATTTGTAAATTTTGAGTCCCTAGCAGTTTACCAAACAGCAATAGTTTAAAAAAAAACGCAATTAGTGAACTAAATGCAATTAGCTGAAATATACATTTATTTGACCACTGTATTTCTTTTGCATGTGATGAAAGCACATTTTATTTTCAAAGATTGCCATAGAAATAAGAAGCTAGTTGGCATGTACTAAGACAAATCCCACACGTGGAACAAAGGTAAATTGCAAGTAGCTGTTTTGTAAGAATCCTGCTCAGAAATCCGAGTGTTTATTTCAGCCTCGCACATATTGTATAATGACATAGTATATCTAAAGCCCTACACATTTGGGGACCATAATTATAGCGGTGTTGCACTAATCTCTTATTTACTAAGCTTAGCTGAAAACTGACGCTAACTGGAGTCGGAGTCTACCCGTTTATTCTACAAATTTATGCCGGTTAGAAATAAAATCACAAAAATAACCATGCTTTTAACAAGGAACAAAATTGCTGCAGTTTTTCATCCCTTTAGAGTCTGATGCTTACTGAAATAGAAAGCAGAAAAGGGGTGGATATTTTTTTTCCATTGGGTTTATTACCATTCAAGGAAGCAGCTTGGGTTATGTCTTTGGTTCTTTTTCGTGTTATTCTGGTTATAATTAAGGATGGATGCGCCTCGGTTTGGCTGCTATTGGGCATTTCAAACCCTTTGTAAAAATATTTTGGGTTCAGAGAGACTTACTCTACCTTGCCTGAAACACGCTTTCTTTTCATCTTCAAGTGGTCATGCAAACATTTACATTACTTTCCCATTTATTTACATTTATCTCATCAAGACTTTTCCTAGCATGACTTTGGATGGACTAAAATAAAAACCAAATGCTTTTTGCTTATAAAGGACATCAGATTTCAGAATGTCACTGCACCATCTACCAGACACATTCTTCTTAGAAGCTGTCAGGCTGTATTTTACCAAATGTAATTGAATTTCAAAATCCACCGGGCTTTCATTCCATCTGCAATTTATTGAGCCACCTGAGCACTAAGGGTAATACCAAGCCTGAGCCTATCCGTCTGGCGTGATTTTGGGTACCATGATAATTGTATGATGAAGGCGCAGTGCATCCCAAACACATCATCTTCCCTTCCAAACCTGTTTTCTTTTTCTCTCTCTCAATTTCATTTCCTCAGGCAATGGCTCAACTTTTTTCTCACTATTTTCCCCAAATTCTGTCCACTCCACGGCCAGCCTTCTGACAGTTTCCATACTCTGTACCTCTCCCAGCCTAGGCAACATCACTTCTTGTCCACATTTATACAATAATCTGATGTTAGTGTGGTTTTCCCCTGCCCGTTGTTTATTTAGAGGCAGAAGAAGCTTCCAAAGGGGAAGTCGGATCACTCGAATCCCCTTCTAAGACCCCTGAAATCCCCTCCCACTGCCTTTTTTTAAAAAAAATAAAGTTCAAATCTAGAGATTTTTACCTCTTCATTTTTGTTGTTGTTGTGATACTGGTGTTTGAACCCAGGAACATTCTACCACTGAGCTACACCCCTAGCCCTATTTTATTTTTATTTTTTATAAACAACATTTAATATTTTATTGGTGCACTATAGTCTCACATCATATCGTGGATCATGTAGACAACGGCATTCATTCACACAGAACTTGCTGCCCTCCCCCTCCCCTTTTCCCTCCCTCCCAATACTGAGTGTCCAGGTTCACAATGTTATATCCACATGTAGACGCATATTCCAATGTAGCTTTCCCAGTTACAAGCTGAGGTCTATTTTTTATTTTGAAACAGGGTCTCACTTAGCTGCTGAGGCTGGCCTCCAACCTGTGATCTTCCTGTCTCAGCCTCCCAAGTACTGGGGCTACAAGTGTGAACCATCACCTCCAGCTACTTCTTAACATGCTTTTTCTTCAGTCTTCTGTCTCGCCTCTCTCTGCCTCTCCCCACACAAGGCCAGGAGGTTGACTCAGTGCGATGTTTCTATCTTCTGGGTCTTTCCTTTAGCTTGAAAAAACCCTACGTTGTAACCCATGGTCTCTCTCTGGAAAAGCCTTAGTCATGCTCTTGAACTGGATGTTAAGGTCATTTTCTCCAGTACACCTTCTTATGCCAGGTTAATTATGATTTGGAGGATCTGGCTAGTAAATTTCCCAGCATTCCCTGCTTGGCACCTGACTTCCCTGTCTAATTATTTGTCTTTTTAGTTCTGAACTCCCGATTAGGACAGTGGCTGTGCTTTTTTTCACCTAGTTTTTTTGTATTTGGCCAGACCAGTGTCAAGCAAGTACCCAGGAGGCAATCAGTACCTGGGAGGCAATCAGTAATTACTTCTTAAATGAACGCTGAGTGATTGACTTTTCCTGATTTGCAACACATTAGCATTCTTTCTTCTTTCATACTTAGCAGACTTCACACTTGCTCAAAATGACTCAGTTTAGCGCAATAGCTACAATTTGTTGAATGTTTTATTGTGAGCAGGCACTGTCCTAAATGGTTCTGCTATTGTGTGATGTTTGTATTACATTTACATAAAAAAACTCACTATGTAAAATATGTAAAGTCACACAAAGAAAATCCTTATGGTAAAAATGTCATGGTGATACATCACTTAAAAACTTCATGAGTGACGCATTAAAAATACATGACCCCAATAAAAATGGCAGCACATTTTTCAACGTAAAAGATAGTTAAGAAAATTTGGCACTTTACTGTTAACAAGTTGTATTAGCTTTTGTCATCTCTGTGATAAAACACCCAACAAGGGTAACCTAGAGGAGGCAAGGTTTATTTATTCGGCTCATGGTTTCAGAGGTTTAGTTCATGGCTGGCCACCTCCAAGGCAGAAACATCATGATGGCAAGGGATGGCAAAGGGAAGCTGTTCAACATAACCCTAAGCAGAGAGAGAAAGACAGGAAGGGGCCAGGAACAGAGACAGTGCCTAAGGCCACACCCCTCGTGACCTACGTCCTCCAGTCACACCCCAACTTCCTACAGTCACCACCCCTTATGTCCCTTCAAATTATTAATCCATCCGTAGATGTATCCATTGATACAAGCAGTTAGATCTTGGTTCAATTACTTCACCTCTCAATACAAAGAGTGAAGATTGCTTGTGTAATTGGGCTTTGCAAGGGTGGCAGCTAATACAGTGAAAGAGTTATCTAAAACGGAAATAAAAATTGAAACCAAATGTAACTTGCAATACATGCAGAGAAGATAGTGTGTCTGTTTGTGTGTGTACATTTTGTATAATCCAATCTAGCTCCACCCAACTCAACATGGATTTGTATGTTCACCCTGTGTTTAGCACTGCTACAGTTGTAAACAAACCAGTGCAGAATTCAAGTGAGTGTTCAAATTCTTCCCTAATATGCCAATCCTGTTTGTCCAAATTTCCATTTTCAACACCAGTATGAGAGCTACCTGACAGTAAGTTAAATTTGGGGATTTATAACCCTAAAATAAAACCAAAAAAGTTAGGACTGAATTTATCTCCATTGTATAGATGAGAAACCCAAAGACTAGGAAGTTGAACTAACTTATTAAAGACAGACACTTAATAATCAGCCAAGTCCGGAGTGGAACACAGGCAATCCCTTCCATATAGCTGGCTCGTAACCACCACTGTCTAGCTCTCTGTTTTTTCAGTAGTCTTTATTGGAACTTATAATGAATTCACTCGTGCTAGACACATAGCCTATGAGTCAGATATGGTCTGATTCCTTGGCAACTTACAACCCAAGGAAGAATGGACAATTCCCTAACACACTTCTCATTTTCTTCCTTCTGTGTATGGAGGTCTGGGGTTATGTTATGCAGTCCTATCCATTGATGGTGTGAGTTCAAGAACAGGTTTTAAGTCAGACAAGTATCAACTTCTGGTTCTATTGACTTGTAGTCTCCGTATCATGGGCAAGTGAACTTCAGTGAGTGTATTGCTTTATGTATAAAATGGAGGTGTTAATTTAGACCTCAAGGTGTCTATATCTAGGTAAAAGGTTTTCTGCAGCCCACTTTAGAAACAGCTGAAATTCTTTGTGTATGTGTGTGGTACCGGGGATTGAACCCAGAGGCATTCTACCTCCATGTTACACTCCCATCCCTGTTTTGTTTTTATTTTTATTTTATTTATTTATTTATTTATTTATTTATTTATTTTGGTGGTACTGGGGGTTCCTGGAAGCCCTTCTACCTCTGGGCTACACTCCCAGCCCTATTTTTACATTTTTATTTGGAAACAGGGTCTCCTAAGCCAGCACGCGTGGCTGGCTTCGAACCTGCGCGATCCTCCTGTCTCTGCCTCCCAAGCACGGGGATTACAAGCGTGCGCCACCACGCCCAGCATTTTGTTTTTATTTTTAAACAGAGTCTCGTTAGGTTTGGGAGGGTCTCTGCTGAAATTCTACAAGTAATAATTTCGGTTCATTATTTCACTCTTCATAAAGTATAACACCAGGTTTCTAGAAATTCCCTTTAAAGAAAATTTTCAGATTACTGTCTTCCAAGAGAAGATATTATAACATCACAACTGGCTTGAAAAGAAGACTGCAGTAAACAGGAAGAATAAATGCATTAAAGCATTGCATTGTTTTTCCTGCAGAATTTCTCCTAGACCAAATAGAATTTGTATTTTCAGTATACAGCCCCATTCATTCTCTGGCCTTAGCTTTTGGTATTATGGTAGCTTTTAGCTCATGCAAAAGCCCAAGGAACACAGACAGTCCAGGTAGAATACTAACAAAATTACTTTCCATATATGGAGTGCTCATAACCTTTTTACTAGTTACACACAGTTACTTCATCTTACCCTGACAAGCCTGGTGAATGGGTTGTACCATTCCCACTTAGCAGATGGATGACCCGAAACACTGAGCTTAGGGTAATGGATTTTTAGAGAACTCAGAATTAGTGTCAGTTGGCAAGTCCAGCATCTGGCGCTCTCCTGTCTCTAATTCCAATAGTACTTTCAAGTATTCTATGGTTCCCAAGGGCATACTTCAGTTGACCCACCGTTTCTTCATAAGAGAAGGATCATTTAACGCATCATGTCTCGGTTCAAAATCTTTCACTATGACCTAAAATACACATGCGTGGTGCTGAGGGCACGTGAAGATGAAGATGATGTGTACCCATGGCAGGGTCAGCTCTACATAAGGCCCTGAGAGACGGGGCTCTTTCCAGATTACTGGAGAGAAAGATCCTGGCAAGAGGAACAGAATGCATTGAATTCATGGTGACTGTGGCTTCATTTTTCATGACAATAAAGAATTGCCTGAGGCGGGCTAACCTTTTTTTTATTTTTAATAAAGAGCTTTCTGTATCTCACAGTGATGGAGGCTAAAAGACTAAGCAGCAAAGAAGCATGGGATCTGGTGACGGCCCCGTGGGGGATGGGGATGGGAATGTGTGTTAGAGGAAGAGACCACAGCTGAAAACAAGAAGCCCAGAGAGAGGGTCCTGCAGTGCCTTCCAAGGGCACACTTTAGTTGACCTGAAGGACCTCCCGCTAGGCCCCGCCTCTTAAAGAGAACACTTCCCAACATACTCATACCCATACCTTGCTCCCAACACATGAACCTTTAGAAGACACACTCAGACCACAGAGCTCACCCTGCCCGGAAGTGGGATTCCTGGGGTAACTAAGGCATACACCCAGGTCAGAAGAAGTCAGGTTCTGAGAGATTACCTCTGTGAGGAGCCAGGCCTTGGGGGGATTATTGGAGTAAGGAGTAGAAAGTTCCTCGTGAGACAGCGTAATAAAGCAGAAGAGATCTTAACAAAACTGGGACCGAGGATTAAGAGGAAAAGCAGGCTGACTGGCTATTGAGCTTCATCAAACTCTACCCTTAATGCAGGACGAGTCCCCAGTGGCCTCGGTGACCCGGCTCTTTCCCCAGTCTTGATTGCGGTTGTCAGAATAACTGTAGGATGTGCTGCAGATACAAGACGCTGAGTGATGTGAGCCGGGCAGGCCCTGAGGACTTTCACAGGCATCTGGACTAGGTTAGCTTCATGGTCAACTGGCTCCCCAAAGCCTCGGAGCCCGCATCAGTCAGACAGCACCAAGAAGGGACAAGTCAAAGTGCCGTCACGGTTACTGTCTCCTGAAATGAGACTTCGTATTATGAATCGACTTGAGTACTGCACCCAAAACTTATGTTTGTGAATTCCAAGATGTCCTTGTCTGAGAACAGAAAAATCCACATTAGAAAACCCATGAGGGAGATGAAGACGGTGGCCAGGCGTGTAAAGAGTTTGGGAATTGTGGCATTACTACCTCTGCATTATGGGTATAAGATAGGCAAAATTGATCAAAACAGAATGGTTCTCTATGATGGTTCCAAATTCCAGAGTCAAGGAAGCTCATGACGCCAGGTCAGCGGGTTTAGTGTCAAAGGATATGCTAAAGGGAATTCATTTTCTATTCAGTAAAATGAGGGGGGCCGTGAACAACGTTTTCATTTCTCAGCGTGTATGTCATTAAGCGCCAGTTTCTTAACATTTTGTGGGAAATGCCAGGTGGAATAAGGTCAGTGAGGTTTCTTTATGCTGATTTTCATCTTCTCCGTCTTTTTCATGAAGAGGTCCGCACAGGATTTCTAAGAAGGAATGAATGGTTACAAATTGTTTTTAGAATGTTGCTCTATTTCTTTGTTTTTTCTCTTTCTCTTGATTTTTACTTCAAAAACTATACTTTCAGAAGTCTTTGCATAGAGGATTGGGAAATGAGAACTGCCTGATTCCATCTTTCTCCCAACTGCTTCTGTCCATCCAAATGTTTGACTATGTTCTATTTTTTTTTGTTGTTGTTGTTTTGTTTCGATACTAGGGATTGAGCCCAGGGGCATTCTACCTCCAAGTACACCCCTAAGTCCTCTTTGTTTTTTATTTTTGTCTTGAAACAGCGACTCCTTAGTTTGCCAAGAGTTCGCTAACTTGCTGAGGCTATCCTCGAACCTGTAACCTTTCTGTCTCAGCCTCTCAAGTAACGGGATTATAGGCTTGCCCCACCATGCCTACCTGATTATTCTCTATCTTTCAGGTTATTTCTCTTGCCACTGTGTTGTGGTCTTTAACTTTTCGTCAACATCCCATAATGCCAAACCAATATATACTTTATCATAAACGAATAAGCTATTTACCCATGTACACAAAACCAATCCCCTTGCTCCTGATTAAAATAACACCAGCCGCTATTTTACCGTAATTGTGTGTCCCCGGTGTTTAGACTCCAGGGCACACTGGGGCTGGCTGATGGGGAATTTTCAGGGGTGCTCATCATTACGTTCCTATAGAGTATGTTACTTCTCACCTCTAATATGTGGTTTCTGCGCCTCCTCTCAGCTCTTGAGCAGGTGCGATGCAATCTAAACTATCTCCCCAATAGTAAAATGGACAAATAAGTTTTCCACGAGTATAATAGACAAATTGAGTCGATGTGATGAGCCTAGCCCGGGAGCCAGAACATCGATGAATTTTCCAGTTCCTAATAGAACTAATTCGTTCTAATCAGTTTAGGGGCATCCAGCAGTCAGAAGCTTGCAAGGAAGAAATGAATGTTCCCTGGCCCTGGGGGTAGGACTTTCATGTGGTTGGCATTCCGGGAGCCAAAGCTTTTTGTTAGCTTTGCTGGCAACCTGAAGCAAATTATTCTTCTCTGTTCCATTCGGGTAGTATAAATCCTGAATTTAAAATTAGCATGAAAATGCAGTTTCTTGTAGATAGAGTCCTGCTTGGGGCTGTGTTAAAGCGCAGAGGTTTTAGTTTTAAAAGCCACCCCGAGGGTCAACAATCAACTCCCTGCACTCCTCCCACTGCTGGGTGCCTCCAGAGATAGGGAAACAAAATCTTTACTCTCCAAGGTAAAGGGAATTCTGTGGAGGCGCACACTTATAATCCTGGCACTTGGGAGGCAGAGAAAGGAGGATAGCAGGTTTGAGGCTAGGTTTTGGTAACTTAGCAAAACTCTGTTTCACGATAAAATCTAAAGGGCTGAGGGTGTCGCTCAGAGGTGGAACTCTCATGGATTCAATCCTCAGTACCATACACACAAAATAAACCAAAGATTGAAAGAAAGAAGAAAGAAAGGAAGGGAGAGAAGGGGAAGAAAGGAAGGAAAGAGAAAAGAAAGGGGGGGGGAGAGAAAAAGGAATTCTGGAATAAGAGTGATTACTTACCTATTTATTTTTGCACTGGGGATTGAACCCAGGGGCATTCTATCTCTGAGATACATCCCCCAGAACTTTATTTTGAAACAGGGTCTCACTGAGTTTCTGAGGCTGGACTCAAACCTACGATCCTCCTGTCTCAGCCTCCTAAGATTACAGGTGTGCACCATCATGCCTGGTAACCATTTAAACGCTGATAAATCTTCTCCCTGAAGTCAGAGCCCCTCAAGGGAGGGTATGCAAAGCAGTCCTGCCACAGTCTGATTTGCCCTTTTCTCCTGTCTCAGCCTTCCAAATGCTGGGATTGCAAGTGTGCGCCACCACGCCCAGCATATTTCACTTTTTTTTTTTTTTTGGTGGTACTGGGGGTGGAACCCAGAGGCTTTCTACCTCCGGGCTATACTCTCAGACCTTTTTTGTATTTTATTTGGAAATAGGATCTCACTAAGTTGCTGAAAGCCTCACTAAGTAGCTGAGGCTGGCTTTGAACTCGTGCAATCCTCCTGTCTCAGCCTCCCAAGCGCGGGGATTACAAGCGTGTGCCACCACGCCCGGCTAGCATATTTCATTTTCATAAATTCCAAATAAATCAAAGATGGTACTGTTAAACAGATTGCTAGAATAAAATATGCATGATTGTATAATCTTGGCTTTAGAGTTGGGCAAGGACTATGTAAAAATGACTCCAGAGCAAGTATCCATGAAAAGACTGGACGTCGTGAAGGACGTGATGATGGCTACCGAGGCTGGTTTCACAATTTGACTATTGCGAATTGTGGAACTAGAGACTATTATGCTGAGTGAGATTAGCTAGTCCCAGAAAATGAACACTTGAACGTTTTCTCTCCTTTGTGGAGAGAAATTTGATAACAAAAGGAACTTCAGATAAAGGGAGAGACACTCCCGTGTCACAATGGAGGGGCTGGGGGGCAGAGGAGACTTGAAGAAGGAAATGCTTCAAATAATGCTATGTACATATACAAAATTATCAATACCAAACTCAGTAGCACGTATGGTGGGGTCCAGAGGAAAACACGCCTGGTGCTGCGCGTGTATGTTCCTTTCGCTCGGAACCTCGTTATGATGGACAACTCGAATGCACCAACAAAAGTATATTTTATAAAGAAACCAAAATATTGGAAGCAAATAAATCGATAAAGCGTTTGCAACATATACTACAATGAACAAAGGGCTAACGTTTACTGTCAAAGAGCCTTTAAAACTCAAGGGCAAAATAAGCATCGCTTTCAAATAGACAAAGAATGTAAGTTAAAACTTAAGAGAAATTAAAATGGGATTATCCAGTCTCAGAAAGCGAAGGTTTGTATGTTTTCCGTCTTATGTGGAAGCTGGAGACATCGAGAAACAAAAGGGACTTGAGAGAGATGAGGAGAGAGAGCAGTAGAATAGCAGAAGGGGTTCAGGGAGGGAGGCGGGCGGGAATGAGGTAGACTTGAAGGAAACAGTTCAAATGATGTATGACGTGATCAGTACCATGTCAGTAGTGTGTACAGGAGCGGGGAGTCCACCCTCTAAGCCACGGCTCCTTCTCCAGAAGCCTACATCTCTCCGGTTCCCCTTCCTCAACATCATTTTCATTTAGGTAATATTTTTACCACCAAATGCAAGTGGCCTCCATCCTTTAGGCGATGCTGGCCCCAGGGGAGCTCTAGTGTGGAGCTGAGCTCCAGAGCCCCGAGGGGACCCTGTCCTGCAGCTCCTTCCCAGCTGGAGTGGACGCTGTGCAGCGACCCCTCTCTTTCCCATTGGATCTTTAGGAGGAATGCCTTAATCAATAAATGAAGTCCAGTGTGAGCTGGTGATGGTGGGGTCGATGAACAGTAGAAAAAGAGGAAAAAACACCCTTGGCTCACTTACAATTGGACTAAATGCAACATGAAGTACAGAAAATAACCAGAGAATGGGAAAAGTTGAAATTTTTTTTCTTTTTTTCTTTCTTCTTTTCTCTCTCTCTCTCTCTCTCTCTCTCTCTCTCTCTCTCTCTCTCTTCTTTTAGATGTTGCAGTGCTGGGGATTGTACATGCTAGGCAAGTGCTCTACCACTGAGCAGTTAAGTTATGGACATTTTATTTTATCTTTAGTTAATATAAGTTTAGTGTGATATTTCAATACATCTCCTTTTTTTTTCTGGTCTAAAACATTTCAACTAATATCCAAAGCTTTGGGTAACTAGACAGACAGCTGTAGCTTCTAATGTAGGCTTAAAATGGGGGAAGATTCACTTTTGTTAGCTCTATGCAGTTGCGTTACATCCTCAGCATGAAACCCCTCCTTCCCTCCTTAATGAATACCACCAGCTCCACACAGTTGCCTGTCACAGAAGCAATGCAGCCCAACCTCTCGGTGTTAGTCATTCTTGCATTTAGGTACTTTTTTTTTTTTTAACAAAAGGGAGGCTCTTATGTTTATAGATAACCTGAGCGCACAGGGTTCAAAGCCACTGTCCTGTTATTTGTTACATCCTTAATCTGTAGGGTAACTGAGCAGGAAAATAGTATGTCTGATCATCCAGACATACTATTGCTTTGGACAATAGAATCAAGGCTGGTGGGCGAGTCAGCTCGGGCTACTATAGCAAAGCACCAGACCCTTGGTGACTTAAACAACAAAACTTCATTTCTGAAGAAGTTCTAGAGGTTCTAGAAGTTCTAAGTTCTAGAAGTTCTAGAAGTTCTATGGTTCTAGAGGCCAGAAATCCAAGATGAAGCAGGGGATTTCTGCAGAGGCCTCTCTCCCTGGCTTACAGAAGACCTCTCCTCTCTCCTCCTCTCTCCTCTCTCCTCTCTCCTCTCTCCTCTCTCCTCTCTCCTCTCTCCTCTCTCCTCTCTCCTCTCTCCTATCTCCTCTCTCCCAGTCCTTGGGAGGCTGAAACAGGAGGGTTGCAGGTTCACAGCTAGCCTCAACAACTTAGTGAGGCCCTCTGCAACTTTGTGAGACCTTGTTTCAAAATAAGGAATAAAAGAGGGCTGGAGGTGTAGCTTGGAGGTAGAATGCCAGAATGCCCCTGGGTACCCACACACACAAATAAAGAGGGCACAGTTTGAGAAGATGTGCATATATAAAGCCCTCAGCTTCTGGACAAGGATGTGTCACTCAAAAACGGCAGTACTTAGTTAGGATGTTATATTAATCCATTTGTGTGACTATGACAAAATACCTAGGCGGCTAACTTAACCAATAATACAGGTATTAACTCAGAGTTTGTGAAGCTGAAAGACCAAACAGCATGGCTAACGTGCGGGGAGGAGCCCTGGGCTGCATCACCTGTGGATATAACACAAACCCAGACACTGGGAAATGTGTAAAGAAATGGGTTCATTTAGCTCATAACTCTGGTAGTTGGAAGGTCCAAGGAGCAAGGTTCCATTGTCTTGGTGAGGGCCCTGTGGCTTCCTCACTACAAGGGAAGGAAGAGGAAAGGGAATCTTTCCAGAAAGTTTGTGTGTGAACTCAGAAGGAAGAGAGTGGGAAAGGGCCAGGCACCTTCTTTTGTAACAGACACCCTCATGGGAGCTGACCCTCTCCAACAAGATCTGACCCACTGCTATAGGACGGCACTAATCCACTCATCAGGGTGGGGCCCCTATGACCCGATAACCTTCTGCCTGACCCCTCCCTTTAAAAAGTTCACTGTCCCAACACTGCTACCCTGGGAAACAAGCTTTTGGCCTGCAAACCTTTAGAAGATGCAATCCACTGATCCGTACAGATAAAAGTACTGAGCAAAATATAAACATCTATTTTCATCTTTTAAAGCCCTGTCAGAACATTTAAACTTTCTTTTTTTTACCGTAATGAAGAATATTGATTTCAACTTGATGACTGCCTTTGACCATTTGGCTATAAGAGAACACTTGAAGTCGGGTAGTTTATAAGCAATAGTTTTATTTGACTCACAGTTCTGGAGGTCGGGAAGTTGAAGAGCCTGGCACTGGTGCTTGGTGAGGGATTCTGCGGTGTCATCCATGGTGGAAGGCAAAAGGTAGAAAGGTGGGCGTGTGTGCCTCAGAGACCTAGAGAGTTAGAGAGTGCTGCTTTTCTAACAGGCTCACTCTGCGATAATGACACTATTTCATGTGTGAGGACTAATCACTCCAATTAGGCACCCTCCAGTACTATCGCACTGAGGATTGAGTTTCCAACACAGGAGTTTAAGAGGAATGTTTTTGAATGATAGCGATGGCCAACATCCTACTATTATTGAGTCATGAGAAATTGCCTAGTAAATGTTAAGAATAAGACAACACTGTAATGTTTGCTATTATTCTGAAATATCAACTTAATGTCATGCAACAAAGATACAAAGAGGAAGATGAAATTATCACTCTCTCTAAATAATATGATTATCAAGCTAAGAAAAATGACCGATAATCTCCGTGACCTTGAGCACAACCTTCAACTCCTCAGCACCCTGTTTTCTGGTCTATGAAATGAGATGGTAACATTGCCAAGGCTCTTTCCTTTTTTTTTAATCTCTAAAACTGTTTACTTTGAAAAGAAACATTGGCCTTCTTTTCTGGCAATTCAAATTTCCATTTTCCGAAGAAGATAGATGGTTGATGATTCTGAAACATCAAAGTGCAATGATATTTAGGG
Source organism: Muscardinus avellanarius (assembly GCF_963383645.1). Lineage (NCBI taxonomy): Eukaryota > Metazoa > Chordata > Mammalia > Rodentia > Gliridae > Muscardinus > Muscardinus avellanarius. The sequence continues at coordinate 9,573,096 of NC_137800.1, forward strand.
CATATCTGTCTACAGAGATCTCTAATATGATTTTTATAAAATAGTAAAGGAGAAGTAGCCATTTTTAATATTCTTAATCGAGCAATAAATCAATAAAACTCGAAACAGAATTTCAAAACATGTTTAATACAATGCAATGCAGACTCTTCGGCTATGAGCCAAAGAGAAGGAGCTCAGGTGCCTATTTAAAGACCTGGCAAGCACAATAGCCCCATTGTCATTGTAGAGGACACCAAATCCCTCCCTGAAAATCTGGGGGAAATTATATTTCCAACGGCACTTGGCACATCCTCCAACAACTAATTGCCTCCTCATTCAGCAATTCTCCGGTTCTCCAGTTCAAATCTCCAATCTTTAGTGTTTGAGCAGGCAGGAAGTGTTTCAGCAGGAAAATTAGAAAAAATAAATGCGAAGGAAGTAAAAAGAGAGCTGATTCGTGCCATCAGAAAAAGTGTGACTCAGCAGGAGGCAAAACTAGATTCTCAGAGCCCTGAGGTCAGCAAGTTCTCGGTGCCGAGTGCGTACGGCTGCCGTCGTCTTAGTGGGCAGCAAATTGTGCCAATAAATTAATTAGCATTGTCATGCTTGTCCGTATTAAAAGAACCTTAAGAAAGCCCCTTCAGCATCTTCAGCAATCCAGAGCTCATAAACGTATAGATTCCTCTTGATTACAAGTATCTCACCAGACAGAGGCCAAGCCACAGGTTTGTCATGTATATTGCAGGAGACCCAGAGGTGACAGGGACAGGTGGATATTAGAGATGAGAAGAAATCTAGAAACTACTCAGTCCAATCCCACCTCGCCCGGGTCACCCAGAGCTCTTGAAATGTCTTTGAAGACATTTGAAATGTTCACTCTAAATCCTCCCAGTTAAACTGACCCCAGGATACCACAGAAGACAGGGTATTTTGTCTTTGGCATTTGGAGGATGGTGTTCGGAGAGTTCTTCATCCCTCTAGAAATCTGAAAAAGAGAGAGGTGAAGATGTCAGCCAACATGTGGTTAATTTAAGACACAGACACAAACACAGCCATGTGTAGTGGTGCACACCTGTAATCCCAGTACTTGGGAGAATGAGACAGGAGGATCTCAGGTTGGAGGACAGCGTCTTCAACCTAGTGAGACTCTCGGCAAACTACTGAGACCTTATTTCAAAACAAAACATAAAAAAGGGTTGGCGGTGTAGTGTGAAGGATGGAGAATGCCCCTGGGTTCAACCTTCAATAGCAAAACAACAACGACAAAAGACACACACACACACACACACAGAGTCATGCGTTATTTCACAATGAGGATATGTTCTGAGAAATGTCATCAATGTACAAATATCATAGAGTGCAGTAATGTGAACTAAGATGGCTACAACATCATTAAGCAATAAAACGCCATTGGACAGCTGTCATGTATGCAATCCATCATTGACCGACACCTAAGCATCTCTACATGACTGCACATACCCAATTAGCCATTATTAAATATTTGGGCATGTTTTATGTAAAGGACCAGCCAGCTTTCAAGGCTGGGGAAAATACTTTTCCTTTTGTTGAAGGGATTAGTTAAGATAAAACAGAGGTAGGAAAGAGGGAAACATTGCATTTGGAATACACAAGCCCAGGTTGGAATGTGGTGTGCCCCTTTCCCAACTGTGTTCTCTTGGACAGCATCAGAGCTGCTGTCCAGAGTCAATGCACTTGGTAGGCCATCAACTTTCTCCCACAGAACAAGTGTGTATTCGCATCTGGGAAAGACTGAGAGGCACACGGTCCTCCTTCCAAGTCCTCCCTGCCAGCTCTGCGGAATGAGTGACACGGAGCCCTTGGGTGTCGCACGCAGTGACGACTCTTACACGATCTTCCTCAAGCAGTTTTATTACCCCAGTTTCAATGCTCTCTCAACGCCCTCTCAGGTAAAAACAACATCAGTCTTCTATCTCCTCCCTCATCACTCTACCAACCCTCTTAGCTCCCCCCGCTAGGGCATGCGCGCTTTTAACCTTCTCCTGGGCGGGCAGGTGGTAGCACGAGGCGCTGCGTCACTAATCATCCGTAAGGCGCCTGATAGGGCTCACTGCGCAGGCTCAGGGCACCGCCAGCCTCGTGAGCCTCGTGACTTGGCTGCAAGCCCAGGCGCCATCTTGAGTCCACGCTGGCAACAAGCCTGGGTGCCACCTCAGTCCTGCCGAGTGGGCCCCGACACTTGGGGGTGCTGTCTGGAGCTGGATCTTAAGCAGGGGGCCACCCACGCACCACCCATTTTGAGGAATTGGTTTTAGATGTGGTGCTAATGAAACAAAATGGAAAAAAAAAACAAGAAAAAGAAAACAGAGCTGAAAACAGACTCACAGACCCTCTTACCGGAGAAGTGTCTTGATGTAGCCAACCACACACAAAAAAAATCCCCGTAGCAGCCCTCATTGCTGATAGCAGGAAGGAACAGAAAATGGAGTCACAAATAGGACTTAGGAGGAAAACAGGAATCATAACACCAGGAACTCACTTTTCTAACAGAGATGAAGAGGTGTGTACCAGGTGAGTGTTGTCTGACCTTATATTAAGAGCAGCCACCCAAATCTCTCTGCACAACATCCTCCAAACATGGAGAGCAGAGAGAGCCAACTGACGCTGCCTGGGACCATGCCATTAGCACCACTTGGAGGCAGAAGACACTGCCAACGACAGGCTACCTGTGAGCAGAGAAGCAGGTGCCAAAGCCAACAGAGTTGAGCTCCAACCGCCGCCCCAAGCAGAGAAGGAGCAGGTGACGAGGATAGTGAACAGAAAGAAATGGAAGAGGGACAAGAAGCGCAGACAGCCCCTCCCTCACCGACTCCAGAAGAAAGGAAAAACACAATACCGAGTGCTAGGATATCTAGAATGGCATTGAGGTTTGAAAGTTCTCAGCATCAGCCACAGGGAAGTGGCCTAAAATCCAGGGGTCACTGCTGATGGCAGACTCAAAGAAGCTACTTTCAGGGGAGAAGGAGACAGAGAGCGCTCTTGAGAGATATGGTAATAAAAGAAAGAAAAGAAGGAAGGGAGAAAATTAAAGATTCTGAAGAAACGAAAGAAAACTATAAAACACATCAATCTTTTCCTTTTTATCCCAGATGCCACCCACAAAAAGCATTTCACCGCACTGGCTATAAAGTGCCTAGAATAGGAAAGATCAGACCAACTGTACACACAGTTGATAGAAGAATAAAATATAAAATAAAAATCCCCATCCAAATGAGAGTCAAGATGCAAAAGAAAACAGTAACATCATACTCCAAACTGAATTAAATACCCTCCAAAAAGCACCTGAAGATATTTTTTTAATCCTTAAAATTCAAAATTCAGAAACTAGGAGGACAAATGTGCAAAACATGAAATGAACTGGAACAAGAGCTAATCAAGATCAGGGCAGTATTTAAAAGAAAAGCAAAAAAAATTGACTCTAAAATGAAGAATAAATTATGAAGCCCTCTGTGAGATAAAAATAAAAATTTTAAAAAGAATACTGAAGAAAAAGGTAAAAATTGCAACTAAAATGAGAGAAAAGAAAAAGAAGAATGGATAAGTGGTTGAAAATAAGACTGCAAGGAAGGTTTTCTCTATGTAACTGGCTTCCTTGAAACAGTGAAACAGAACTAGAACTTAACACTGTAATTCAAAGAGCTTGCCACAAATACCAGCATGCTCAGCTGCACACTCAGAGAGCACACACCGTGTACCTCAGGCGAGGGATTCAAAGTGATTGGTTCTGATGCATATTCTAGATAGGCAATTAGCTCTTAAAGGCAGAGGGGGAAATATCCTCTGGCCTCTAGACAAAAAGAAGAAATAAGAAGGAGAAGATTAAATGGGCATGAAAGTTTTCAAAAGAAAACATACTAAGTGAGATAAAGTTGGAGCAGCACTTTCAAGAAACTCAAAAAAAAGAGAATCTTCTTTTCTTCCTCATCCTCCTTCTCCTCCCCCTCCTCTTCGTCTTCTTCTATCTCTTTTCTTTTTTTAATTTTTTTATTGGTGCATTATATTCATACATCATATTAGGGTAAAAAACTTGTGTGTACATACATGTACACATCACCGATTTAACCCCTATCCAATTCCCACCCCATTCCCTCCCCATCCCTCCTTTCCTTGCTTGGCTTAGTGGTTGACTTCAGTATGTTTAAGTACATTGTGTGTTTTAGAGAGTTTCCTTCTTCCCCCCTCCCATCCCCTCATTTAGGTTGTCTTGTTTGATCATCTATAGGAGTACCTTTTTCATCTAGAGTTCCTCCTATGACCCATTTCTCCTTAGCTTTCACATATTAGGGAAAGCATCTGATTTCTTATTTTTTGTGACTGACTAATCTCACTTAGCATAATGTCCTCCAGTTCCATCCATTTCCCTGAAAATGATGTAATTGAGTTTTTTTTTAATGGCTGAGTAAAATTCCATTGTGTACATATCCCACCGTTTTGTAATCCATTCATCTGTTGATAGACATCTTGGCTGATTCCATAGTGATCCCAGGGTCAGTCTAGCTCCAAGGTATACTCCTAGCCCTGTTTTTGTTGTTGTTGTTGTTGTTGTTGTTGTTGTTGTTGTTGTTGTTTTGTTTCATTAGTTTGGCTTTTTTTTTTTTTTGCAGTGCTGGGGATGGAATCCAATGGCATTCTATCTCTGAACTAGACCCCCAGCCCTATTTTTTATTCTTTATTTTCAAACAGGGTCTCACCAAGTTGCAAAGGGCCTCACTAAGTAGCTGAGGCTGGCCACAAACTGCAGTCCTCCTGTCTCAGCCTCTCAGATGCTGGAATTATAAGCTCTGATGTTGCTGTAGGGAGTAGGGCCAGTAGAACCCTTTAGAAGACTAACTGCCCATATTTGGCAAGGTTAGAGATAGAAGGTATTATGAAATCCATACCTTGGAAGTGAATTAAGTTGAGAAACGTTCACATGTAAAGGAAAAGGGTATCCAAAGGTTATTCACTGAGAGTGCGCCTTGTGACTTCCTCAACAGATGTGTTCTCAAAAGACTTTTACTATTTTTGTAACTCTTTGACTGAGCAGGCTCTGGGTGAAATGCTTCCATCAGCTAGAGTCTATAAAGAACATGTTGAGATACTTTCTCTCAAGGAAGTGTTTTTCAAAGTAGGGACTTTTGCACCCCAAGGTGATGTGTCCTGCACCATTTCTTCATATCCACGAAGCCAGTACGGATGCTGACCCGCGGCTGCCTCTGTTCGTGCTTACCCTCCTCATTCCCTCCCCTCCCCACCATCCCGAAGGAGCTGGAAGAAGGAGGCCTGCCAATCAGACTTGAAAGCTTCATCATTTACCCTTTGGCCAGGCCTGTATTCTCATGTGAGAGCGGAGAATAAACCTGAGTCAGACAAATGCCACCTCTTGAAGCCAAGAAACTTCAGAATCACAGCTGGAGTTGAACTCTAGAAAATATGAACTCTCTTTCATTCTCATATTTTGTTGATGTTTCCTGCTTTGTATTTACATTGCATGCAGGCATGCATGCTCGGATGGTACTATATTTAAGAGAAAGATTAAATATTCTTTTGTGTGGTACTAGGGATGGAACCCAGGGTCATTCTACCTCCGAGCTATACCCCAATCCTATTTTTTTATTCCTTACTTTGAAACAGGGTCTCACTAAGTTGTGGAGGGCCTCACTAAGTAGCTGAGGCTGTCTGCGAACCACGATCCTCCTGTCTAAGCCTCCTAAATGCTGGGATTACAAGTGTGTGCCACCATGCCTGGTTAAGATTAAATATTCTACTCTCTATCCTAATCCTCCCTCTCTCTCTCTTGCTCTCTCTCTCTCTCTCTCTCTCTCTCTCTCTCTCTCTCTCTTTTAAATTCCTTGGTATGAATAATGAATATCCAAACCAAATTATGTATGTATGTATGTGTGTATGTATGTATGTATGTATGTATGTATGTATTTATTTATTTGGGGTAGTGCTAGGGATTAATCACAGGGGCATTCTACCTGAGCTGTACTCTCAGTCTTTTATGTATTTTTTATTTTATTTTGAAACATAGTCTTGCTAAGTTGCTGAGGCTGGCTTTGAACCTACAATCCTTCTATCCTGGCCCCTCAAGTACTAGGATTACAGGCGCACGCCACCATGCCTAGCTCCAAGTCATCTTAATAGTTCTGATTCCTCCTACACACTCAGGTCCTTCTTATTTTCCATCCTGGTCAAACTTGGGATACTGGTCATTTGTACCAAGGAAACTACATCTGTAAAATTTCTACAATTCATTTTTTTAACTCTACAACTCAACAAGATAGACATCATTGTTTACAAGTGAAAACATTTAGAATACTACTTTTTAAAATTAATTTTAATATGTTTAACATGCTATCCCCAAAATGTCACATCTACATGTAATTAATATAAATTAAACATGTATTGTTTTATTAACTTTTTGTGGTGCTGGGGATGGAATCCAGGGGCATTCTACCTCCCAGCTACACCTCCAGCTTTATTTTTTATTCTTTTATTTTTTTGAAACAGGGTCTCACAGAGTTGCAAAGGGCCTCACTAAGTAGCTGAGGCTGTCTTCAAACCGTGATCCTCCTGTCTCAGCCTCCCAAATGCTGGGATTACAAGTATATGCCACCACACCCAGCATTTTTTAAAATTTTTTATTGGTTCATTGTAGTCATACATCTTAATGGGGTACAAGATGGTAGAGGCATACATGCACACATGACTCATTTACCGCTTCCCCATCTCCCACCCCATTCCACACATCCTTTGCTCTCACCTGGACCTTGCAGGTGACTGTGGGTCCAGCTCTATGCCTGAACCACAGGGGACCTTGATGATAGGAGCTGTGTGGTGAGCACGCAACAGCTCCAAGCAAGGAGACTCGTTCCAGAATGATTGTGGAGCCACTGTGCCAAATCCATTCTAGACTGCCTGTCTCCAGACCTGTTTTACAAGAGTGAAAAAATAAAATTCTATCCTCTGCCAGTGTTCATTTCTGTCAGTTATAACCGAACACAATTCCTAGCAATAAACCACGTTTAACTTAGAAGAATCAGAGGTCTCAAAAATAGCCTCCCAGGAATGAGACGACACCAGAGGAGTTCCACTTTAGTCCCTGTCACTTTGGAACCCCAGTTTGAGTAACCTCTTGGCCATCTGAGTGTCTTTAATAAAGAAGCTATGAACATGTACAACAATGCATGCTGGTAATTCAAAGTTGCTTTGTAGCAAGTAAGGGGAACTTTTATGTGCATCTGTGAAATTAAGTTAGGCTATATAAGCCTATTCTCAGAAACGAGTATCACTGTGAAAATAAAAAGCACACAAATTGAAATAATTTAAAGGCGATAGTAAAAAATATGATTGCTTTAGATCAATATGTTTTTACTGGGGAACAAAAACTTTAGAAGGAATGGCTATAAAGTGCCCATTAAAATCAGCTATAAACTTAAAACATGGTATAAAAAAATACAAAATGTTGTGGAGTTAAAAGGGGGAAGTATCCAAGAAAGGCATTACAGTGGAGGTATATTTTTAACAAGGATATTTTAAGAAATTTTTAATCTGATTTTAAAGTGGAGGTTTCAAATAAGAGAGCCTAATAAATATCCTTGATCCCATTTCATGGCAAAAGCTATTGCTTTGATACCACACCAGGTAATGCTTATAACTCCTCTGTTATTTGTGAGCTATAGGAGAATAATTGGTGAAAGAGACGAGAAGTAAAAGCAAAGCCTTCCTGCTTCTAAAAAAAGAAAAAAGGCCAGCACAGCCCTGTGCCTCCTGGTTTTGTTTTGCATTCACCTGGGGGGATTGTTTAAAGGAATATTTGAATATCTAGATCAGGATTTTCCCATCGAGGCATTGTTGAAACCTGGTCCAGATAGCTCCTCATTGTGCAGGAGCGTGTGGAGTGTTCAGCTTCTCCCCGTGAGATGCCTGTCTTTGTCAACATTCTCACCGCAATAATCCAAAACAACTGACTACATAAACTTAGACTGAGGAAGATTTATTTGCTCACAGTTTGGGAAATTTAGAGGGTCAGTCTACGTGAGGCCAGGTCTACAGAGTTCAGGACATAGCAGAGAGAATGTGAGAACAAGGCCCTCATGTCACAGAGGATGAGCAGGGAGAGGAGAGGCCTTACGATAATCCTTAAGGCCACAGCCCCAGGGATGCTGTCTTATCAACCAAGCACCCCTCCCAACAGTACTACCCTGTTTCCATGAGGACTAGAGGGACATATTCAATACAAAACACTACATTCCCTGTAGCAAACCCCACCATCGGCAGAGTGGTAGCAATCAAAACTGTGTCCAGACATTACCAAAGTTGGGGCACTGCCAGTCTTTGGGTTGTTTTTCTTCACTTCAAGGTTAAAGAGCTTGCCTGATGCTAAGCAAGTGGGAAGCAAGAAAAGAATGCTACTAAAGCCATGAGTGACTTTTTTTTTTTTTTTTTTTTTTTTTTTTTTTGGTGGTACTGGGGTTCCTGGAAGCCCTTCTACCTCCGGGCTACACTCCCAGACCTATTTTTTATACTTTTTTATTTGGAAACAGGGTCTCCTAAGCCAGCGCGCGCAGATGGCTTCGAACCTGCGCGATCCTCCTGTCTCTGCCTCCCAAGCGCTGGGATTACAAGCGTGCGCCACCACGCCCAGCCATGAGTGACTTTTTGATACTGGGGATTGAACCCAGGGACATTCTATCTTCAAGCTACACCCTGGATCTTTTTTTTTTTTTTTTTTTTTTTGGTGGTACTGGGGTTCCTGGAAACCCTCTACCTGCAGGCTACACTCCCAGACCTATTGTATACTTTTTTTTATTTGGAAACAGGGTCTCTTAAGCCATCACGGCTGGCTTCGAACCTGCGCGATCCTCCTGTCTCTACCTCCCAAGCGCAAGGATTACAAGCGTGCGCCACCACGCCCGGCCACCCTAGACCTTTTTATGCTTTACTTTTTGAAACAGGGTCTCACTAAGTTACTGAGAGTCTCACTAAGTTGCTGAGGCTGGCCTCAAATCTGCAATCCTCCTCTCTCAGCTTCCCCAGTACTACGAATAGAGGTATGTGCCACAGCACCCAGCTTGCTTTTAGGCTTCTAAATGCAATGGGCTTTGGGGGCACTTTTCGACCCTGTAAATAGCATTTGCCAATGTTTTGCCTTCTCTTTGAAACACTCACATTCTTTGTGCTCTGGTGTGAATGTGGACCCCAAAGTTTATGTGTTAGTGCTTTAATCTCAATGCAACAATATTGACAGGGGGGACCTTTGAGGGACAATCAAGCCATGAGCCTCCCCCCATGAGTGGATTAAGACCATTATGTTGAGACTGGTTATTTACTACTGAAGTGGCCCCTGATAAAAGGTGAGTTTGGTTTCCTTCCTCCTCTGACCCCCACACTTTGCTTTTTGTCCTTCTGTCCCTCTACTTGGGGCAGCTCAGCAAGAAGACCCTCACCAGGTATGGCGCCTCAATCTTGGACTTTCCAGACTCCAAAACTGTGAGCCAAATAGGTTTCTATGGTTCATAAATTACCCAGCCTCTGGTATTGTGTTATAGCAGCACAAGGCAGGGTAAAAGACCTCCTTGCTTACATGGCTCCGAGCTCTCCTTGACTTCTCCAGGCTCAGCTGCCTTCCAGGGCTCATCCTCTGCTTGGCGGTTATATTCTGGCATGTGTCAAGCTGGGCTGCAGGCTCTCTCTTCTCACACTGTCCTTCCCCCCTGCATACCTGACTGCCGACCGTGGCTCCATTGCATACACGAACCCATGGCTCCCAATTTATGCTTTCTGACTACTGGTCCTCTTCTTTATTCACATGTATAAGAGTATACACTGTTTATGAGCAAATACCTTTCTGACATCTCCACTGGGCTGCTGAAGAATATGTCCAGTTTAACCCATACAAGATCAAATTCTTGATCTTCCATCTAAAGTCTAAACCTACTCATCTTCCAGGATCCCTAGATGATGAGTAGCACCTACAGCTCTGCCTCATCTTGTGCTCTGGCTTTGGGCCATGGTGGCCTTCCCTTTGTTCTTCAAGTGGACCCAGCTAGCTCTCTTCCTTCTAGGGGGATGACATTCTCGTGCTTGGGGTCGCTCGCCTTGCTGCCTCTCCTTGGTTAACTTGAACTCATTGTTTTAATCTGGCCCAAGCATCATTACCCTGCGGTTTTACCTGGCATCTGGTCTACATTAGGCTTGTCTGATATCTGCTCCCATAAACCGCCCCTGTGGCTTCATGTAATGGTACATCCACCAGTGTTGGCTTCTCTAGATTACAAGATCCACGAAGGCAGGGCTATTCTCCGTTTTAACTTCTATTTTACTCCAATGCCAACATTTTGAAAATGAATAAATGAATGGATTATTAAGAAGAGAGAATTAATTTCCTGCACTGAGTTGGTCGCCTTTCCTTTTTATTCATAGTGTTTTCACAATACTGGTTTTTTTTAAAAAAAAAACATTTTTATGCAATCGAATGTATCTATCTTTCCTATTTTAGGGCCATTTTTTAGAATGGCCTTGGTCACCCCACAAGTACATAAATATTCACCAAAATTTCCTTTCAGTACTTTTATGGTTTTGTTTGCAAGATTTAATTCTTAAATCCATCTGGAATTTATTTCTGAAAGAAGTGAAATAGTGCCAGCTATTTTGTTTCAGGGCCAATTTCTCCCAAGTCGAAACCTTCAGCTATATCCAGTAGTGTGATGTCATGAAAGATAATAAGATCCAAGCTCAGATTCTAAGTTCAGCTCCACCCACTGTACACATTTTAGCAAGCCATTTAACCTTTCTGAGAACTATCAACACGCTTTATGGGAAGAGGGAGGACTAGAGGGAAGAGACAAGCCAAGAATCCCATGGACAAAATGGCCATTGAAGAGGCAGGACAGGGTGGAAGGAGACTCTGATGGGTAAACATGTGGGCTTGGGTCCCATGATCTCAAGGACGTCACCACGCCCCTCATTTTCTTCTCTGAAAAATGGGATCAAAAATAGTGCCCTTCTGCGTGGTTTGTTGTGAAGGTTAAATAAACTAATACATGCAAAGCCCTTAGACATCTGTTGGTTCATGGTGGTGACGGTCGTGAGCCATCGGAAGCAAACAGCACTGCCTCAGGGAGCGTGATGGAGATTTCCCATTGGCCCTTCCCTGAAGACCCCAGGAAAGTATATGCCCTCACAATGTACTCCAAATCAAGTAAATAGGAACAGAAAAGACAAAGTAGAAACATCAGAAGACTGGCCATACAACCAAATTAATTGTCCATGGTCTCTCCTGAAGTTCAAGAGGAGTAACCTCTAATCTTTTCCAGTTTTAAGATAGTAACTCATTAAACAACTGCCTCAAAATTAAAGTTTCCTTTTATCTGCACAGATGTTAGTAATATTCCTATATATTAATACCTCTAGAGAAAAAAACTGATAAATGTGGGGGATGAGAGAGAATAGTTACTTCATGTACCTAATCATTATGGATCTTTTCGCCATGCATGGTGGCAAACAATTGCAAGCCCAGTGCTTGGGAGGCTGAGACAGAAGGATCACAGTGTCTCAGCCAGCCCTCAGCTACTTAGTGAGGCTCTCTGCAACTTAGTGAAACCCTGATTCAAAATAAAGAATTAAAAAAAGAACTGGGAATGTAGCTTGGAGGTAGAATGCTCATGGGTTCAATCTCCAGGAATAATAATAATAATAATAATAATAATAATAATATCTTTCCACTATCATTTTGATCCTGTAAAATATAGAGGTAACTGGGGTAGAGGGTAGTATTTTAATTACATAGTCTCATAAAATAATAAACACTAAACCACATTTTCTTCTCTCTCCTTCTCTGCTATCTCCTTAGGTTGTAGACTCAGAAGTATTGTGACCTCATTTTATTGTGGCCAGGAAAATATGTGACATCTAGAAACTGGTTTCAATGATTAGTGGAGTCATGCACCTCTTACCTGGAGTTCAAACTGAGGGAATTATTACTTGCATTAAACTTAATACTCTCACTTATCTGGGATTGCTTATCATTTTCAGCTTGTCATTTAACCAGATCACATTAGTTACTCCACCAAAGATCAGATAAATCCATCTCATTATTTTGTTTTGTTTTTCTGGGAATAATGCTTTGATTTTCTGACATACTCACTTTTACTACAGAAACATTATCAACCGGCAAGTTCCCACAGAGAATCAAATACATCCTTGACATCGATGACTGTAAATACAGTTCAGTAATTTCAAGTTTATTAAGCTGCAAGAAAAATGTATCGTTTTCCCATGAGCAATTTCCCTATAATATATTGAATCAGAGAAGCAGCAGTTATTGGAAACTTGAAGATAAATGGACTGTTCCTCCATCTATACTTCGGGTCGAGAGCCTTTGACCCCCATCCTTTTCTTCTACCAATGAGTTAGGGGAATGGAGTTTAAAACAGGAATGGGTATAGGTGTATATGGTTGGCCATTAATATCCCTGGGTTTCTAATCCACAGATGAAACCAGCTAAGGATAGAAAAAAAAATTGGGGGGGGTCATACTGGGGATTGAATTCAGGGAAACTCTACCTTCAAGCTACATCCCCAGCCTTATTTTTTATTTTTTTTTTTGTACTACAAAGTCTCACTAAGTTGCAGAAAGCCCCACTAAGTAGCTGAGGCTGGCCGCAAACTTGCGATCTTCCTGTCTCCACCTTCCAAGTACTGGGATTACAAGCGTGCACCACCATGCTGGGCTGAGGATAGAAAATATTAAGAAAAATTGCAACTACACATACTTTTTGTCATTATGCCTTAAACAACATAGAACTAACGACTGCTTACTTCATTTACATTATATTGGGCATTATATGTAACCTAGTAGACAGGAAGGCATGTGGAGGTTACATGATAATACTATGCCATTTTATATCAGGATCTGAGTATCTAAGGGTCTTAGTATCCATGGGGTTTTCTATTACCAATTTCCTGCAGCTACCAAGTGACAATTGTATTTTCAAATACCAATTTTTATATTTTTATTAGTACGTTACAATTATACATATAGTGAGGTTCGATGTGGTACAAACATACACGCACACAGCACCTAGTGTACTTCCTTACGCGTCACACTCAGCCCTCCCTGCCTCTTTCCCTGTGCAGGCTGGCAAAACTGGCAGTAATTCTTTTATATATCACCAAAGCATTATTTCAACTGTCTCCTTCCTCAGTCCTCCTTTTCTCCCCCTTCACCTCCTTCCCCAACCTCCTTCCACCTTCTTCTGTTCTCCCTCCACATTTATCCAAAGTTCTTATTTCTCCTGTTTTCTCTCTAGTTTCCACCTATGAGAGGAAAAAAAAAAAAAACACAACCCCTGACTTCCTGAGACTGACTGATCTTGCTTAGCTTAATATTCTCTATTTTCATCCATTTACCTGCAAATGAACACGGTTTCATTCTTTACTGTACCACATCGTCGCTGTCCATTCTTCTGTTGACACACTCCCAGGATCCCCATCGTGGCTGTACTAGCTGCTGCCATTTTTTTCAGAAGCCACGCGCTCCCTGTCTCTGGCTATGTGTTTCAGTTATTGCCCTCTGGACAAGCCCATTGCATCTCCCCGGGGTGTGCAGCCCAGACATTTCCATCGCTCATGCTCTGACCACCTCAGCCTGGTCTTGATTCCCTGGATTTCTACCTTCAGATTGACATTACCATCCACGCTGGCTCTCCAGTGGCATTAGTTATCTTAAACTCAGAGGCCGGAGCAAAATGTCACTATACTCAGATTAGAGCCATATTCTCCAGTCTATGGTTTTCAACAGTAAAACGGGGCCTCTGGCCCCTATTTGTGTTATGTTTCCCCTACTTATTGAAAACCAGAGAGCAAAAGCAGTGCTTATCTGAGCCTCTTTCTCTCACTGCATCATATGACCAGAGTTTGCCTGGTCAGGGTATCAGGCAGCAGAGCAGGACCCTCATGATAAATGTCAGCAGAGACACTGAAACTTCAGCTTCTCACTTTCACGTGGAGAAGAGCTGTGCTCCGCTCCAATCCGTGTTCCGTTACTTTATCTTGACATGAGTTATCTGAAGCAACAGAAGGTCAAATGTTACTCTATTTTAATTTCTTCTTAAAACTGAGATAAAGAATCAGCTCCCATGCAAAATATTTACCCCAACAGGGAGGAACAAAATTACTTTCAAATTTGCTTCCACTAAAAATATAAATGCAACGTTCCCTTTTCTTTCATAATCATGCTGTCTTGAGCTTTGTTTTTCTGTTTTCTCCAAGTTCTCAGATAGGATGTATTATAGTTAGATACAGATTGTCCCCTGAAGGGCTCATTTATTAATATTCGGGGTTAACAGAATTAAGTCAGTTGTAATCTCGGCAATATATAAATCCGTTAAAATGGATTTATCAGGATGGTGACCTGGGCTGGTATGATGTGGGTGCAGACAGTGTGTCCCTGAGGCTGGGGCCCTGGGGGTTATATATGGTTTCTCCTTCTCTTTCTCTCTCCTGCTTCTGGCCATGATGTGAGGAACAAAGTGTTATACTCTCTCTCACCCTGCGTCCAGCGGCCATGCCCTGGGATCCGTGGTCTCTGGCCTCACACGAACTGAACTCCCAAATGTCCGAGGAAAACCAGGAGCAAATAAACCTTCCTTCCTCTACGTTTCTTGGTCAGGTCTTTGGATTATAACAGCTAGACTGCTAAGACAAGAGATTTTCGTGTCTTAATTTACACAAGAAAAGGAATCACCTTCTCTTTGGAAAACAGCTCTCTGCTACGCACTCTGCCATTTCAGAATTTCCTGTGGTGCCATCGATGTCATGAGGCGACTCTCCAACTGATCAAGGATTGGTGTCTGGCTATGGCAGTTGTCACAGGCATGCCACCCATGTCCTTAGCAGACCTGGGTGAGCATTGGCAAGATTTATTATTTTTTCAATTTACTTGAGGACACGGCTCATTTTTTGGAAGCAGAAATTATTTACATTTCAACAGTTATATTATTTTTCCAAGGCTGCTATAACAAGCTATCACAAACTTGGTGGCTTAAAACAACAGCAACTTATTTTCTCATAGTTCTGGAAGCCAGAAGCCAAAAGCCAAGGCGTTGACAGAGCTGCACACCCTCCAAAGGTTTTAGCAAAGGTTATTTGCCTCTTCCAAATTCCACTGACTTTGGATATTCTCTGATGTACGTCTGCCTCACTCCAGCCTCTGTCTCCATCTATACACAGCCTCCTCTCCTGTGTGTTCTCTCTTCTTGTGTTGTATACAGTCACTTGTTATTAGATTTAGGGATGATCTCATTTTAAGAACCTTAATTCTATCTTACTGACAGACCATGTTTTTTTATTTTTCCAGATGAGGTCATATTTGTAGGTTCCAATGGACATATCTTTTGAATGACCACCATTCAACCTGGTATATCAGATATGCAGGGATAGGATATGGAAATTGGAGCCAGCTGCTCCTATTTCTGATGTATTTTAATGATTTAAAGCCCCCTTAAAGTTTGCTTACTTGAAGTTTCCTGGTGGTTCTATCCCAAATCTAGCTGTTAGCTAAAGAGAAGTTGTGCACTAAGCTGAGCATGGTGGCACACGCTTGTAATCCCAGAGCTTGAGAGGGTGAGACAGGAGGATCACACAGGTTCGAAGCCAGCCTCAGCTACTTAGTGAGGCTCTCAGCAACTTAGTGAGACCCTGTTTCTCAATATAACTATAAAATAGGTCTGGGCCTGGGTTCCATCCCCTGTATCACACACAAAGAAGAAGTTGTGCACTGGTTACAGAGACATTTGAAAGAAGAGTTTCCACAATACTGTATTAGTCAGCTTTCCATCACTATAACAAAATACCTAACACTGGATACTTATGAAGTAAAAATAGAATTGTTTGGGCTCGTGGTTCTAGAAGTTCAAGTCCAAGATCAGATTGCCCCATTGATTTGAGTCTCTGGTGAAACAGTATATCATGAAGAAAATATATGTCAGAGTAAGAGGTCATTTATCAACCCAGGAAGCAGAAAGAGAGAGGTCAGATGGGGTCCCACAATTTCTTCTGGGGGCACACACACAGTTAACCTAAGGACTTCCCACTAGGCTCCATCTCTAAAGGATTCCTACCCCTCCAGCACCCAGGTGACCCAGCCTGTAACAAATGGGCCTTTGGGGACATTCAACCTCCAAACTATAGTAAATAGTATTCTATACACTCCTTCAACAAAACCCTGTGGTGACTGTTCACGGAATGTCTCTTGAAGCCAAATCCTCAAATACAACAACTTCCTCCATCAGCCTCCCCAGACAAAACCATCATTCTGTTTAAATCAACCATCTATCTTTCCTGCACCTGTTCCTAAGTATCCACCCAAGGCCTGGCCTACCTCATGTGAAGTTCATGTCAACCACCAACAGAGTGACACTAACTGTCATCAGGGGTCCTGTCTCACTTTCCTAACACACCTGCCTTCCACGCTGTAGAACAACTGTCTCCTCTCTCCCTCTGCTCTGTCCTGAAGAATCCAGCTCCTAGCACACCTGATTCTCTTACATCGCACTTCACTGTTAATACTGAAAGTCTTCCCATCCTCTTACTTATAATCAGCAAACATCTCCACCCATCACCTGTTTCCCCTCTTGTTACAAATGTATAACCCTTTTTCCTAATGAATTCTGCTCCTTTGGGGTTTCTCCTCATCACCCCCTCTGAAGGATCTCACCTGCAAAGGGCCCTTCTCTTTTCTAGCCTCCGGAATAATTTCACTAGTTTCTAAGTATGCTCTTCTAACTACCATACCTAACAGGAAAATGATCCCTTTAGCTCAAAGTCCTCTCTATCTGCTTGTTGGTTTTTTTTTTTTTTTTCAATGACTGCTCATTTTTCAACTTGCTGTCCTGGAATTTAATCCTTCAAATTGTCAATTGCACTGATCACCTCTACATCTTTATCTTTCTTAACTTTCATTGGAACATTTAATTTCCTTGTCCTGTGCAGGTTCGTACACATTCATTGACTTTTGTTTTCTAAACTCCATAAATGACTTAAAAAAATACTGCATCCAATATACGAAGAGATAAAATCCTACGGCTAATCTATCTACCTACCCTACTTAGGGCAACTGATTTTTTAAAACTCTGGGAGGGCTTATAAATTACACACACACACACACACACACACACACACACACACACACAAACACACGCAGACTCATATAAATCACACACATATGTTTTAGTAATAGTAGCTACATACTTCTTTGTCCATATAAAACCTACTTATCCTACAAAATAATCTGTAAATTAAATTTCTACAACCTACTGGCATGATGAATAATTATCTCAAACCCTGATGGGACATTTATTTTTATGAAGGTTACTGAAGCATGACTTTTTGTACCAGTTAGGTTGTTAAATTATTTCTCGGAGCAAGAGAATCCGAAGACACCTTTTTAAAGGTGCATTTTTGGAGCCCTTTATACATGTCAACCAAATTTCATATCCATTGTTTTATTTGATCCTTGCAAAAGCTCCATAGGATCCTGGTGTCCACCTGCTTTTCACATAGAGGAAGAATAGGCTCGTAGAGCCTACATGACTCACTCGAAACCCTCCAGCTAGTACTCAAACCCACGGCCATTAGCTCAGCTCTCAACATGGGGTGCATGTGAGAATCCCCTGGGGACTTCTGAAGAGCCTCAGTGCCCACGCTGCACCCACTAATTAAAGCAGAATCTCTGGGGGTGAGACTGGGGCATGAATAGTGAATAAGCCAACACAGGAAGGCCATATTGTATGGTCTCACTTGTGTATGGAATGTAAGAAATTAAAGTCAATTACATAGAAACAGAGCGGGAAAGTGATTACCCAAGGCTGGGGTGGGGAGAAGCACTAGGGAAAGGGAAGATATTGATCAAAATATAATGGTCTCAGTTAGAATGAGAAATAAGCTTTAGTGATCTATTGTACAGCACAGTGACTACGGTTCATAATAAGGTATATTGCAAAATTACTAAGAGATTTTTAACATTTTCACACGCACGCACACACACATCACACAGACACAAAATAAGTTGATGGGATAATGTGTATGTTCATTAGTTTTACTGAGTCTTTTGATATATGCAGAGGTCAATATACCACTTTATACCTTGTAATTATACACAATTATTATTTGCCCATTAAAATGAAGGAAAGAAAAATGGAGGAAAGAATGGAGGAAGGAAAAAAGGAGAGGAGGGGAGGGTGGAGTAGAAGGAAGTAGAAGAAAAAGATAGATGCTCCTGGTTATTTTGTGTGTGGCTATGTTTGAGAACCAGCAACTTACCCCATCCCTTTGGGGAGCACTGTTAATCTCTTAGATTCAATCCCCCCTCTCACCTTTTTTTTTTGGGGGGGGTGGTACTGGGGGTGGAACCCAGGGGCTTTCTATCTCCGGGCTACACTTCCAGACCTATTTTATATTTTATTTGGAAACAGGGTCTCACTAAGTTGTGGAGGGCCTCACTAAGTAGCTGAGGCTGGCTTCGAACCTGTGCGATCCTCCTGTCTCAGCCTCCAAAGCGCGGAGATTACAAGCGTGCGCCACCACGCCAGGCCCTCTCTCACCTTTTAAAGGGGCTTTTACTACAGGAAGCTCTTAGGATTAAGTTTCCTGCACACATAGGTATCAGCCATATATATATGGGGGGATTTCTAACATTAACAAGTAGGTATATAATGTTTTCTTAGGCCTCTCATGGATGAGTCTACATCTGTATTCACTGGAAAATAAAAGATGTATGAATGGTGGGAAATATCAAAACATTTTAACCTATTTTATAAGTTTATGTCAAATGGATACTCATACTCAAATTTACCTTATCATAATCATATAGATATAGTCTAGCACTCTTTCTAAAGGAAATGCATATATACTTCTTTTAGTATATATTCACTTTTTAGTAGCTGAGGATGAATTAGAATTGTTTGAGGAGAACTGTCTGTACAGTTGGCCTAGAAATGTACCCTCCATAGATAACACCAGAGAACTGCCGGCTGTAAAATAACTTTCACATTTCTCTGCTTGGCTCAGAGGGCTGAATTGGAAATGGCAGTTATTCTTCTGTGACAATGAAATGGCTCTGTTTTCAAGCATGCACTGGGGAGTAGGGATGTTGGTAAAATGTAAACCAGTTGCACACTGCAGTTTTTCAATTAAGAGAGAATTTTCCATGCAAAGCTGGGCTATAAGTAAAAAATAACTAAATGAAATATCCCGAGTACAGTCTATTCTATGACTGATGGTGATAATATGGAAAGAAGAATATAAAATGTGAATTAAAATGGTAGGTATTACATAGGTTTTTAAGAAATCTATGTTGTTATATTTTACTGTGAAACCACTGCCTCTGTTTGCCATATGCAAAACTGGGAATGCACTTCTGAAATTCACATAAAGCCTGGGGAGTTGGCTTTCTAATTTTCTCAGCACATAAAGGACAGGATGGAACTCAATTTTTATCATTACTGCGCTCATTTCCATTATTATATTTTAAGTGAAATCCACTTAATTATGATTGTGTAGGTGGCTGGTTAAAGGGAGCTGTTAGAGGCTAATGGGTTCGGCCCTCCATCTCTAGGGATGGAATTGGAATTGGAAAAGCAGACAACTCTTTCTGGAATGTCATTACCACCAGATGAATGCCTTGCTCAAGAATGTAGCTCCCTGGTATTATCGCATGAAGTCTTAGCCCTTAGCTCGAGTGTCTAACATGCTCTGTCTATTCATGTGGCTTCTGCACTTCCCAACATGCTCTCTCTGTTACAGCCTGTCACTCCACCCTCCTTCATGAAGGCCTAGACCTGTGTCTCTGTTGTGTCTTCTGCACCTGGAAAAATCAAAGTCTTTTTTAAAGGCACCATTCATCTCACCTTTCCCCTCCATGAGAGCTCCTCCAGCTTCTCTGGACCACACTGGTCTTGCCATTCTCTACGTCTTCATTCCACTCCTGGTACCACAATGGCCACGTGTTCTCCCGGACTGTGTACAACTGTCTACCCCCTGAATTGTTACTCTGAGCTGCCAAGGTGAGTGCACACAGATGCTCAGGGTTACAACACCAAGCCTTACAGTATCTGCATACAGCTGACATCGTGCTTACTGTGTGAGAGGAGAGCTCATTAGATCCTGAAAGCAACTGTGATGGTTAACTTTACATGTTGTTCACTTGTCTGAGCCATGGGTGCCCAGACATTTGGTCAAACATTATTCAAAGTGTGGAAGGGGGTTTCTAGATTAGTCAATAGATTGAGTAAAGCAGATTGCCCTCCTTAACATAGGAAGCTTCATCCAATTGGATAAATATCTGAACAGAACAAAAATGAGTAAGACCCTTATTTCCTGATTATCTTGAGCTGGGACATGGGTCTTCTGATTTGGGACCCAAACTTGAACTGGAGCTTATACAATCAATTCTCCTGGTTCTCAGGGCTTTAAACTCAGATTGAAGCAATACAATAATCCTTCTTGGGTCTCCACATTTCTGACTGAAAATCTTAAGATTTTTAACTTCCATAACCACAGAAGGTAATTTCTTATAATAAACTGTACACAGCCCTTCTTATCTTGGGGTTCCACATCTATGGATTCACCGAGTATAGGTAAAAAATATTTAGGGGAAAATTGCATCTGTATTAAACATATATACTTTTTGTCTTGTCATTATTTCCTAAACAATGCAACAATTATTTACATATAAACAATCTAGAGATAATTTAAAGTACACAGAAGGATGGGCATAGATCATATGCAGATTCTGGGCCATTTCATATATAAAACTTGAGCATTTTGTTATTGTTATTGTTGTAGTCCTGGAACTAATCCCCATGGGTATTCAGGGATAACTGCATAGACACACACACACACACACACACACACACACACACACACACACAATTCCATCTAATCACTTCTGTTTTTCTAGAAAATCTTCTTCATAAAACAGAAGTCAAACTGCCTATCTCTATGATCAGGTGGGTGTGTCTGTAAAAGGAAAATAAGGAATGGAATTGGAAGAAGAGAGGCTACAGCTGATACCTTTCCTTTGACTAGCCAGTGTCTGCTGGCTTGCCTTCTCACACTCAGCCTTCGTAGATGACTAGTTCAACTAATTCAGTGGCTCACTGTTGACTTTTATAACAGAGAGCAGGACCAAGTCCCTGTGAACATTTCAGCAGAGATGTAAACAGTGTTTTCCTGTTGTCCTTTGAGCTAAACATGGAGATAGAGGCAGAGGCAGCCAGGGAAAGGCAGGATGGCCTTTCTGTTTTGGGCATTGCACCCAGAGTGGAAGCAACGGAGCATGGATCTCACTTGCAAAGCTGCAGACCCAAGCATATTAATCCAATTATTGTATTTAGTGAATTATAGAAATCTCTCTTATCTGGTGCTGTAGTATTACCTTCATGCTTCCAAAACTGAAAAAGAAAGTTGGAGACTTGGTTTTATTTCATAAGAATTCCTGCCAGCAGAAATTGAGATATTTAAAGTCTGCCCTTGTGGTAGGAAGTGGGGAAGACTGCATTAGAATTCAAGTCATCGAGTTGTTTATAAAATGCAAATAATGCTCGAAGCCCTGATTAGGCTTTGGAAAAATATAAGAAAAGCCTATGACTGACATGGCTATCTACTAAGAGATACGCATGAGAGCCACGAAAAGCATTCAGAAACAATGTGAAGGCCAGCAAAGAGAAAGAGATAGATAGATAGATAGATAGATAGATAGATAGATAGATAACAGATAGATGATAGATAGATAGATGATAGATGGATAGGTAGATAGATAAGCATTGAACCCATCATCATTCTTGCAGCCATACTGTAAATAACTGACTACACACAAGATTTATTTTCATACATTTTTTTCCTTATGGTTTCTTCAGTCCATGTGAAGCTGGAGACCAAGGATTTTAGGGGGAAATGGAGGGAGAGCATGGGACTGTGTTCACATCATCAAGCCAGAAGAGAGAGAGAGACATAGACATAGACAGAGACAGAAAGAGAGAGACAGAGAGAGAGAAAGAGCAGGAGGAGAAGGAATCCTTTATATAACCCCTGAGGCTGCACCCAGGAACCATCTCCTCCAGCTACACCCTACGGGCCTGCCTACTGAGGACCAGCCAGGTAAGCCCATTACAGTGGGTTCATCCACTTCTGGGATGATAACCCTCATGGCTCAATGACATCATCTCCAAGCATTAAATGAGCTCTTTAGGCAATATTTTCTATCTAACTATAACAAACATCAAATTGCTCTTCCCAAAGCCTATAAAATGACTATAATGATTATGAAAAGGAGAAAAATCAATATCTAGTCCTGTAGTTCAAGAAACACACACACAGATATTCCTCGACTATGTGATGGGACCACATCCCCATAAACCCACTGCAAGTTGAAAACATCATGAAGTTGAAAATGTATTTAATACACCAAATCTCTGAGCAGCACGACTCAACCCAGACTGCCTTAAATGTGCTTAGAGCACCTACATTAGCCTACAGTTTGGCAAAACACATTTAACACAAAGCCTCTTTTTAAAACACTGTGTTGGATATCCCATGTAATCTACTGAGTACCATACTGAAGGGGAAAAACAGAATGATCCTCTAGGGATACCTTCATATTATCACAAAGTTAAAAATCCTAAATTGATGTGTCACAAGTCAGGGACTGTCTATATATTTTCTAAAAACACTGAAGCATTGACAACATCATTTAGAAACAGTGAACTATAGTTATTAGGCATGAAAACATATCATATGCAGATTGAGTTAAATTATACAAATCAGAACAACTGTTAAATTATTTTTAAAGAAATTACTTATAAAGGTGATTGCATACATCTGCAAATCCCATACTGCTTAAATTGTAAGAATTTAGAATGGGGAATAAAAGAGGTTGTGGTGACATAAAAATAATAAGAAAAAAATGTAGTTTTTACAAACTTTTCCCTCCCACCTAGCATCGTACCAAAATATAGAGAGCAAAATCTTTTAGAAATGCAGATAATGACCAATAGAAATGAAATAGTGCTGGGATGACTTCAAGGGTACATTCTCGTCTAGGACAGATCAATCTACGAAGTACAGATGATTTTAACAATACCCTTAATAAGATTGGTTAGATAGATATGATAACACTCTATCACTTAAACATAAAATACTTTCTTTTTCAAGCATGCCAACAATTGCTGGCATAATTTCTAGAACATCTTGTATTAGGCTATAACAAAAATAAATAAATAAATAGAAGTTATACAGACCACAATCTTCTGACTTTACTGCAATAAAATTAAATTAAATAGCAAAAAATTTAAAATCAAAAATATTCTTAAACTCCTGGACAATGTAAGTAATTCAAAGATAAAAAAGGAGATCAATGCCACTATTACAGACTATTTAAATTATAATGATGATGAAACACTACACAGACACACACACATGTGTTCTTTCAGAATTCCAAGGATCAAATTATTACCATGTAGGATAAACTGCTCCAGAGAAGAGCAAAGGACAGAAAGCCCCCCAGTTTTCTCTATGAACCTAAGATACTCTGGTACTCAATCCTGAAAATGACAGTTCTAGAAAGAAAACCACAGAAAATATGGTAAAAATTCAGCAGTTATTTAAATGTAGTTACGGAAGACTCATCTGAAGACAAGACGGCTTAGTATCAGGAAGCCTACTGACATAAGTAACATGATTATAGATAAGAGAAAACCCATGTAGTGGTCCCATTAGAAGTCAGAAAAGGTATGAGATAATACTCCACATCTATGCCCGACGCAAATGCAAAGAAGCATAGAAATAGTATCCAGTATATAATACAGAGTATTTATCTCAAGCTAACAGCCAAAATCATTCTTATATAAATGTATTGTGATATGCTTGGCAATTTCTGAAAGGAAAGTAACAATTCAAACAATAATATCACAAAATTGTTTTTACATGCAATTTTATATATCATTCAGTATATTAATACACACACTGTATGTTGCTATATTACTATACTAGATTATAGATTATAGATTTCAGCCAATGCGTGCTTATTTTATGAGAACTTGAAGGAATTCGCAGGATTTATTATTGCCCTCTTTCGTTCTTTCCTGTGTGGCCAACTGTAGCCCTTATTCCCTGATCATATCACAGGTGATTCCTTGCATTAGCCCATTTTTGTTGCTATAATAAAGTACCTGAGGTTGGGACTTGATTTTTTAAAAAAAGTTTATTTCGCTCACAGTTTTGGAGTTTGAATGTCTGAAAGCACGGCACAGCTTCCAGTAAGGGCCATCGTCATGGAAGATGGCCCACAGTGTCCAGAGCGCAGGTGAGAGGAAGCAGTCACAGGCAGGCAGGGAGCCAGAGAGTGGCCCATCAGGCTCAGGCTTTTACAACTCAGCAACACAGGAACTAACTCAGGGACCCAGGAGAACTACTTAAACCCTTCCAAGAGCAGCACGTCCAGTGCCCTGAGGATGGCCCGCTGCCCTGCCTCTCGAAGGCCACCCTGGAGAGCGGGCCTCCAACACCCAAACAATATCCAAGCTGTGGCACTCACCTGCGCTCCCATCGCCTCCTGGGAACACACCTGCTATCATCTTTCACTGATTTCTCAGGAACTTTCCACAATGGCTCAGCTGCTAGCGGAAGTAACTCTTTATATCCACATCTACTACCATAGAAACGTTGAATCAAAAACCGTCACCAAGACAGAACAGAACACAGGCATCTCTTGGCATCCTTTTATTCTATTTCAAATGAAGTACACGTCATAAGACTCCTTTCCAACAATGATTCTGAATCCATTCTTACAACCATTAACAGGTTATTATTGTCATTACTGAAAGTAGTGAAAGGCAATTGTTAAGAGGTGAACTGGGCACAATGAAATACGTGATAATATGAGGCGCTCACGGAATCCGCTGAAGCTCAGCCCTGTCCTTTTCAGCTGGCAGTTGTGTCTAGACTAGAACAGGTGGCTGGAATAACTAAGTAATTTAGAGATTCCAGTCATCCAGAATCGCCACACCACTGGGTCACCTCCCACCCTAATTTTAAGTAAGTCAACACTCCCTGGAGTCTCCAAGTGGTGACTGATAAATATTAGCAAAGTACATTCAAGTCCCTGTGCTGAGCCAGACGAGCTCCAGGCCAGAGGTGGACAGCACTTCTGGTGGGTACAGAATCTATCAAAAGACCAAAAGTGGCAAGGACTTGGCCCCAAAGTAGAACAAGATGAGCTCGTAGGGGGCACGTAGCAGTAAGCACGAGACCAGCAATAAAAGCAACGAATGCTTGAAGCTACACATTGTACGAGTGATTTCAGCTATAGAACATTCTAAAAAAGTCAAAACTATGGAGAGGAGAGCAAGGTTAGTGATGGCCGAGGGCTGGAGGGAAGCATTGAAGAGGTGGAGCACAGGGGACTTGGAGGCAGTGACTCTTCTGTGATGCGGCCAAACTCATAAAGTTCACAGCGCAAGAGTGAACCCTCATGTAAATTGTAGACTTGTGTTAATTATGAGGTACCCATATTGACTTGTTCAAGCTGTGGCTATAGGGGGAACTGGGGGCGGGTGGGTGTTGAGGGGGTATACAGGAGCTCTGAACTTTCCACTCCGTTCTGTAAAACTAAAATTGCTTTAAAAACGCAGTCTATTTTTTTTTAAGTGAGCCAGTGGTAGTGGTACATGCTCGTAATCTCAGTACTCGGGAGGCTGAGACAGGAAAATCACAGGTTCCAGGCCAGCCTCAGTTACTTAGTGAGACCCTCTACAACTTAGTGAGACCCTGTTTCAAAACAAAGAATAAAAAATAGGGCTGGGGGTGTAGCTCATAGGTAGAATGCCCCTGGGTTCCGTTGCAAGAACCCTCCAATAATCCATGTGTATAGCACTAGAAATTTTTTCGCATACATGTATAATATGCATAAAAATGGGAATGGCTTATGCTTCATTTTAACAGGAATGACTTTATATGATCAGATCATTTCTTCTCCTATATTTGTTCTATAATTATAATACAGAATGTGTCTATATTATTACCTTTAATGAATATAAAGGAACAAAAATAATATTTGTTACTTTTTATATTATAACTGTCTTCGGTTAGTTTTTAAAGGTGTTATCTAATTTAATTATCTTTCTTCCCTCTCTTTCTGTTAAACACAACCATGGACGCCTAGCTATTAATTAAAGAAAATAGACCCAAAAATTGCAAGCAGAAGACTAAGGACGTAAGCAGCCTATGTATAGCTAGTATTAAAGATTTGGATGCTCAAATGATAGCAAATGGCAAAATATGAGAGTCACACACTGTACTACAAACAGCGTTGCCATGGAAACCATAATGAGAATCCTGTATAATGGGCAGCCTTACTCCAAACTGTTTGATCAAAGTTTAGACAGAGGACCCGCCAAATCTCAGCTTGCTTGCATTCAATAAAATAAAAATCACTATTATCTTTGGTTAAAATATCCTCAAGACGCACACTTAAAATTATAGCTTTTGTAATGGAAAAAAAAAAAAGGTAGCTGGATGTTTTTAAGAATTCCCTCAGGAGCAAAGAAACTCCAAGCTAGTATCTAATAAAATAGAAACTCCTTTAAATGCAATTGCAGATTTAATGTCCTGCATTGCATTTTCCCCTGTTCAGCAAGGAAAACATTTATTTTCTGTCTCCATGCGCAGTTATCAACCATGACCCCTCCCGCCCCAGTCTGCCTCCCTGGCCAGTTGTGACCCCAGAGTCTGGGGACAGGAGCTTGTTGCTTTTAGCTGTCTGAGCCAAAGATGTCCGTTTTGTTCTGTTTTATTTCTTACTCAGAACAGAGTGATAGGAGAAGGGACTTAGCAATAAATGGTGCTGGGAAAACAATCTGGGGCAGCATAATGCTATACTTCTACTAGAGAAGAGCACGCAAGGTAATAGCTTATTTGTTGTCAAAATGTTTATTTTCTTCAAAAAAGTTAATGTCGTCAAGGACGGCCGAGGAGTCTGATTTTAACCCAAAAGGAATTTTAAACCATAACAACTGAAATGTGTGGCCCTTGATTGCTTCAAGCAAACCAAAGGGAGAAAATTTGGGAGGACCAATTGGGAAAGTTTGACTTTGCACTTGGTCTAAAAAATTATTAATTTTAATGATTGTGATCATGTTATTGTGGTTGTGTAGGTGCAAGCCTTTTTGATACTTTTATTGGTGCCCTGCCATTATACAGCATAAGGAGGCTCAAAGTGATACCAGCATCCCTGCACACAGCGTTCGCGTCCCTCCAGGTCCCAGCCTGCTCCTCCGCCCTCCCCACACGGTGGTGAGGTCGGTCATCATCTCTTCATACGTGGACCCAGCATCGTTCCAGCTGTTTCCTTCCTCACTGCGTCTTTTCTACCCCTCTGTCCCTCAATCCCCCGCCACTGCCCTATTGGTCTCTCTCTATTCATTTTAAGTCTCTTTGGTTTCCTATTTCCCCTCTCTAAAAAGTCCTTTTTTTTAAAGAGGTACATTTTGAAGTATTTAGTAAAGGTAAATATCAACATATCTGTAACTTCCAAAAACTAGACAAAAAACTATATAAAAAGGTAGCAAAATGTTAGTAGTTTTTGAATGTGTATGATGGGTAGCTAAGTGAGTATGGGTATGATTATGGGTAGCTAAATGGTTACATTTGAATTATGCTTAACTTTTCTCTACACGTTTATTTTCACCATTGTAAAAATAGTTATTAAAATTAATTTTTATATTTTATTTAAAATACATATTTTAAATATCCATTCAAAATTCTTTACTTATAAACATTTACCTAAAGTTATCAGTAAAAATTTTTTAGTCAGGCATAGTGGCACATGCCTAAGAATCCAATCCTTGGGAGGCTGAGGCAGGAGGATCATAGGTTTAAGGCCAGTATGCAATAACTTAGCAAGACTCTGTTTCTAAAATAAATAAATAAATAAATAAATAAATAAATAAATAAATAAATAAATAGAACTAGGGAGCCAGGAGTGGTGGCGCATGTTTGTAATCCCAGTACTTGGGAGGCTGAGACAGGAGGATTGTGGTTCGCAGACAGCCTCAGCTACTTAGGCCCTCTGCAACCTAGTGAGACCCTGTTTTAAAATAAAGAATAAAACTTAGGGCTGGAGGTGTAGATCGTAAGTAGAATGTCCCTAAGTTTCATCCTCAGTGCTGCAAAAAAAAAAATATATATATATATATATATATATATATATATATATATATATATATATATATATATATGTAGGTGTGGCTCAGAAGCAGAGCATCTCTGGGCTTACATTTTTCTTCATCGATTTGGAGATGCGGGTCTTGCTCCTTCCAGGGACTGGCAAGTTCTCCGAGGCCACATAATTATCTGGTGCCAGAACTCAGAGGAGAAGCCAGGTGTCCTCGCTCCCAGGTCCCGCCCACATCTACATCCTTCCTAGAGTCTGTCCTGTCCACCTGTGGTCTGAGCCTACCCAAGCCACCAGGGCTGCCCCTCCTGTTACTGTGGGAAACTGTGCTAAGTCTCCCACAGAGACGTAAGGGTTGGCTTGAGGATTTATAGCTTCTTGCTTGCTTTGGCAGGAGCCTGCCTTCCTTGAGGGAGCTGAAGACGCGACCTCCGTGCCCCTTCGCTGCCGAAGCCATTTCCTCCTGTTCTGCTACACCTTTCTCTTGCTTTGCATAAGGGTGGAACACTGCCTCAAAGAGGAAGCTGAAGAGGGCCAGCCTCTGCTGGTCGCTGGACTCCCTAGGGAGAGACAATTAATGATTTAATGGCCCATCCTTAATCCTGTGAAGCCCTAATAAAAGGAAGAGTTAAGTTTCACTTGGGGAGTTTGTGGTACTGCTCTCTCTCCTCTCAACTCCTGGAGACCAGAAATAAAGTCAAGAGCTTTTTTTTTTTTTTTTTTTTTTTGTGGTACTAGGGATGGAACCCAAGGGCTTTCTACCTCTGGGCTACATTCCCAGACCTATTTTTATATTTTACTTGGAAACAGAGTCTCACTAAGTTGCTGAGAGCCTCACTAAGTAGCAGCTGAGGCTGGCTTTGAACCTTCAAGATCCTCCTGTCTTAGCCTCTCAAGCACTGGGATTACAAGCATGTGCATGCTCGGCTTCAAGAGCATTTATTTTTTATTGCATCATCCTGTGCCCTGATGGTGCCGAGCCCAGCAAGTCACCACTTCACCTCTTCTGTGTCATCTGCTGTGGCACTGGATCATCACCACAGCTGCCACTGCCACCGCTGCCTCATGACAGGAGCCTCAGCAACACCAGCCCTGCATCCCAGCCCACCTAAGATGCCACCACCACCAGGAACTCCGCAACAGGAAACCGTCAACAGTCTCTCTTCCCTCCAGACTCCCCCTGCTCACCCTCGACCACAGAGGTTCCACCAGAGGGAAAGGAAGGGAAGGTCCCTTGCCCCTTTTAACACAGCAGATTTCTTCCAAAAATGCTTTCTCTTTGAAAGATGCATTAATTGAACTATATTTGTATTTCTCTGTTAAGCGATTCTGCTTTTGTGGTTGTCGTTGGAGATGAATCATTGAGATGTGTTAGTAGTGTGCAGGAGAAAGAAATTACATGGATTAAACACGTGTTATTTTCTCAGCAGGATGGCCCTGGAAATACTTCGACAGGTTGTAAAGTTACAAAATGCTTCAGAATGCAAAAGCAAAATTGGTTACACATATCATGCCGATGAAGAGGATTTAGGTTGCAAATTCCATTCTCAGTTCTCATTTTTAGGTTTAACATATTTAAACCTAAATCTCAATCTTCCTTTCTTTCTCTCTTTATATTTACCTGCTAGAAAATGTTTCTATGTATGTATGTATGTATGTATGTATGTATGTATGTATATATTGTATAGTTTAGGTAAACAACATGATGTTCTGATACACATTGCATGGTGAAATGATCACCCGAGTCAAACAAATTAACATATCATCTCACATAGTTACTTTCCTTTTTGGCGTGGTCACTGTGAAGGTGGAGTATACTATACAATGTAAGACCATGACTTACAGCCCTCAGGCTATGCCTTAGCTCTCTCTGCTTGTGCATCCTTACAACTGAAACTTTGTTCCCTTCAACCTCCATCTCCCTATCACACTTTTATGCTACGAGTGGCTGAGGGCAAATAGTTGAAAGAAGATTGACATATAGAGTGATATAGTATAGATATTGCACTCGCTGGGTGTGGTGGTGCACGCCTGTAATCCCAGTACTTGGGAGGCTGAGACAGGAGGATAACGGGTTCAAGATCAGCCTCAGCAACTTAGTGAGACTCCTTAGCGCTTTAGAGAGGCCCTGTTTCAAAATAAAGAATGAAAAATAGGGCTGAGGCTATAGCTCAGATATAGAATGCCCTGGATTCAATTCCTAGTATTGCAAGATATAAAAATAAAAAACATATAGAGAAAGATAATAACACATTAGTTTTTAAAATGATGACTTTGCTGTACCACAAAACTCATCGGCCTACATAATCTCTTGGCCAGGCATTGTAGCCTCCTCCTTTACTTCTGTGATATTTCTGCTACTTTCTCATTGCACTCAGTGCCTCTCCCCACACCTATGGCAGCCAACAGGTAGCAGAGAACGTAGGAGAGAGTAACTCACCCGGGCTCAGAGCCCATCCGCCAGGTGCACAGGTCCCGCTCCGGCTGGCTCTCCAAGGTGATGGACTGAAGTCCCATCTTCCCACTCTCCCCTGTATTAGCAGCTTGCCTTAGGATTCCTTCCTCAGCTGTCCACACTTGTGCCAGTCTCCAAACTCCCTCCCTTCCCTGTGATTTTTCCTGGTCCAAAATCTCCTGACAGTACTGTTCCATTGCTCCTGTGTCTCAGTGTAAAAAAACATACTGTGCTTGAAAATAACCACCCTCCAGAATTCTACAAGTAAAAAAATATATAATACGCACAGTTAAGAATTTATCGAGCTTGAGATTTGTGCTCTGCTTTACTATGATTTCAGTGGTTATCTCAGAAATTTGCCAATTTAATTAGTGATGACTAATTTAGTAACTCTTAAGTAATTTAGTAATGGAAGAGAGAAAATAAGTAAATGAGAATATAGATCAGAAAGCCTTAACAAGAAGAAACAGAGATCTGGGCCTGGTGGCGCACGCTTGTAATCCCAGCATTTGGGAGGCCGAGACAGGAGGATTGCGGTACATGAACAGCCTCAGCCACTTAATGAGGTCCTTTGAAATTCAGTGAGACTCTGTTTCAAAATAAAGAATAAAAAATAGGGCTGGAGGTGTAGTTCGAAGGTAGAATGCCCCTGGGTTCCATCCACGAAGAAGAAGAAGAAGAAGAAGAAGAAGAAGAAGAAGAAGAAGAAGAAGGAGGAGGAGGAGGAGGAGGAGGAGGAGGAGGAGGAGGAGGAGGAGGAGGAGGAGGAGAAGAAGGAGAAGGAGAAGGAGAGGAGAAGGAGAAGGAGAAGGAGAAGGAGAAGAAGAAGAAGAAGAAGAAGAAGAAGAAGAAGAAGAAGAAGAAGAAGAAGAAGAAGAAGAGGAAGAAAGAGGAGGAGGAGGAGGAGGAGAAGGAGGAGGAGGAGGAGGAGGAGGAGGAGGAGGAGGAGGAGGAGGAGAATGAGATGCATGCTATTCAGCAGCAAGGTCTGACACAGAGTTGGTGAAAGTCTCATAAAGAAAGAGAGGCCAGAAGAATAGCTACAGAGAACACATTGAGAATTTTTTCAAAATCAATAAAAGACATTCATCTATAGATTTAAAAGGCTCTTCTTGGGTTTTAATGGCTATAACTCTCATTTAAAATCTCAACTATCAGGAGACCCCATTCTAGTCTCAATGATTGTCCTGGGAGACTGTCTGTGGGCAGGACCAGTGCCTTGTAACCTCAAATGCGACCACACTATAGACAGTCCAGTCCCAGTATCAACCGTAAATCTACCCCTAGGTTGGTCGGTCTTCTGTCTTAATTTCTCTTAGTCTATCATCCCTAAAGGCTTTCCAGGGCTGCTGTTATGTTGGCAAACTTGGGATGATCTTACCCACTCCACCATTACCCTCCCATTTACCAACCACATGTTCTCTTCTTTCTTTTCCTCCAGATTATAATGATAATTTACATCTTTGGTCTCCAGGCCTTGTTGCAGGGTTTTCTATCACTTTAGTAGCTAACCCTGGATTAACGTTAGGTGCTTATATGCAAAATTAATCAGCTGTCCTGTTTAATCACTAAAGCTGTTAATGGCACAGCCTTAGCTTTGGTAGCCATCAGTACAGAACTAGGCAAAGTACATCAAGCCAGTCTTGAAAACAGAGCAGTAACTGATCACTCCCGTTTGCTCCATCATCTAAGGTCAAGAATTCCCTGGAATGTGTTGTTTTAACATCACTGATAATTCAAAAAAAGATAACTAGCTTAGTATCAGATATGCAAGAACAGCTAATGCATATCCGTCAATATAAAGGGCTTTGGGGATAAAGTTCCTCGTGGGTGGCATGGCTCCTACCATCTCTAACCCCTTTTCTTATTCTCTTTTTTATCTTACTTTTGGGGCCATGTCTACTAAACTGTATTGTAAGTTTTGTTTCTCATAGACTTGAAGCTGTCAAAGTCCAGATGGTGCTACAAATGGAACCTAGAATGAACATTTATTTATCAAAGCCCCTTGGATGGCCTAGAGACTCAAGACACCCACCCATGTAACTCCCTCAAAGACAAGCTGCTTGCATGCACCCTAAAGCTGTGGCCCCATTTTGAACCTTCTCAGCATGGAAGTAGTCAAAGAAACTGTTCTTCCAGGGTGAAGAGGAACTGAAGGTGTTTTTGGATACACAAAAATAAGTGTATTTGTTGCTGAGAAACCTATACCCAAAGAAATCTGAAAGAGTATGCTCTAGGCAGAAGTGATAAATAGAAGATTGGAGATATGGAAAGAAAGGAAGAATGACAAAAAGAATAAGTATAAGGGTAAACCTAAATGAACATTTATGGCATAACAATTATAATAATAATGTCTAGTTTAGATACTATATATACATTTGAAATTGTAATAAATGGAAAATAATGGAAAATTAAATGCATAGAAAAGGACTAAGGAAAGGTAACATTCTAAGAATCTCTTATTACTCCAGAAAAGGATAAAAATGACCAATTAACATCAGATTTTGACAAGTTAAGTCCACATAAAGAATTTCCAAGATAAGCACTAAAATAACAGCAAAACAGTGCACAAATTCCAAACTAACAGAGAAAAATAAATAATAAAATACTTAATAAATCCAAAGGAAGGCAAAATCAAAAGAAAAAGGGATGTGAAAACAGTAGAGAAATGAAAAACACATGATAAGATGAGATATTTAAATCCACATGTTTACATTAGACATAAACGTACAACAAACTCTAGCTAAAAGCTTAAGACAGTCAAACTGGATCAAAACATAAACAAAGAGAGATCCCCTCAAGTCCTCCTCTAGGCCCATGGAACAGGCTTCTCATATTGGTCTGGAGGATTTTCCAGCATTGTCCATGTGATCTGAGCTGTGGCCACCAGGTCAAAGCATCTCTGCCACCTTCACATCCTTCTTCATTTCCCAATAAAGAGTATCCTTTCCCTCTCATACACTGTGTTGTGGAAAGGTGCTGGTGAGATGAGATTAGAAGTCACATGAGTGATTAGGAGTAAGGATTAGTAGTAGAGTCATAGGGTAGCTAGGGAAGAGACGCAGATCTCCTGCTCTCCTTTAACCAGCATCCCTTTTTTATTGAGATTTTTATCCAAAATACTGTAAAAAAATGATTAATCACAGGAGACAGTGAAGCTGTTATGGGATGAGTCAGGGAAAAACAACAAGGTAGTCATGGATAAATCAGAGTAAGCAATTCTGGAAAATAAGAAAGTTGTCAGGGTCAAAGTGGATGTCAAAGTCCCTGGTTATCAGCCCCATTTGGTCTTTGGAAACTTATTTCCATAAATTTCCATATGGGTGGGCAGTTTGTGCCTCTCCCAAACTGAACCAAGGTTATCTCAGAGCTGGTGACTAAGAAGGCTTCCAACGATATTGGGTACAACTTTATGTATATCGGGGTGGGGGTTCTAAGTAGGTTTTATTTTTGTTACTATAAGCCAAACTTTGCTACATTTTGAAGGTTTATAGGGCTGAGTAGCTCCTATAAGCCCCAGGAATTCAGTGTAAGGAAACACATTGTGGTTCATTTTGGGTTGTCATTTGCTAAAATCATTGGTACTTGTAAGAGAGAAGAATCAAAATCACTCAGGCTTCTCAAGAATCACATTCAGGGGTGCCGTGATGTGTCAGGCCATGCCTCAACCAAGTCCCAGAGGCAAGGAAGGACTTTGATGACCCTGAAATGCATTTGCATTGAGAAAAGTGGACACCCAAGATGAAGAGGAGGGTTCAGGAAAAGTACCTGAGTTTTTATATAAAAGTGTTGGTTTCTTCAGTGGGGCTGATGCCAAGAGAATCTCCAGACCAACCTCTTGTCATAATGCTAGTATCCTTGTGAAATCACTGAGCATGAGGCATCAATGAGAAAGATGCCCGAGTAGGAGTACCCTGGCTGAGCTTGGCATTCGTCTGCCCTCAGGAAACCTTGAAAACTTAGGTATTAGCTATATATTGCTGCTTGACAAATAACCTCTAACATTAGTGGCCCAGAACCTCAGTTATTATCTCTTGGTGGAACAGGAGTCCAGGCACAGCTCAGCAAGACACCTCTGGATGAATGTCTTATTGGGTTGTGGTCAAGATTTCGCTGGGGCTGTGGTCCTATCTGAAGATCACTTCAGGGTCAGAGGATCTGCTTCTAGGCTCACTCACATGGATCTCAGTGGCCTGAGCTCATCACAGGGGTTGACCGGTGGCTTCACTGCTCAGGACCTTGTCTTATGAGCCCTTCCACAAATATGACAGCCCAAGATAGAGCCAGCAGCTCTTGTAGCCCAATCTTGGAAGTTCCATGACATTTCTTGCCATATTCCAATTATTAAAACTGATTCATCAGTCCATCCTACATGGAAGAGGAGGGGTTTGTACCACAATATGGTAACTAGGAGGCAGGAATCACTGAAGACCTTCTTAGATGCTTCAACCATGGGGCTGGACCAGTCAGATCTAACTACAGAGAAGACAGAATCTCTGGCTGAGAGAACAATTACCCAATAGTGACACAGGACACTGTGTGGCTGGGAGGAACAGAAGAAATGGTGACACAAAGAATCGTTGGTTATTGAATGGTCAATCTGTGCCAGCACTGATCTAATTAATTCAAATTTTTCATGAACTGAATGATTATGTCTCTGACCCCAAATTCATATGTTGAAATCCTGAGCTCTAATATGATGGTGTCAGGAGGTGGGACTTTGGGGAGGGAATTCAACTTAGATAAGGCTATGGGTTCCGAGTCCCCTGGAAGAATAGGTGTCCTTATGAGAGAATGAAAAAAGGCCTATGATCTCATTCATATTCTCTTTCTCTCTCTCTCTCTCTCTCTCTCTCTCTCTCTCTCTCTCTCTCTCTCTCTCTCTCTCCCCTCTCTCTACCTCCCTCCCTCTTTTCCTTTTGAAGATACATGAGAAGAAAGATGTCTGCAAATGAAGAGGAGGGTCCTCACCAGGAACCAAGTCTGCCAGACCTCCTACCCTCAAGAACTGAGAGAAGCAAGTGTCTATTTTTTAAGTCATCCCATCTATGGTACTCTGATATGGCAGCCAAAGCAGGCTAAGACACAGGTGTGAACTACCTTTATCCTTCACGATGGCTTGGTGAAGACTGTTAGTATGATGTACACTTGAGCACTGAGGAAACTGAGGTACAAGAAGTGAACTTGCCTGAGATCACACAGGTAGTAGATAGGATCACACATCATTTGGAGCCAGAGAGTCTGATCCTAGAGCCTCTGCTTTTATCCATTCCAGAGTGGGTGTAACATGAGCACACTGAATGAGCACCCATATCTCCCTCTGAGGTTGTGTAAACATAGGGAGTTTTGGAAAACTTGGGGTAGAAAGAAGACTAAGATAACTGATTTCCTGCTAATATGGCAGGTAGGGGGCTTGTGTGACTATTTACCTGAAAAATAAAGAGGTATGATGGTATCTTTGTGAAGCACACTTAAGTAATCTGCTTAGATCCATGAGCTGACTGAGCGTTTGTCTTCATTAAAAGAACCTCCAGGTCCTTTCTTGTTGGGTAACTATGGTATGTCTCAGAAGTGGGGAGGCTGGAAACCCCAGCAACGAAAGCCATGGTTCCTTCCAAACTCCACAAAGATTAGCCCAGAGAAAGTGCTCAGAATACAGCCTTCAGTGGCTCTCAGCAGTAGCCAGCACTTCCTCCTCCTATACTCATCTTGAATGGATGGGACAGACAAACCCAGCCTTCCATTAGCAACCTGCTATGAAAATGAGTTAGGACAAATTGTTTTGAGTCAGATGCAACCTAAAGGCAAAGGAGAGTTTCACTTGATACCTCTGAATTTATCGCTCTTCAAAGAGCTTTCTCTTCCAGATCCCCAGCACCTGAAGTCATGGTCCATCTGTCAGCAGCCATCACTCTGTCTCCCCGCTGTTTGCAGCTCAGCGTGGGATAAGCTTCCCCACAAACAGGGACTGGAACCTATTTGCATTTCTTCCTACAAATGAAAATTCTGAAATTTTTTAGATCCATTTTTCTTTTGCCTTTGAAACAGATTCCTCTTAATTTTCCAAGCTAGCTCAGCTTGCAAAGGTCTTTCTTGTGGCGAGGAGATTCTTAGTGGGCATTTGCTACAAGGACCAAGGATCAGCTGCTAGTTCAATGTCTGTTTGATGGTGCGGTGTCAAGAGGCCTCCTCTGAATGCTTTGCGTGGTCCTGAGCTCTCGTAAGCTAGGAGGAGAATGATTATTTCCGTCTGAATTTGGCCCGCCATCAACACTTCTTGCATCTCTGGTTTGGATACTGCTGCTCCTCTGCCAATTTCTCATAACTCCTCCGGAAGCCTGGGACAGCTCAAAATGCCCTGATAGCCAAAGTGACTCCAGAGCGTGAGAGAGTCATTCTGTGAGCACCAGCCGGCAACATGCACTGATCAGAGCCAGTTTAGGTTGAAGCAAACTCTCCTCTTAGAATCTCTGAATTAGAGAGAAATAATTGCAAAGGGGAGATGTGTTGCTGGTTTCAAAGATAATTTTGCAGCCAGACGTGGTGGCGCATGTCTGTAGGTAATCATAGTGTTTGGGAGACTGAGGCAGAAGAATCACAGATTTGAAACCAGCCCCAGCAATTTAGCAAGACTCTCTGCAACCTAGTGGTGACACATGCCTGTAATCTCAATACTGGGGGTTAGGGGGTCTACAGTAGGAGGATCACAGGTTTGAAACCGGCTTCAGCGAAAATTAGCAAGACTCTAAGAAACCTAAGAAGACCTTATTTCAAAACAAAAAAAAAGTAATAATAAATAAGTAAAAAGGGACAGGGGTGTGCAACTCAGAGATAGATTGCTCCTGAGTTCAGTCCCCAGGACCAACATATATATATATATATATATATATATATATATATATATATATATATATATATATTCCAGTGCAAATAGAAGCTATGGCATCTGAAAGTGGGTGGGCAGAACTGGCATGGCAGCAGCTGAGGTGACATTTGGACACTGAGGACAGAGCCGCCCCAAGAAGAGCTGCCATGGCCGTGTGTGCCCTTGTATCCGTGCCCCAGAGATTTCCCGCTGACACACCACCCACCTTCCATACCAGTGTCAATTGCTAGAGGCCAACTGCGACTGGGCTTCTTGTAACATCTCAGGCAAACGCAACAAGTGGGTGTAAGTACTGGTGGTGGCTGCGTGAGCTGCCTTCAGTCAGCCCAGGGATTCCTGGCTCAACACTTAGTTGGAGGCTGACACTGATGTTGGAGTCGGTACCACTTGCCATCTTACCTCAGTCAGTTGAGCATCCTGCCCGGTGACAGTATGTTCCTTGTGTTTGTTGAGTTTCCTGCACCTCCACTGACCAATCATTGGTGAAGGGAACCTCTAAGACTCATTTTAACAGTGGAAGAGCTGTGGGTGTGACCAATATCCAGTTACGCTCGATGCCAAAAAATGCATCAGACCTTGCCTTCAATTTCTCTTTAATTCTTATTATAGTGTCTTGTGTCACTTTTTACATGTCTTCTTCCTCTGCATGCCTCTAATTTGGCAGAGTGCCTTTCAACGTCGGGAGTCAATAGAAGTGTGTTGAAAGGCCATCTTTATATTGCACGGGTTTTATTTATTTTGATTTTCTAAATTTG
Source organism: Muscardinus avellanarius (assembly GCF_963383645.1). Lineage (NCBI taxonomy): Eukaryota > Metazoa > Chordata > Mammalia > Rodentia > Gliridae > Muscardinus > Muscardinus avellanarius. The sequence continues at coordinate 9,611,422 of NC_137800.1, forward strand.
TTACTGCATTATAAAGGTACAGAATAGTGATAATCAGTGATGTGTTCATAAATGCATGTAACATCACATCATTTGATCTTCCCCTGAGCCTCCCCTTTTCTTCCCCACCTCCGTCCATCACTCCTTCCATGACTTCTCTGTGTTAAATATTCAAGAGATTGAAGAGTTGACTCAATCGGCCAATAGGAAAGAAACCCACTCAACGCCTGGTCTTTCGTCCTCTCACACACCTACAGGGAACGAGAAGATGAAAATGGAGAAACTGGTTTCCTTCCTTCCTTCCTTCCTTCCTTCCTTCCTTCCTTCCTTCCTTCCTTCCTTCTTTCCTTTTTTCCTCTCCCTCCCTTCTCTTCTTTATTTCTTTTTTTCCTTTTTGATACCCCGGATTAATCCGGGGGACATTCTGTCTTCAAGATATAACCTCCCTCTTGCCCTTTTTATTTTTTATTTTGAAACAGTTGCTGTTTCAAGAGTTGCTGGGGCTGGCCTCGAACCTGTGATCCCCCTGTCTCAGCCTCCCCAAGAACAAGGGTTACAGGCATGCACCACTGTGCCCAGCTGAAAGATACTTTCTTAGACTACTCTGATTGAGAGTTGCGCATCAGACATTGCAGAACATGACTGGAGAAATCTGAAATAAAGAGAAGCTGCATAATTGCTCTTACACACACTAGTAAAAGAAGCATGATAGAAAATGCACTGCTGGCCTGACCCCAGCAGCAGAAGCCCGATGGAAGCCCAGCCTAGAATAAATTACCATTTTCTGTTTAGTCCCAGTTCCCTAGATCCAGAGCTACATAGGCCAGTTCCTAGAGACTTTTCATGAACTATGATTTTCTGTGAAGTACATAACCTTCAGTGGTACACTGGAAACTACTTAGACAATCTCTCCCAAAGACTTCAGCCTACGAAAGGATGTGACAGAAAATCAGGACTTCCTGCTCTGCCTGGGACCTACAGTGCCACAAATGTGGCTCAGCAAAACTTGTCTGTAAAGGACCAAATTGTAATTATTGTAGGCTCTCTGGGTCATTTACATCCCAGCTGCTTGTTTATAAACAAATAAATTTATTATTTGTTTGATTTTATAAACTTTAAAAATAATTTAAGGCTGGAAGTAGTAACACACACCTATAATCCTAGTACTTAGGAGGCTAAGGCAGGAGGATCACAAGATTGAAGCCAGTCTCAGCAACTTAGTGAGGCTTTGTTTCCAAATAAAAATAAAACAGGGTGGGGGAGGGTGTATCTTGGAGAGAGAATGCCCCTGAGTTCAATCCCTAACACCAGGAGGAGGAGGAGGAAGAGGAGGAGGAGGAGGAGGAGGAGGAGGAGGAGGAGGAGGAGGAGGAGGAGGAGGAAGGAAGGAAGGAAGGAAGGAAGGAAGGAAGGAAGGAAGGAAGGAAGGAAGGTAGGTTAAAAAAAAGGTACCTTAAAAAAAACCTTAGTTGGAGAATATCTTCAAAAATAATAGGCTAGGGGATCTAATTTACTAACTCCTGGAAAAGATCAAACTGGCCTTGTAGAAGTTACATTATTCTTTCTTTTAATGATACTTCTAATCTAATGACATGCTTGTTTTATTTTGAACATTTCCTTATTTGAGAGGGTTAATTATTTAGGTTTCTACCTCTGAGTTACTGTGTAATTTGGTTCAGTTCATCTGACTTCTCCAATTTTCTGTTATCTTGTCTTAAAAGCCTGGGTCATAATGAGTATCTTACATCACTCAGAGAATCCAATGAGATAATGTATATGAAAGTTCTTCATAACTATACATTTTATCTAAAATTTGCCATTATCATTGTAATGTTATTAAACTCCAAGGAAATATAATCTGTCTGATGACATTATGGTTTACTTTGTATACACACAGTTTCAATAATAAAGTGTGGGAAAATCCCTAAGAGATATTGGTTTGAATATCAAATTATTAGAAAGCTTCAGACATTTTTGGAAGCTATTATTTTGTTCTTATGGGAAACTACTTGTAAGGGGAAATAGCTGTGGTTTCCTAACTTTTCATATTCAAAGGATTAAAGCCACAAACAGAAAATATATTTTTATAAAAAATAGTTTTAGAGGTCAGTTTTTAAATGCCAAAGATTTTTTCCTCCCAAAATTAAAGTGACTGAGTACCAATTTCTTTAGAAGAAAAATTGAGATTTTTGCTAAAAATTAATGTAATACACTTTGGTAAAGAGAAAATTCACATCCAACTAAATGATGGTTGTAACCACAATGTTTCTCTGGCCAATCCATTTAGGACTTAAACAGCTATTAAAAGTCACCTTTAAAAAAACCTTCACAACAAACAAAAGCTGAATTTATATTCTTCCCATGAGATTCTTTAGGTACTCTTCAAAACAATTAAGAACATTAAATATGTGGTAAATGACAAAATATATCATTTATAAAAATGGATATCACAAATTCATATATTCTCTCTTGCTCTCTCTCTCTCTCTCTCTCTCTCTCTCTCTCTCTCTCTCTGGTGAGATTCTCAGCAACCTAACAGAGAAATTAAGGCTATTAAAAAATTTGGAAAGTTTATAGTCTTAAGATTTATATTTAGGTCTTTTATATATTTTGAGTTAATATTTGTATATGGTGTTAAGTAAGGGTCCAATTTTATTCTTTTTCATGTAATTATTGTTTTCAACAATATTAAGTTAAAAGATAATTATTTCCTCCACCAAATGTTCGTGGAAACCTTGTCAAAAATAACTTGACCATATATGGAAGAATTTATTTCTAGGCTTTTTATTTTACTCCACTAATTTATATATCTGCCTTTATAGCAGTACTACACTGTTTCAATTATTGTAGCTTTATATGGTTTGAAATCAGAAAATATACATCTTCTAGCTTTGTTCTTTTTCGAGATGGTTTTGGGTATCTAGAGTCCATATTCCATATTAGGATAAATTTTTTGTGAAAAATAAATAAATAAATATATGATAGTTTCACCTTAAAAAAGAAAAAGAAAGAAATATTCTCTGGTAAGAAAGAAAGCAAAAAGAAATATTGAAATGTTATCTTTAAGTCATCAAAAGCTTGGTATCAGACAAATGAAACTGTTATATGAGATTATCAAAGTTAATATTGGATAAATTCCTATAATACTAGATGTCAACCATTAAGCCAAGCATGGGAAGGAGGGATGGGGAGGGAATGGGGTGGGGATCGGGTAGGGGCCAACTGAGCAATGTGTGCATGTATGTCTACAAAAGTATTATTTTTATCCCATTATGATGTTTGAATACAGTGCACCAATAAAAAACTTAAAAAAAAAATTGGGGCCGTGGTGGTGCACGCTTGTAATTCCCGCACTTGGTTGGGAGCCAGAGACAGGAGGATCGCGCTGGTTCAAAGCCAGCCTCTCGGCCGGGCGTGGTGGCGCACGCTTGTAATCCCAGCATTCGGGAGGCTGAGACCTGGAGGATCGCGGTTCGCGGACAGCCTCAGCTACTTAGTGAGGCCCTCTGCAACTCAGTGAGACCCGGTTTCAAAATAAAGAATAAAAAATAGGGCAGGGGGTGTAGCCCGGAGGTCAAATGCCCCTGGGTTCCATCCCCAGACCCGCAAAAAAAAAAAAAACAAAGCCAGCCTCTCTGGTTTAAGAGACCCTGTTTCCAAATAAAATATAAAATAGGTCTAGGAGTGTAGCCTGGAGGTAGAAGGGTTTCCGGGAACCCCAGTACCACACACACACACACACACACACACACACACACACACACACACACACCAAAAAAAAATGGGAATTCAGGAATTTTAAAAAGTACACTAACAAAAATTGCTAGATGGGCTTAACAGAATTTTGGAGCTAGCATAAAAAAGATAGAGTAAACCTGAAGACTGATTAATAGAAAGTATTCAGACTGAAAAAACAGAGTAGAAAATAGGAGAAAATAAACAGAGCCTCAGTGACATGTTATATAACACCAAGTGGTTTAACATGTGTACTACCAGAATTCCAGAAGAAAAGAGGAGGAGAATGGGAAGAGGCGGAGGGGGAGAAGAAGGAGGAAGAAAAGGAGGAGAAGAAATTAATAATAATCATAATAGCTATAATTCCCAAAGAGAGTAAAACAAACAAATGAAAATGTATAGGTCCATGAAGCTCAGCAGAATGAACACTAACAAAACTACAGAACATCATAGATGAGTGATAAAAGTTAAAAATCTTAAAATCAGCAAGAGAAAAACGAATGTTATAGGAACCTGACTAACTTCTCCAAAACATGGTGGAGGCCGTGAAACAATAGAACATGCATATTCTGGGAAATCAGCTTGGCTTGTAAAATGTTATGAACATTTCACTCCCCATTAAACATCTCTCCTTTCTTTCTTTCATCATGCTGAAGTACTGATGTTGTTTAGTAATTTCTCACTTTTCACGGGTTCTATATTTTGTTGTCATATTTAAAGATCTGAAGTTCAAGATGGCGCCAACCTTTCTCCAGTTATGCTCTTCAGTGTACGATTCATTTCCTGCTGCTCTCCTGACCAGCACAAGAAGGGACGAGCTGACTGTCTTGCAATGAGACTTAATCAGGATCGATAGTCATTTTGAACATTTTAGTTTCTCAAGTATTGACCCATTATAATCAATGCCTTGATTACCTATCTCACTATTTCTTGAATAGACCATTGGTCACTACAGAATTTCTGCAGATAAGCACTAAATGGCACAAATCTGGAGAGAGAAGGAGTTTATGAATCTTACCTTGATGTCAACTATACACAAGCAAATACATTTTTTTTATTTTAAATTATATACTTTTATTTTTTAACTTATTTTTAGTGTATACAAATACATTTCTTTTTCTGGTGGTACTGGGGTTCCTGGAAACCCTTCTACCTCCGGGCTACACTCCCAGCCCTATTTTATATTTTTATTTGGAAACAGGGTCTCTTAAGCCAGCGCGGCTGGCTTTGAAACTGCACAATCCTCCTGTCTCCGCCTCCCAAGCACAGAGATTACAAGCGTGCGCCACCATGCCCAGCTACAAATACATTTTTAAACTTCAGTTTTGTTTGGGGCCTACCTAGTCACAGCTAAAATGCTGATGGAGATCAGCCCCTCTATGCTAGTCTAAACTACTCTTACTTTTCACTCATTAAAAATGTATTTTCTCATATCTTAGAAACTTACTTGTCACTAAAAATATGAAACAGATGCTAAGGTTTCTCAATTTTTTATTTATTTATTTTTTTTGGTGGTACTGGGGATGGAACCCTTCTACCTGGAGATTACACTCCCAGACCTATTTTATATTTTATTTGGAAACAGGGTCTCTTAAGCCAGTGCAGCTGGCTTCGAACCTGCGCGATCCTCTTGTCTCTGCCTCCCAATAGCACCACCACGCCCAGCAGGTTTCTCAATTTTTAAGACATATTTTTCAAGGTTTTCTTCTCCGATAATGTAATACTTCTTCTAAGGATTTTCCAGTTACAACTGGTGCTAAAATCAGATTGGCCTGACTTTTGATTTTTTTCTTATAGGCTTAGTAAGATTCTCTTCATTAGATTAATTTGATTGGCACAAAACAGCAGAAAAAGTGGCAAAAGTGGTTTCAGAAAGTTTGTTAGACAGAGGAACAAGAGCATCTTATCAATTTATGTCCCATGTCTTCTTCAAGAAAGTAAAGAAACTGCATCATTGGCAACTAAATTAACAAGACTGAATAAAAAGAAAAAAGAATCACTCTTGTTTTAAGTCTTAAAATAGTGCCATGTTTGCTGAACTGCAGCCAGAAGAAATTAAGAACTGCTCATTCTCAATACTCACTTTGCAAAGTTTTCATTTCAGAAGGACTTTTAAATTAGCGTAGTCTCATCTGCTTCCTATGCATCAATTTCAGTCCTAGCATAAGTTCTAAGTGTGAAAGAAAAATTCTGAGTAGAAAGAAGTCAGAAATCTCACGTAGGTTCTTCCAGGAGGTCAGCCACGCTGATCAGAGAGGCAACTGGCTGATAAGTAAACGCCTGTAAAATATACACAAAGCTGGGTGCGGTGGTACACGTCTGTAATCCCAGGTCTTGGGAGGTTGAGACAGGAGGATCACAGGTTCTAGGCCAGCCTCAACAATTTAGCAATACTTTATTTCAAAATAAAAATTAAAGAAGGCTTAAAGTATAACTTGGAGGTAAATGCCACTGGGCTCAATCCCCAGTGTCTGTCTGTCTGTCTGTCTGTCTGTCTCTCTCTCTCTCTCTCTCTCTCTCACACACACACACACACACACACACACACACACAAATACACACAAATCACAAATTATGAGCAGATAATAGGCAGATAAGTGGAAACTCTAATACACTATTGGTAGATTCCAAATTAGTGCAACCACTTTGGACAACAGTATGAAGGATCCTCAGAAGAATGGAAACGAACCTATCATATGACCCAGCAATACCACTGTTGGGTATCTACCCAAAAGAATGGAAAACAAACCACCAAACTAATGCACGTGTATCTATGTTCATAGCTGCACAATTCATCATCACCAAACTATGGAACCAGCCAAGATGTCCATCAACAGATGAATGGATTACAAAACTGTGGGATACGTACACAATGGAATTTTATTTAGCCATACAGAAGAACAAAATTACATCATTTACAGAGAAATGGATGGAACTGTAGAACATTATGCTAAGTGAGATTAGTCAGTCACCAAAAAGTAAGAAATCAGATACTCTCCCTAATATGTGGAAGAAAATGAGGGAGAAAATGGGTCATAAGAGGAACTGTAAATGAACTCTAACCATAGATGAGCAAATAAGGCGGCCTAAGTGAGGGGGATGAGAGGGGGAAAGAGGGAAATAGCCTAATGTACATGATGTACATTCACAAACATATCAGTGTCAATCACTAAGCCAAACATGAGAAGGAGGGAGGGGGAAGGACTGGGGTGGGAATTGGGGGAGGGCTGATTGGGCGATATGTGCATGTATGCCTCTATCATCTTGTACTCCACTAAGATGTATGACTACAATGCACCAATAAAAATGTTTTTAAATAAAAAATAAAAAGGCAAAACAAAAAAAGAATGGAAACAAGTGTGAAATAAATGCATGAAAGTACACTCACAATTTATAAACACAAACTTTTTAAACAAGATAGTATGTTTGACCTGTTATATTGGCTAAGGTTCATTTTATTTATATATACTTGTCTATTTTATTACAAATAGCCAAGATTGGAAAAATACAAAAACAACAAAAAAAGCAAATTCTATCAACACTACTGTTGGAAGAGCCTAATGTGTTCGTCCTCTCTCTCTCTCTCTCTCTCTCTCTCTCTCTCTCTCTCTCTCTCATTAGGAATTGAACCCTGGGGCATTCTACCCCTCTCAGCTATTCTCTCAGCCCTTTTATTTTTTGTTTGGAAACAAAGTCTTGCTAAACTGTTGAGGTTGTCCTCAAACCTGCAATCCTCCAGTCTCAGCCTCCTAAGGATTGGAATTACTGGTGTGTGCCACCACGCCCAGCTCTACTTTTTGTAGTTACATTTAGAAAACCTTTCTAGAAGTGAATATATATTATAACATTTTAAAGGTTTGTGATCTTCAAACCTCTAATGATTGTTACAGAAATTAACCTTAAGAAAAATTACAGTATAATATTATATGTAAAGAGTATTAATCATAAGTTATAAAGTTATACGTCAGAAATTTTTGAAAAGCCTAAATATCTAAATATTAGAGTTGTCATACTTAGTCCATACAGGATACTAGCAAGTGTCTTAGCCTAGGTAACTTATAAGCATCTTACTGCTCATAACTCTGAGAGCCAGAAAGTTCAAAATCAAAGAAGCAGAAGACTTGGTGTCTGGTGAGGGCCCATTTCCCATAGATGGTACCTTCTATGTTTTGTCACATACCAGAAAGACAAAAGAAAAGCCCCCCCCCAAAAAAAAAAAGCTGGCCCATGCCTCTTTTATAAGATCATTGGTCTCTTTTGTGAGGGCCGGGTCTCCCCTCTTATGCCAGCACCGTGGGAGTTAGGTGTGAATTGGGGAGGGGCGTACAAACATTTAGACCGCTGCCAGTACATCAAATAGAATCACCATGTAACTGTTCTAAACCATGTTTGGGTATATATTTAATGATACAAGAATGATCTCATAAAATACATAAGTGGAAAATTGGCGTTTTTAACGGTGCCTGCAGTATAATTGCAGTGTTACATATAATATATAACAATGCATCCTATAAACACACACATAACAAATGCACATATGCATGTCACACATTTTTTATCTATATAATTTATACTCATGAGCCCAAATGGGAAATGTGATAACAGTGACTATTTTTTCAATGGCAAGATTGTAGATAATATTTTGATTTGTAGATATTATTCATTATCTTATATATTTCCGAGTTTTAAAAATGTGCCATATGAGCACATATTTTGTAATCAAACATAGTTCAAAAAACTTTTTATGGTACTGGGGATTGAACCCAAGAGCATTCTACCTCCAAGCCATACCAAGCCCTTTCTAATTTTTATTTTGAAATAGGGTCTCTTTAGGTTGCTGAAGGTCTCAATAGGTTGCTGAAGCTGTCCTTAAACCTGTGATCCTCCTGTCTCAGCCCCCCCAAAACTGGGATTACAGGAGTGCGCCACCACTCCCTGCTCAATACATATTTTAATGTGCCTGTAACAGCCCAGCAGCAGGTGGAGAAATGAGCGGAGCTTCTACACTTGATACAGATATTGATCCAGGTCTTTTACTGCCCCTTCCAGATAATACTTGACAAATGGAGAGAATTTGATTGATACACCTCAACTCACGTTTCCGATGCAAAAGCAAGGCTGCCTGATTGGCTACCGGCTGACTAAACTCCATATTCCCACTATGATGAGAAAGAAGTTTCAAGCTATTTTCTGGGGCAAATAGAATTTGGTCAAAGGATGCCCAAGACAGAATTATTATCTCATCAAAGCCTTCCTTCACTCGCGTCTCGCTCCGCGCAGCATTCTCAGTTCGATAAAGGATTAGAACACAATCCCGTCTGGAGAATTGTGAGTTGATGCTGTATCAATATCTTTCTGAGCAGTGTTTTTCATTTTCCTCCCACTTTAACTTGCTAAGCCTTAAGAGAATTAGCTGACAAGCCAGACCTTTTTGGTGGATGCTAACATTAAACCCTCTACTCTGACCCTTGGGATCAGAAATCCCAGAACACAGCTCCTAATTCCATTGACTATCATTTTCTAAGAGAATGATTGGCAGATCCATTTATTTATTTATTTATTATTTTAGCCTCAAAATCACCTGTGCTTTGGTGACTTTCCCACTGGGCACCAAAAGCCCTGACACTTGTAGGCATCAGGTGTGAGCCAACTGTCCACCCCTTCTTCTCCAATCAGACAGACTCATCCAGATCCTCTGAACCCCTGCACGCACGCGCGCGCGCACACACACACACACACACACACACACACACACAATCTCTGTGATGCTGCTGCTATTAATTTGATCTCCTGGCTATTCTCTATCCATCTGAATCCTGCTTATCCTGTAAGCATTAAACCAAACACTAGCACCCTACGAACCTTGCCCAAACTTCCCCTTCTATGGATTTCTCAGTATTCAGCACACCTGAATTCTACAGTGCTGCACCCTTAGATCCAGGCAAGAGGGCTTCTGCCTTGGTTCCAGGCCTTAGAGAGCCAACTCCAGCGCCTTTGGCATTGTCCCTGGAGCAAAGGGTCCACGGGACTAAAGTGATATGTCTGCCTGGAACCTGTCCCTTCTCTTCTGGGCTATGCTTTGGGGCCCAGAATCCTCTGACCAGAATGGCCATACAATCTCTTTCAGTGCCTTTAGGTCTTATACCTGGGCCCATTCTCTCTGGACAGACATCTTAAGTGTGATCCCAAAGCCCTGGCTCGAGGCAGTTACCTGCACGTGTGGGCTGAGGTGGACCTACATTCACGAGGCCCCTTGAGACATGCAACAAGGATGAGAGCCGGCAGGACCAGCTCCCCAGCTCTGATTTCACTGCATCAGGCCCAAGAGTAGTACTCTGGTCATTAACATGCCTTCTGCTGAACTTACCCATGACCACCGGTTACCCCCAGGTAGAAGTATTTTTGATTTTCAAACAACACACAAACAATGAACAGAAAGAATGGTTAATACAATTAATTATAAAAGAATTAATAAGTATCAAGAGCTGCATTTTTTTTCTTTTTTTTTTTTTTGCCGGTCTGGGGATGGAACCCAGGGGCATTTTACCTCCTAGCTAAAGCCCCTGCCCTATTTTTTATTCTTTATTTTGAAATCTGGTCTCACTGAGTTGCAGAGGACCTCACTAAGTAGCTGAGGCTGTCCACAAACCACGATCCTCCTGTCTCAGCCTCCCGAATGCTGGGATGACAAGTGTGCGCCACCACGCCCTGCTGAGCTGCATTCTTCGGACAGATCATTTCATCCAATCCTGATAAGAACACCATGGATTTATTTCACTGTCTTCCTTTAAAAATTAGGAAACTGAGACTCAGAAGAACTGCTTTGCAGTGGTCTCACAGGAGGGGGCCAGCGTCTGCTCGACTGCACAGCCAGCTCTCTGTTCCTGCAGCTCCCCAGATGTCTGACTCAGAGAGCTCTTAGGACCTCAGTGTGTCGACTAGGCTTTAAAGAGTAACCGGCGGGCTGGGTGTGGCAGTGCAGGCATATAATACCTGTATTTGTGAGACTGAGATGGGAGGATCACAGTGCAAGGTAACTTGGTGAGACCCTGTTTCAAAAAAATAAAAGGGCTGGGAGTGTAGCTCAGAGGCAGAATTCCCCTGGATTCAATCCCCTGAACAAAAATATAACAATAATAATAATAATAATAATAATAATAATAATAATAATAAATAATCAGCAGATGGACGGTCTCTCTCTTCATGATTGTCTGGTTAGAAACTGAAAATTTGATTCTAAAAAGTTAATCTTGAGAAGGTTGATGTCCACAGGCTGGAGAGCAGATTCAAAAGACCCAGCTGGCAGTAATAAATGTGGCTCTTCTGCTTTGGGCTCAGCTAGGCATTGAAGGTGGGAACTTTCAAAGACCTTTAAACTTTGCAAAGGTAAGCAATTCTTGCAGACAACATGACTTCCCCTATCCACCGTGAACTAGGTCTCAATAGAGAACCCACATTCATGGCAAGTCAGTGAATATGAAATTTAAACAATGTAAGTTCCTCTGGGGAAGGGAGTTTCTGAAGAAGGGATGGTATACACATATCTGAAAAGGTGTATAAGTTGAAGGGAATTACAGAGCAGCCTCTTCCTCCTCCTAAGGGAACTGAGTCCTGGGGAAGGAGGTGAGTTAGCCATCAGTGTGAGTGAGGCCAGAAGAACTGGACGCCTTCTCTGCTCAGCCATTTGTCTCCTTCTACAGTCCAAAATCCAGTTGGTGGATGAGCAAGCAGTTTGTATACATATTTCTAAAATAATATTAAAGTCCAATCAAATGTGGTAGATGCAGGTACTCTCCCTACAGATGTAGGGGTGGAGAGATTTTGCATACAAAAGAGAAAGAAATCTAAATAGTAGGTCTTAAATGACATAGCCCTTCTCCCAGGACTTCCCACCAGCATTTCTCTGAAGCACCGTGACATTTATTGTTATAAAAGAGGCTTCCAAACTTTATCTCACTAGGAAAAGGTACTAACATTAATATATTGTTGTTCAAGAGAGGGAACTTAAGTACATACCACTGCTCAAAGTTAGCTTGTTGTAACTGGGTTTATGAAACCTCGTAAATACTTTAAGAATGCTAGGCTTTGTCTGAATCAATAAAGATGAAAGAAGATGACTTCCAACTATTAATGAATCAAAAATAAGTAAAGAGAAGTAAAATTCCTCAAGGATATATTTTCTGATGAACATCGGAAACAAATGTCTGGCACTTTGAAAACACCGAGTCATGCAAGAAACTTACAGCAGGATCATGTTTTTTTAAACCCACTTGTCTAGAGGTGGATGATACCTAATAAAATGTTGATATGCTCACTTTAATCTTCCTGGAGATAAAATTTTATTACAATAGAATTTATTGAATTTTTCTGATTTTATTTGCTTTCTAAAATATCAGCAGAATAATATAATTTACCCACTCGCATATTTGACATAACGATAATTCCAGCATTTGGGAGGCTGAGGCAGGAGGATCGCAGTTCTCTGACAGCCTCAGCTACTTATAAGGTGAGGCCCTTTGCAACTCAGTGAGACCCTGTTTCAAAATAAAGGATTAAAAAATAGGGCTGGGCGTGCCTCTCAGAGGTAGAATGCCCCTGGGTTCCATCCCCAGTACCACACACACACACCAAAAAAAAAAAAACAAAAAAAAAAAAACTGGGACAAGTGTTACATTAAGCTGCTCAAAACAATCTGAATTTCAAGGATTTCTGTGAATGCAAAGGTATCAATGATTTAATTTTTAAAAATAAGATCATTTAAAGCTATTTTCTACAAATAATTTTTCCTACACACACACACACACACACACACACACACACACAGCCTATTTAAAGAAAAGAGAAAACCCAATCAACTCTAGGTAGGAAGGAAAAAATGACAACTGACCGCACTTGTGCCCTTTGCCTCAGAGTAATACGGTAACACCAGGAGATTACGGTACTAGCTGGGCTACTGCCTGCGTGACGTCAGCTAGAGCTGCAAAGTTCCTTGCCGTTCTTTTCTGGTGTCGAGGAGCTGAATATTAAAAGGGTGATTGTGGAGTTGTTGGTTGGCTGTATTTTTTCTTCTTCTTTTTTCTTATTTTCACTCTTTATTTGAAATTATCCAGGTACAGAGGTTCGGGGCCAGGACTTTGAAGTCATCCCTGGTAGAGGCGTGAGTCAGCCGGTGCAAACGGATTAGGATTTGATTTCTGGGAGAGACGGCCCCTCTCCCCAACCGGAGAAGAGGCGGCGGGCAGCTGCGGGACCTGCGCCGCCCGCTCCTCCGCCGCGGGGCCGGGCTGGGCATCCGCGCCCCAGGTGAGGCCGCCGGGCGAGGGGCTGCGGGGCTGGGGGAGGCGCCCCGCGGCCCCCGAGTGAGCAGGGAGCCCCACTGAGGTCGGGCGTCCCAGCTTTTTCTACTCAGTTTTATACCAGCTCCTCTACCCCTCCCCATCCCCTTCTATATTCCGGGAAGTTGTCTTCTAGTTAACAAGTGTCTTTTTTTAAACCCTCTAGTTATCCCTCCAAAGTAGTAGAAACCGCGCTTCTGCGGAGGCTCGTCTTGGGATCACCTGTCCAGGCTTGAACTTGGGATCCCACGGTAGCCTTGGCCGGGGGTCTGCCCACCCCAGCAGGCGGAGGGGACGCGTCCCCACGCCCCGCACTCGCGTCCGAGGCCCTGCGGCCCCTTCGCAGTTGCGGGAAGCTGGCTCTCTCGCGTAGATCAGGGCCCCCAGCCCAGAAAACCCGACGCCCCCCACCCCCACGGCTGGCACGCGGGCTTGGTTTTGACGCTTACGAAATCCGCAGTGACGGCCACTTGCCGAGCCCGGTCTGCAGAGGGATGCGATGCGCTCCCCGCCCGGCTACCCCGCAGCCCGGGTGTGGCTGGCGGCGTGAGCCCCCGGGGGCGGGCGGCCCCGCGGCTGGGACCCCCAGCCTGGACCGCAGCCCTGCTCGGGACCTGGCTTGGGGCGTGCTGGGCGGATAGACCCCCGCTCCCCCAGTGCAGACGCTCCCCGGGTGGCGGAGACACCCCCAGTCCAGGTAAGGGCCAGGCCACCTGCTCCGTGGGAACCGGCTCGGACCCCCAGATGCCACCGGCTTGGGCCGCGCGCGCCGGCCGCAGTCACGCCTCCGGGCTCGGGTTTCGTGGCTCTATTTTCGCCGTAGTGGCGCGCGATCCGGCCTCCGAGAGCCACGACGCGGGATTTTGTGTGTATGGGGGTCTTTGGTTTGGGGGAGGGTTGTTTGCTTGCGGTTTTTTCGGCGAAGGGGGAGCGCCGTGGACCCTGAACTTGGCCCGAGGCGGCAGGTTCGCCGGCGAGGACACGGGGCGCCGTCTCTGTGGCCGCGTCCACGCGCGCTGGACTCGGGGCGCGGGGCTCCCCTGGAATCCCGCGGGGGTGGCGCGGGCACCGCCTCGCTCCGCAGGCGCCCGGCTCACGCTGTCTGCTTTTCTGTGCACTCTTTCAGGAGCTCGCGGGCGAGGACGGACTGGCGCAGCCAAGGTCTCGGCACCAGGTCGCCCTGCGGTGCGCCTAGAGGCTAGAGCTGCCCGGGCCCGAGGATAGCTGCGGCCGGGAGCGGCGCCCAGGTGCCTCGGCCTCGGCCTCCGGCGCGCCGACGGCCGGCCACGCTCGCCTGTGGCTTGGGGGAGACTGGCGCTGCGATTTTGAATTCCAAACTATGTACAGAATGTTCAGTCCTCTCCCCGCTAGGACGAGTCAGGCAGCACAGAAAGGCGGACTCCGGTAATTTTGCAAAGAGCTTCACCAGGACTCGGGTAGGGAGCGCGTTGGGGCCCCCGGCCACACAGTAGTGGAGAGGCCCTGGCACAGCCCCGCGCCCCTGGCCATGTCGGCTTCGGTGCCCTGTGCCTCGGAGGCGCGGCCCTCCGAGGGTTCCCAGGCCTGGCCGGGGTCGCTCCCCACCCCCAGCCAAGCCCAGCTGGCAGGGCTCCCCCGAGGAGGGGAGACCTTCTGACTCCCAGCCAGCCTCTCCTCCCGCCTGCGCCCCTCCGAGGGTGGCCCTGAGAGCCCCTCTCTTCGCCCAGGCTGGGACCATGGTGTTTCTCTCTGGCAATGCCTCGGACGGCTCCAACTGCACCCACCCGCCCGCACCAGTGAACATGTCCAAGGCCGTTCTGCTCGGGGTGATCTTGGGGGCACTCATCATCTTTGGGGTGCTGGGGAACATCCTCGTAATCCTCTCGGTGGCCTGTCACCGGCACCTGCACTCGGTCACTCACTACTACATAGTCAACCTGGCGGTCGCGGACCTCCTGCTCACCTCCACGGTCCTGCCCTTCTCGGCCATCTTCGAGATCCTGGGCTACTGGGCCTTCGGCAGGGTCTTCTGCAACATCTGGGCGGCGGTGGACGTCCTGTGCTGCACCGCGTCCATCATGGGGCTGTGCATCATTTCCATTGACCGCTACATCGGCGTGAGCTACCCGCTGCGCTACCCGACCATCGTCACCCAGCGGAGGGGTGTCAGGGCCCTGCTCTGCGTCTGGGCGCTTTCCCTGGTCATCTCCATCGGGCCCCTGTTCGGCTGGAGGCAGCCGGCCCCAGAGGACGAGACCATCTGCCAGATCAACGAGGAGCCGGGCTACGTGCTCTTCTCCGCGCTGGGTTCCTTCTACGTGCCCCTGGCCATCATCCTGGTCATGTACTGCCGGGTCTACGTGGTGGCCAAGAGGGAGAGCCGGGGCCTCAAGTCCGGCCTCAAGACAGACAAGTCAGATTCAGAGCAAGTGACGCTCCGCATCCACCGGAAAAATGTCGCAGCAGGAGGCAGCGGAGTGGCCAGCGCCAAGCACAAGACGCACTTCTCGGTGAGGCTCCTCAAGTTTTCCCGGGAGAAGAAAGCCGCCAAGACGCTGGGCATCGTGGTGGGCTGCTTCGTCCTGTGCTGGCTGCCCTTTTTCCTGGTGATGCCCATTGGTAAGTCTGCCAGCGCCTCGCCTGTCTCCGCGTCTGGGGGTCGGTACCTGCTCCCCGCTCTGTGACTCCGGCTCACAGTCCTCGGTTGAAGAAACACCCTGCCTTGCTTTGCAGGGCATTTAAGACAGGCTCCCCAGGAGAAGCCTGGATTTTCATTCTCTTTCCACTCCAGACTCCTTTACATCAAGTCCCAGGGCGCTTTTCAACTACACTAAAGTGGTTTCCAGCTGGTGCAGATTAATTGGTCTCCTTAATAAGAATGTCAGCTTTTCTTAATGCCTTTAAGTATGTGTTTAGTTTAGATCTATCTGCCCGCTTTGGCGGCTCCGACTCTCCTCCAAGTACTTAGGCTGACTGTGGAATGCCACTTGCACTCTGCTGAGACAGAAAATGCAAATTCCCTTGGTCTGGAAGTAAGCAGCAAGTTCATTTTAGACAGGTGCATGGTTCTGTTATTGCATTAGCTTGCTCATAGGGGTTCTTCATAATGGTCCGCGTATGTGCTATATCTGTGCTAATTTTGTTTTCCGGATTCAGTATGGAAGTACGGTAAGCCTCTAACAACAACCAAAATGATTTTTGCGTCCAAACCAAATTAAGCATTAAAGAATTATTCCTTGATTTTAATAGCAAGAGATACTATTCTTATCTACAATTATCTGAGAAGCTGCAGATGATACTGCTTGAAAACAATGTGGTAATATTACAAATCCAATTTTTGCAGATGATAAATTAGCTGTTGTCAAAACTAATTAGCTCATTATAAGTATCAGCAAGCTGATCCACTTGGAATAGCTGTCTATCTCTGAGAGGCCTTCCGTGAGATCCCCAAAGGGTTGTTTACTATTTTTAGTTTGTGAGTTTCAATATAGATCTACATATCCGTTATCCACTAACTCAGTCATGGTAAAAATTAATAAAAATTTGTTTCAGGGGCTGAACCAAACTTAAATGGCACGTAGTTAAAGTACTTGGATTTTCAATTCCGTGTAACAATAGCAGCTATCATTTTTGAGTGACAACTACGTTCCAGATATTTTACCAGACTTCCTATATTCACCAGTCCTTTCAACAACTAATATCCTGAAATCAGAGGTGGGGGAAAGGGATTCTTTGAGTTCTAATACCAAAGCCACCAGCCACGAGTCACTGTTTAAAAATGTGAACTAAAATTAAATAACATCAAAATTCAGTTCCCCAGTCCCAGTGGCTGCTTTTCAAGTGTGCGATGGCCACAGGTGGCCAGTGGCTACTGTTTTAGATAGAAGAGATTTAGATTATTTCTGTTGTGCAGGAATTGCTATTGGATAGGGCTGTTTGAAAGGCCCCTCCCAGCCCACCACCTGGCTTCCGTTGTGCCTGCCTGTCATTGCTCACCCTGCTCCTGGAAGGGCATCATGGCTTTGAATCTATGGGGTAGACGAGGCCAAAGTCAAAGGGATCTTCTAGGCCAAAACAAAAGTTGCATAGTATTCTAATAGTGACGGGAAGTCATTTTGGATGGGATGGGGTTAGAGGGTGAGTAGCTGTTTTCATTTTATATTTTTAAAGGATCATTCTGGTTATTGGATGGAAATTGGGGATTCGGGGGTAGGAAGAGTGGAATCAGGGAGACCAGTCAGGAAGTTGAGGGGAGAGAGGCCACAGTGCCGTAGACTCAGGTGGACACGTGGGGGTGGTGAGGCGTGATTATATTCAGCCCTTATTTCAAAGGTAGAGCTGATGAATTTGGACATAGCTAAGATATAAAGAGAGCAACTAAGGGTGATTCTTAGGTTTGGGGCCTGAATAACCGGGCAAATGGAAGTGCACGTTGCTGAGATTGGGAAAACCAGAGAATGGCAGGTTTAGAAGGGGCTGGTGAAGGTGGGAACTTGGAGCATTTATTTTGTATGTTGTTATGGGAAATGTCTGTTAAACATCAGAGTGGGAAAGCTGGCTGGGCTGCAATAAATGAATTTAAATCTTAGAGGGGAAGGTGAGATGAAAACTGGGACACATCCGTGTATGTAAAGCCACAGGAATGGCGAGCTTTGCAGGAGAGAAGGGGCTGAAAGAAAAGAAAGTTAAGGGCTGAGCCTTGGAAGGATCAGGAAAGACAAGAGAACCAACCAGCAGCAGAGATAGAGATGTGACCAGGAGCTGGGAGGAAAATCAAGACAGTGGGATAGACCTGCAGCAATGGATATTCCAAGAAGGCAAGAGTGAGCCGCACGTCCCAGGGCGACGGAGCCAGGGGAGGCCTGGGCCCGGGTGGCCCGGCCAAGGAGGCGGTCCTTGGTGATGGAAGGTGCTCACACCAGGCTGATTGCATCTGTGGAGTGACAGGAGGGGCAAAGGCCTGCTGCCGAGCTTTGCAGAGAGAGTATGGTGGGAACAGGCCAAATAAATGATGCTTTTGAAGCTTTGCTAGAGCGAAGCCTAGAAAAAGAGAGGGGCATGAAGGATGGAGTTCTCAGAAGTGGGAGAGATGACATCATGGTTAGGTTCTGGTGAGGGGGGAAAGAGAGAGGGCCATTGCTGGCACAGACCAGAGAGGACAGGGAAGGCAAGCCATAGTGGAGAGTTGGGAATGGATGAGGGCGGCCAAGGGCCCGAGCATCATGGCGGGTGGACGTGGAGGGAGAGACAGACGTGTCTGTCTTCAGGGTGCTTTTACATCCTCAGTGATGTAACAAGCCACGTCATCAGCTCAGCTCGAGGAGGGAACAGGGAACACGGTGGTTTGAGAAACAAGACACAAAATTCTCCTCTTTGGGAGGAGGGCAGCAAATGCATGGTGGCATTTAGTGGAGTCA
This sequence comes from Muscardinus avellanarius, assembly GCF_963383645.1. Lineage (NCBI taxonomy): Eukaryota > Metazoa > Chordata > Mammalia > Rodentia > Gliridae > Muscardinus > Muscardinus avellanarius. The sequence goes on from NC_137800.1 coordinate 9,629,867, forward strand.
CCTGGATGCCCCGAGGGCCTGTTTGGGATTCAAATGATCATACGTTTAAAGCCAAGCAGTGGGGAGGCTGTGATGGTTTCCCACAGCTAAGCACCTGAGGGCTCAGGGCCACAGCTGAGCGTGGACCATGAGTTCTAAGGAGCAAGGGGGAGTCTGTGAAGGGATACAGGTAGGACAGGGCAGGAAAGATGCGGAGCCAGCTGGTGGAAGGAACCTGGGAAAGATGGGTTACCCTGGAGTCTGGGGTGATGATGGAGACTGGGTTCTATAGGGAGATGAGGCCCCCCCATGGCCTGCAGGAGAAGGCAGAAACTGATCTCATTACAGCCTCTGTATGGTCGCAACTTCCTCTTAACACCAACCCAGTAAGGCAGATGATTTCTCCCAGGATGTATTGACCATCTAAGAAGTACCAGGCACTGAGTTAAAAGAAAAAGGAGTAGTGGATGTGCCTGCTCCAGAGGGCCTCCCAGATCAGTTAAATAAATAAATATCAGTTGAATCAGATTGGGAATATTGGTTATTATTGATTAGTTTTACCAGGGGCTGCGGAACATAGCAGTTATCTGCATCCATAGGTCACTGTAGAAGCTTTCAAAAGTACTGCTTTTGACTGAGTAGGGTTTTTATTTTTTATTATTATTATTATCTTTTTTGGTGGTACTACAGACTGAACCCAAGGGCCTTCCACCTCTGAGCTACATCCTAGCCACCCTTTAAAAAATTTTTGTTTTGAAACAGGGTCTCCCTAGGTTGCCGAGGCTGATCTTGATTCTGCAATCCTCCCGTCTCAGCCTCCCAAGTACTGAAATTATAGACACGCACCACCATGCCTAGCTCTGAGAAGATTCTTTAAAAAAAGACGCTACTATCTCTGCTGGGCCAACAGCAAGATGTTATCTGTTTTTATTAACAACCTTAAGCACATTCTTCATGCAAAATACGAACAGAAAAAAATAAATATGCCTTATGCTATCACACTCAAGGAACATAAGCTCTTAAATATGATAAATGCTCCCTTGGGAAGAAGAGGTTATCGGTCTGGAGAGCAAAAGGATTTGAAACTAAGTCAGGGCAGGGACGAGTGTGGTCTGCAGGGCTGAGAGACAGACCTACGCGTGATAGGAGCTGATCCAGGGAAACAGGGCAAGTAGATTCTATTTCATGACTGACAGTCCCTGCTCTGGAAAAGACACTCCGTCCTTGTTGCTCTTGTATTTCCTGATTCCCTCAGCTTCTCCCCACCACGGCTGGGCTGCTCATGGCATAGAATTGAGTGATGGCAGGCAGAATTCTGGCTTACCTGCTCCCGAGTTTAAATTTCGCGAGTCTTGTTTCCTTTACACATCCCAGACGTTTGGTGGAAAGTCAGAGCCCCTTTGGCAGAGAGGGACGTCACATTGGAGGTTGTCATCAGTCATGTATACCTCGGAGGGAATGCTTGTAAGAAGCAAGTGTTGATCGTGGAGAGGAATCAGCAGAATATGAAGGTGTCATCCTCAAGGATGGGAGAGGGGAAGGATGGAGACTGTGCCTCCCAGGGCAGTCCTAGCACCTGCAGCCTGACCATCCCATCCCCTTGTCTAGAGCCTAGTAGTTCCAGAGGCAGTGTTCCAAATGGAAAAAGTAGGGGACCTGAAATTTGAACTGAGGTTTTCTTCTTCACAAAATAGGGGTTGCTATGCTAACCAGCTACCTCCCAAATTGCCCAGCATAGAGCAAATGCAGTAAGTGTCCATCTTGCCAGTGTTCATTTGACTTGACCATGACTGACATTTGCCCACATATGGATGCCCTCATAAGGGTGGATGTTCTTGGGATCTGAGGGTGAGAGAACATCAGAAAGAAAGGAACAAAAGCAACGTCCACCAAACACATCGTTACGCACCTGAATTCTGGAGTGTTTTCTGGCATAAATACAAAAGCTGGCATTTATTATTGGACCTAAGCGGTCACTGTGATCTCTGAATCCAAGAGGGCAGGGTGGGGTTGAGAGTTGGCTCATGTGGACCCAGAGTACTTGAGAGTGATGCTTCTTTACAAGTCAGGAGCTGGCGCAGTGGTAGAGAAGGAGATTGTGTTCTAAGGTGGGAAGCTTGGGGAAGGAGGAGCTGGTTAGGAGCTGGTTTGTTGTGTGGATGGAGAGGCAGAGGATGATTCCGCAATCTCACTGAGCATCTCCTATGTATGAGGCATAGGAGAAGGCACAGGCAGCTGGAGAAGCTCTGGAGAGAGTAATAAGGAGTCTCTTTCCAAGGGGAACTCAAAATAGGAGCAGTGAGGTACCGAGAAGTCTCCGAGGGTGAGATACACATCATGTCAAGAAACAAGACCCGAACCCCTAACGACATAAATGCCTCTCGTGACTCTGGTTTCTTGGCGGATGCCTGAGCTCACCAGGGGTAAGTGGCTTCATTGCGGGCGTGGTGTAATCAGGCTCTGGATTCTTACAGAAAAGGTTGACCTCTTAGAGGTAATGATGCGAACAGAATGGAACAGCCATTAGGACTACTAATTTAAGATTAAAAAAAAAACCAACTTGTTCTTTTGTCGTGGTCGTTTTTGCTACTCTTCCTTCATCACGAGCCATCCCAAAACATAGTGGCAAGAGGCATCTTGTGGCTGACAGTCCTGTGTGCCAGGAATAAGTCAGCGCTGGGCTGGGCTGGCAGTCAGGGCTGGCTGATATTTGTGGTGGCCTCTCTTCCTGCAGCAGCTTAAACCAGTTCTCTTTGAGTGAGATGGTTCCCCCCAAGAGAGCCCAGGTGGAAGCTGCCAGACCTTTGAAGAGCCAGGCCCATATCTGGCCCAGAGTCCCTAGTGCCTCATTCTATGATTAAAGCAAATCATGAGACCATTGTGGGTCCAGAGGAAGGGAAAGAGCCCCACCTCTCGCCTTGGGGAGCAGCAGGTACATACAGGGATGGGGGCATTGCTGTGGTCCTCTTGCAGAATCCTGAGCTCACAGTGTATCTGATGACCTTTCTCCTCCATCCTTCAGTGATACTTCAAGCTGCCCATGTGCTGGGCCTCATACTTTGCCTTCAGTAAAAGCAGTGTGGTCCCGGCTTCCCACAGGTGTCTGATCTCAAGAGGGACATAGGCATTAATCAGATAACCATGTGAAACAGTCCTACATCTAAGTGGTGTCTCCAAAACCTATACCATGAATAAGGTTGGTCTGTGGCAGAGAGGTCTGAAAAGTCTTGCTGGGAAGAAGGAAAGGTTTGATCTTTGAGCCAAGATCTGCCACACGCGCAGGTACCTAGTGGTTAAAAGAGTGAGAGAAAGCGCAGAATGGGCAAAGTCCACGAGGGTTGTCTAGAAAGGCTCTGCGGCCAAACCTGAGAGAAAAGAGATAATTGGTGTCAAATGAAGTTGGAAAGAGAAGGACCAGACTAAACAAGTCTTGATAACCATTTTACAAGTTGTTTTTACCCAAAGATGACCAGGGAACAGAGAGGACATGGTCAAGTTTCCATTTCAAAATATCAAAGGCTTTAGTAAAAAGATGATAGATGGGCCAGTCAGGAGACTCCCGTGGGCCAGGAAGAGATAAGACCTGCCGAGTACAATCCTGGGAACTCGCCCCTTAAAATGCTTATTCCCTGGAGCTGCCGCAGCCGCAGGACCCCGGAAGGCCTCCCGTCACTGCCTCTCCAGCTTAGATTTACGAGAAAATGTTGCTCGTGATCACAAATAGAATAAGCGGCCTTGGCTTCGAATTCATTTTGGCTGTCTCCACAAGACAAATCTGTCAGTGAAGAATTACAGCCCTGTTCAAAAGAATGCTTCAGGCTCGGGAGGTATTGACAAAGAGTTGTGATGGTACTTTGAACAACAGCTCACTCCCAAATCACGCTGCTGCGCACGCTGAAGGAGGGATAATTTCTTAGTAACGAGTTATGTCTGTGTTCCTCACCTCACGGTCTCATGGTGGGCAGAGGGATGCTTTTCCACGGCATTTTCTTCGTCTAATAAGTTCCCTGAGTTTTAGCCTTACTGTTTAGCTTGCCAATTTAACACTTGCAGAGTGAAATTTCTTTTTTAATACTATATTTCTTTTCCGGGCATAGGAGCACATGCCTGTAATTCTAGTATTTAGGATCCTGAGACAGGAGGACTGAGGTTTGAGGACAGCTTCAGCAATTTAGCAAGACCCTCAACAATTTAGTGAGATCCTGTTTCAAATTAAAAAACAAGTATGGCAGTGCACATTTGTAATTCCAGTACTTGGGTGGCTGAGACAGGAGAATCACGGGTTCATGGCCAGCCTCAGTTTCTTAAGTGAAGCCCTTTACAACTTACTGACACCCTGTTTCAAAATAAAGAATAAACAATAGGGCTGGGGGTATAGCTCAGAAGTAGAATGCCTCTGGGTTCAATCCCAGTACCACAAAAAATTAAAAAATAAAAATAAATATGATTTTTTAAAAAGGGGGCTGGGGATTTAGTTCAGAAGTAAAATGCCTCTGGGTTCAACTCTTAGGACCACTGAAAAATACAGAAAATGTTACTTGTCTGTTTTCCAAAAATCCCTGTGATCTTTCACATAGATTGCCACAGAAACACACACACACACGTATACACTTTTAGTTGAATCCAAAAAGCTTACTCAGACTCATTTATGCATCTTCCTCTTTTGGGTATCTCCGTCTTAGTTAACTCCAGCTGCTGTAATAAAAATCCCATTAACCGGGTGGCTTATGAACAATAGAAATTTCTTTCGCTCAGTTCCTGAGGCTAGGAAGTTCATGATGGAAACACCGGCAGATTTGGTGTCTGGTGAGGGGTCACTTTCTAGTTCCCAGATGGCTCCTTCTGTGTCCTCACATGGTAGAAGAGACCAGATAACTCTCTGGAGCCTCTTTTCTAACTCCTGCCCCAAATCCCCACCTCCTGATACCATCACATTGAGAGTTAAGATTTTAACATATACATTTGGTGGGGGCACAGACTGTCAGACCAGGATAGGATGCTGGGGCCTGTCATAGTCAGCTGGGCTTTCTGTCACTATAACAAAATGCCTGAGGCACTTAACTTATAAAGAGGAAAGGGATGTTTTGGTTCATGGTCCTGAAGGTTCCAGGCCAAGATCAGGTGGCCCCATTGCCTTGGGCCTCTGGCAAGGGCTGTACATCATGGTGAAGGTTCATGAAAGAGCAGAGTACTCGCTTCACTGAGCCAGGAAACCGAGAGAGAGAGAGACAGAGAACCAGGGCCCCACGGTTGCCTGCAGAAGCACTTGCTTAGCAGGGCGTGGTGGTGCATGCTTGCAATCACAGCTTTCAGGAAGCTGAGACAGGAGGATGACAGTTCACAGACAGACTCAGATACTTAGTGAGGCGCTTTGCAACTCAGTGAGACCCTGTTTCAAAATAAAGAATAAAGCCAGGCCTGGTGGCACATACTTGTAATCCCAGCACTTGGGAGGCTGAAACAGGAGGATCATGTAGGTTCTAAGCAAGCTTCAACTGGCTTAAGAGACCCTGTTTCCAAATAAAATATAGAATAGGTCTGGGAGTGTAGCCTGGAAGTAAAATGCCCCTGGGTTCCATCCCCAGTACCACAAAAGAAAAAGAGAAGAAGAAGAAGAAGAAGAAGAAGAAGAAGAAGAAGAAGAAGAAGAAGAAGAAGAAGAAGAAGAAGAAGAAGAAGAAGAAGAGGAGGAGGAGGAGGAGGAGGAGGAGGAGGAGGAGGAGGAGGAGGAGGAGGAGGAGGAGGAGGAGGAGGAGAGGAAGGAAGGAAGGAAGGAAGGAAGGAAGGAAGGAAGGAAGGAAGGAAGGATAAAAATAGGACTGGGAGTGTAGTTTGGAGGTAGAATGCCCCTAGGTTCCATCCCCAGTACTGCAAAAAAAAAAAAAAAAAAAGTACTTACTTAATGACATGAGGACTGTCCGTAAGGCCCCCACCTCCTCTGGGTCTATAGCACCTACAAATGGTGGTACATGGATTTCGGGGGGACAATAACTTCCACACTGTAGCAACACTCTTGCCCCTAATTGTGTCTTCTTCATTTTTGGATTTTTAGTGTCCTGTACTGAGGAGGTAGATTTAGTCCAATGACTGTTCCCTATTGCTAGTCTCCAGCCCTTGCTGTTGTCCCCTGATGAATCTGAGGTTGCTGGCCCACCTGATGGCCCAGGCCACCCAGTCCTTACTGCAACTAGACTCTCAGAGTGGCCGTGACTCCTCTGGTTCCTGGCTTGAGTGATACTCACGCTATTGGTACTGGCCAGGGAATCACTTTGTCCCTACAACCCCTGTGCCAAAGGGCAACCTGCTGAGCCAAGTTCTCAGCAACATTGCCCCGGTCTCAGGGTACAGAGGGCCTGCGGGTTCCTTCCACAATACCAGGCGTGCTAACCTAGTCTTGCCCTCTGCCCTGTCCTGCTGATTGCTACTTCAGTGGGTGTGGTAGCTCTCAGGTGAAGGATCACCTCCCAGACACCCAGAATGAGATGTCTTCCTCCTCCTTCTCCTCCTCCTCATCATCTTTATTTCTCTTCTTCCTCCTCCTCCTCCTCCTCCTCCCCCTTCTCCCCCTCCTCTTCCTCATCATCATCTTTTTTTCTCTTCTTCCTTCTCCTCTTATTTTCTTTCTCCACCTCCTCCTTTCTCCTCCTCCTCCTCCTCCTCCTCCTCTTTCTCCTTCTTCACCTTCTTCTCCTCCACATTCTCTTTCTCCTCCTCCTCCTCCTCCTCTTCTTCCTCTGTTCCTACTCTTCATTTATCTCCTCCTCCTTCCTTTTCCTCTTCTTCTTCCTCTTCTTATCTTTCTTCTCCTTCCTCTTCTTCTTCCCCTTGCCCTTTCTCTCCTTCTCCACCCCCATCTCTTCCTCTTCTCCCCTACTCTTTTCCTCTTTCGTCTCTTCTTCCTCTTTCTCCTCCTCTTCTACCTTCTCCTCTTCCTCTTCTTCTCCAAATGAACAGAAACTTGACTCCCACCCACTCCCTATGGAATAACAATGACTATGGCTGTTAAGTGGAATGCAGGGAGCGAAAAGGAGAGATTCTAAAAAGAGGAATAAAGATGATAACTATTTTAAAATATTGTAATCCTTGGACACATCTAGCTACTCTTTTTCCCATTTGTGTTTTATTGTCCTCATGGTCTTTGCAAATATGCAGACATAGAGTATTTGTATGCAGTCACACCTTTCAATCTGTTCCTTCATGGGACACACCTTCTCAGGTGCGCCTGGAGAGACCTTGCCAGTCTGGGCCAGGTAACCCCATCGCCTCCTAGTTCTTTAGAGCACCATTTATGTTCTACCTGAAACTTTTTGTTTGTATTTTGGTAGGTAATGTCTACCTTTATTAGTTTTTAAACAACATTTTTATGGTGCATTATAATTATGCATAATTGTGGGCTTTGTTGTTTCACATCTGTGCATGCACACTGTGAAAGGGTTAGACAGTCTCAAAAGATTTATCAAAGAGCCCATCCTTTCCTGTCTTATTTGGGAAAAACACATTTGCTATATTACAAAGAATCCTTTTTTTTCCTACCACTTAATTGCTTTCCTAGCATTAGTACCACATTATTTGAAGGACTGTGGTTTCACAATACATTTTAGCATTTTCTGGTTTAGGATTCCTGGATGCATATTCTTTTTCAAAATTACCTTGTCTTTTTCTGTTCTTGCATGTCCTTTTTTTTCCAGGAAATCTCTGGACCCTTTGTGTCACTCTCTCTGCTTCCCAAATGACTTCTGAACGGTCCTGCGCTCTTACTTTTAATCACTTACTGACATCTCCTGAAAAACCGTCAGCACAGTAGACACACACTGGCTGCTCAATACAATAAACAACTTACTAAGAACACGATTAGTTTTAGAACAGCACACTTCAGCATCACAAAGATGTCTCTTTCTATAGTTGTTGGAACTATAGAGATCCAGATTTAAAACACATTTTACCTAACTTGCAGTTTAGAATGCAATTTTATTAAAAATGAATTTTTAACTTATCAAAGTCTACTTTTTGATTTCCATTAACATAATCTTTTTATGACAGTGTTTCGATCCATGGTATTTCATACTATTTATCTAAACATGTATTTTCAGATTAAATTCTATTTGATCAGGTGGCATTATTCTTTTTTATATTACTCTATGATACTACATAGTTCCAGTCTGAATTCATATTTCTACATGAAATGAGCCTATTGTTTTGTTTTACTGTGCTGTCTTTATCACATTTTGGCACCAAGCTTATATCAACTTTATAAAGCAGATTGGTGACACTTTTCATTTTTTTCTACAATATGTAACAGTTTAAATAGCATAGGAATTATGTGTTCCTTGAAGGTTCAAAAAACTTGCCCATAAAACATTTGGGCACAGCTCCTTTTATGGATGCAATTCTTTTAGACCAGTTTCTATTTCTTCCATGGACAGAGATCTATTCTGATTGTCAGATTTGATAATTTTCATTTTCTCATTTTCTTCTCCTCGAGATTCAACAATTTAGCTTGGATTGATATGTGAAATTTTGTATTTTTCTTCATTTCTTTGCTATCTTTCTCATTTCCCACATCATACACTTATAATTTCTTTCATTTTCGTCTTCTCAGAGGCTTCCTGGAAGCCTGTCTATTTTATTAGTTGTTGTTTTTCCCAAAAAAAATCTAGGTTCTGTATTTATTAGTTATTTTGGTCTGTTTTCCAACACATTAATTATCTTTAGAGATTTCTCTCTTTTATTTTCTGGCCTTATTTTGCTTTTCAATGTTAGCTTGAACAGCGTGTTTAGCTTACATGTTTTAATTCTTTCTTATCTCAGATTAAACAATAAAAGCTTTCCTCTAAGCAAACTTTAGTTCCACCCCCTGTGTTTGGTAGGCAGGATTTCCATCCAATTGTTCTGTGTTTCTACTTTTAAAATTTCCTTTGTCCTGTGCAGACAAGGAAAGTAGTCCTTGTGTGTTGGTTTTGTTTGTTGACTTGAAAATAAAAATTGGTATTCTGTCCCCTTTCTTAAAATTATTTCCTAATTTATCACTTTGTGGACAGAGTGTGAACTAAATAATTTCCAACTATGGAAATAACTGAACTGAGGTTTTCTTTAGGACTTAAAATACAATAAAAAATCTATAGGTTTGATAGATTTAATGTTTGATATATATTAAAAATTTTAAGCCAGGCGTGGTGATGCACGCTTATAATCCCAGTACTTGGAAAGCTGAGACAGGAGGATCTCGGTTCATGGACAGCCTCAGTTACTTAGTGAGGCCCTTTGCAACTCAGTGATACCCTGTTTCAAAATAACGAAAAAAAAATAAGGGTGGGGATGTAGCTCAGAGGTAGATGTAGCCCCTGGGTTCCATTCCAAGTTCTGCAAATAACAATAATAATAATAATAATAATAATAATAATAATAATAATAATAATGTGTTTTTCAGATCTTTATCTGTTTTTCTTATTTTTATAATTATTCATCATCTACTTTATGTGTGCAATACTGAGAAAAGTGTGTAAAAAAAAAGCTTTCCCATTGCTGAGTTCTTTCCAATTATTTCTATTTTAACAGATTTTGCTTTATGTATATTCATACTGTTGCCTGACAAAGATTGAATCAATAATTCATTGATATCTTCATTTGGAGATGGTTTTGTCCTATTTAATTATTTCTCCATGATGGCATATACAATATTTTGTCCTTTCTTTTTCTCTCTCTCTCTCTCTTTTTTTCTTCTCTTGTGCTAGGGATTGAACTCAAGGGCATTCTACCTCCAAGATACATTTCCAGACCTATTTAATTCTTTATTTTGAAACAAGTCTCACTAAATCACTGAGGCTAACTTTGTACCTGCGATCCTCCTTTCTCAGCCTCCCAAGTACTGGGATTACAGGTGTGTGCCAGTATGCCTGGCAGATATATACATTTTTTAAAATTACAGTCTTTAAATCAAGCGTGGTGGCGCACGCTTGTAATCCCAGCATTCAGGAGGCTGAGACTGGAGGATCACGGTTTGCGGACAGCCTCAGATACTTAGTGAGGCCCTCTGCAACTCAGTGAGACCCCGTTTTAAAATAAAGAATAAAAAATAGGGCAGGGGGTGTAGCTCAGAGGTTGAATGCCCCTGGGTTCCATCCCCAGACCCGCAAAAAAAAAAAAAAAATTACAGTCTTTAATATATTTGTGTTTGCATTTTCCAATATATTTTTGGCAATTTTTTCATAAATCAGCTTGTATATCTTGCATCAAGCACAGTTTTTAGAATCTATATCCCTAATTTGTGTATTTGTCTCTAAATAAGATTTTTTTTTTTTTTTTTTTTTTTTTTTTTTTTTTTTTGCAGTACAAGGGATGGAACTCAGGGGCATTCTACCTCCGAGTTACACCTCCAGCCCTATTTTTTTAAATTATGTTTTATTTTGAAACAGGGTCTCACTGAGTTGCAAAGGGCCTCACTAAGTAGCTGAGGCTGTCTGCGAACCCCGATTCTCCTGTCTCAGCCTCCCAAATGGTGGGATTACAAGTGTGTGCCACCACGCCCGGATAGTTTTTGTTTACTATAACACCATTTGGTTTGGTTTTTGTTTCTTGCTTCTGGGTTCATGCTTTTTGTCCTTATGTTCTTGGTCTTTTGTAAAACAGATCATTTTCATTACATTTTGCTGTTGTTTTCTTTTTCTTTTCTTTTTTTTCTGATGGTGGTGGTACTGGGGTTTAAATCCAGGGGCATACTATATCTGAGCTATACCCCCAGCCTTATTTTATTTTTTATTTTGAAACAGAGTCTCTCTAGGCTACTAAGGACCTTGCTAAGTTGCTAAGTCTGGTCTTGAACCTGCAATGTTCCTGTCCCAGCCTCTTAAGTACTGGGATCACAGGCATGTATCACCTCACCTGGCATTTTTCTCTACTTTTTAATTATGCAGTGTTCTGGAAAGGTTATCTTCTATTCTTAATTCTACCTTTGAGCCTTTCATAATCATTTTTAACCTTTATGTCTCTCTTACCATCACTCGACCACCCACCTTTGCCCATGGAAGATAATAATTTAGCATACTTTCATTTTCTCTTCTCCCTGAAACTCACATCTTTTGGTAAATAAAATTTTGCATTTTAAAATCTAGATTATTTTTGTGAAGTTTTGGGCTCCTTACCCTGTCTTTGGTGCCTTCCTCTAATTTAAACTAATAATATTAACTACCCTCTTATTATATACTGTGACTTACTCTTTTTTATTTTTTTTTATTGGTGCACTGTAGTCAGACATCTTAATGGGATAAGAGACTTGTGGAGACATACATGCACACATCTTCCAATTAGCCCATACCCAATCTCCATTCCCTCCCCATCCCGCCTTCCCATGCTTGGCTTAGTGATTCACCATTCCCAAACTATGGAACCAGGCAAGATGTCCATCAACAGGTGAATGGATTACAAAGCTGTGGGATATGTACACAATGAAGTTTTACTCAGCCATAAAGAAAAACACTATTACATCATTTATGGGGAAGTGGATGGAACTGGAGGACATTATGCTAAGTGAGATTAGTCAGTCACAAAAAAGAAGAAATCGGAGGATGCTTTCCCTAATCTGCAAAAGCTAGGGAGAAATGGGTAATAAGAGGAACTCTAGATGAAGAAGGAGATCCTATAGATGTGCAAACAAGGTGACCTAACTGAGGGAATGGAAGGGGGGAAGAGAGGAACTCTCTAAAGCACATGATATGGCTTACTCTTCTGCACTGGACTTGCTTTACCTGCCATAGGGAGCAGGGGTCAACACACTATGGCCTGTCCTTGTAAATAAAGTTTTATTGGAACACAGCCAGAGCCACTCATTGACATGTTGTCTCTGTATGCTTTCATGGCATAAGGGCAGATTTGAGTAGTTGCTACAAAGACTGCATGGCCCACAAATATTAAAATATCTATTAGCATATTAAAGAAGAGCCTAGAACTAAATACAATTTCATCAATAAAGACTAAGCACGACACATCTTCAGCTGCTCTGGTATAACATTCAAGTTAGATATTGTTTTCATCTCAGCATCCCGCCGTCCTGCCCCTCTGCCTCTTGGCATCCGGCACCTTATCAATGAATTGAAAACAACTTGCGTATTCTTTTGGTCGGGTATTCCTCTTACTTATGTATTTATTTTTCAGACAAGATGCTAATAGAATATTTTCCCTAGCAACTTGACAAACCTCCTTCAGGGATTGCTGGTCTGGGCTAACTAAACGTTCACTGATGTCTCCCGAGGCCTGGTGCAACTTTGTCCTTTGCAGCCAAAGACAGTGTCTTTCTGTGGTCGCGTGCTTGGCGTTGCTCTTTCTCTTCGAATTCATGTCAGCTCTGTTTTGGATCTCTTATACCTACCCCCCAGCATTTTTTGTTATTTTTCTGTTTTTCTTCTGATTTCCTTCTTAAGTTCATATTCTAGTTTGTCTGTTTGGTATCCGTAACACTCGCTTTCATCCCATTATTATTACTGGCTGGATCCCTATTCAAATCTTTCAGACCCAGATTAAGGGGGAAATGAAAGAGATTGTCTTGGCTGTAGTGTAAAAGTGAAGGACCACAGATCTGATCACCCGCGGGGAGCAGAGAGGGTGAGAGATGTAAAGCGTCTTCACTTTTATGCAGGAGAGCTCCTTCGTCCTGCTTGCTCTGCCTGGTGGCCACAGTGACCTCTCCTCTGGGTGACATAGCCTGTCCCCTGGGAGTCTTATCTTACTCGTCTGCTGACCTTGCCTGGGAAAGCCAAGGGGCCATCTCGCTGTTCGGGGACCTGGGCTCCAGTACCCTCCTCAACCCTGGTGCGTCTCAAGAGTGAGTCATGGAAAGCTGCCCTGGGCAGCCCTGTGTCACCAATATCTGTCCCTCCAAGCCCTGGGGTGTCACTGAGAAGCAGCCGGGAGCCATTTCACCTTTATCCCCTTTTCCTGAGGTGAACTCAGAGTTCCTCAGGAACTCCTTCAAGTTCCAGAAACTTTTCAGATTCTGACTCGTGGAGATCGGCTTTCCCTGGTGCTAACAGCAGTTGTGTCAAAGTTCACCCACGTGTGGATTCCCTCAGGCGTATTAAGAAATGAGCCAGGGGATCTAAGAAGTTCCGATTGATCTCGAAGCCCCCGTCTCAGTGCAGGTTCCTGTCTTAGTGATCACAAGAGTGAAACCCAGAGTCGCCTCAAACTTGTGAAAGTTTGTGGAAGCTTGCCTACCACCCTAGCCTCTGCTCGTGAACACCCCCATAGGGTCAGTCGGCAGCAGACCCCCAGCTGGACTTCCTTTTGTAGCCTCCCAAGAAGGTTGGGAGAATTAATGTGCGGCCTTTAACACGTCTCTTCTTAGAAAAAATGAGAGAACCGGTCCACCTGTCCGGGACATGTGCCTTGTGATGGTGGCTGTCTTTGTCTACTATAACAGAAGACCATAGACTAGATGACCTAAATAGCAAACACTGATTCCTTACAGTGCCGGAGGCTTAAGCCCGAGATCAGGTGCCGGCATGATCAGTTTTTGATTCATAGATGATCACTGTCTCACTGTGTCCTCGCACAGCCAGGGAGGAGAAGCGAGAGCATCGCTTTCCTCGTCTCCTTATAAGGACACGTATGCTGTCACTGAGGCCCCACCTCAGGACCTCATCTAGCCCTGAAGGCTTCCCACAGGCCCTACCCCTTAACACCAGCACGTTGGCGACTGGGCTTCAACATACGAGTTCTGGGGAACACGCGCGTTCCATCTCCCCACTAGTAGTGCTAATATGCCAGTACTTTGCATCTAACTTAATTCCCAGAACCAGCCCATGAGATGACATTGCAATTCTTGTGTAGAGAAGAAGGGACTGCGGCCCCACCGAGGTTCGGTGACATCCTTCCGGAACCGCCACGGCCGCTTCCCCCAGAGCAAGGGCCAGGGACCTGCCACAGGTTTAGACCCCTGGACTCTCTCCTCCTGACCCTTTCTCTGCACTTCTTTCCCCTCACCCGTAGGATGAGGGGCTTGCGATCAGCCCGTAGCTTTCTAACGCAGCTTCAGAACTCTGTGCAAAGGACATCTCCCTCCCAAACCCAACATATAAAATGAATCACAGCGTCGTGTCGCCGCAGCCAGGGAACCCGGAGTCCTGAACATTCAGCACTTGGCTCCCGCTGGCAGCCACAGCCCGGGGACCAGAGCCCAGGTTGCTCGCTAAGCTGACTCGGACTCCAGACTCAGCAAATAGCATCCAGAGTCCTGAGAGGAGTGTGGTTTGCATTTTCAAAGGAGAAGGAGGCAAAGTGGAGCAAGGGCACGTGGGCCGTCATTATCCTGGAATGCAGGCAGAGCAGTAGTCTTTGCCCAAAAAGGGTTTGAAAAGGGAACATTTTGCAAACTCACTTTTTTTTTCTAATATGCTATCCACATTTAGCCTATTGGCAGGGTATGTAGTTGCCACTCAGAAACCTGCTCTTCACAAGTGGATCCTGGAGTTTAGTCCCTGTGATAAAAAGTGTTTTTGAATTTCGCCTGTAATTGGCAGTGTTACCTGTTAACACACACACACACACACACACACACACACACACACACAAATTATTTTACAGTTATTAGGAAATGACGAATCAACAATCTCAGAAGTGTGTGTGTATGTGTGTGTGTGTGTGTGTGTGTGTGTGTTTAAGGAAACTAGAGGAGGATAAAAATCTCAGAATAAGAAGCCACTTCTAAAGAAGTCAAAGTACTAGTTCCCAGCCAGAGGGGGGATTTTTACTCCAGGAGTTATTTGGAAATGGCTGGAGTCATTTTTATGTATCACAATGTCACCACTGGGGTGAGTGATCTAAACCCCTGGTACGTAGCGGGTAGACCAGCATCCTGCGGTATATAGGCTGGTCCTCCACGGCCGAGCATTCGCCAGCCCCACATTGCAGCAGGGCCGACACTCATACACTCTGGTTTGGTTTATGTTACGCAAACTTCTGAAATTTATCAAAATACTTAGTAAACACCATGTGCAAAACAGAACACAGCTTTTATTACTATTTTAAATTTTTTACTATGTTTATCACATCTTGGCTAGTGACACTAAGATCTTCAGATGCCCGACATCACTAATGTCTTTCTTTTCTTTTTTTTTTTTTTTAATTGTGGTACAATTCACATAACATGAAATACATACTTTTAGCCATTTTAATTTTTGTGGTGCTAGGGATTAAACCCAGGGATGTTTTACTTCCAAGCTACACCCCAACTCTATCTTATTTATGATTTGTAAATATATATAGAGAGAGCCCTGCTAAAGTACTGAGCCTGGCTTTAAACCTGCAATCTTCCTGTCTCGGCCTCCCATGTATGAGGGTTACAGGAGTGTGCCACCACACCCATCTAGTTTTAACCACATTAAATTGTATCACTCATTAGTGTTTAGTACACTGTCACTGTTGTAACCATTACCACTAAATAAGTTTCAATACAAGCTGGACTGGTGGCGCCTGAGTGTAATCCCAGCATTTGGGAGGCTGAGACAGGAGGATCTTGGTTCAAGGACAGCCTCAGCTACTACTTAGTGAGGCCCTTTTGCAACTCAGTGAGACCTTGTTTCAAAATAAATAATAAATAATAGGGCTGAGAGTGTCGCTTGCTCGGAGGTACAATGCCCCTGGATTCCATCCCCAGTATCACAAAAAAAAAAAAAATTAGTTCCAAAACACTATGTCACCCCCAAATAAAAGTCTGTACCCACTGTCAATCATTTCTTCCCCAGTCCCTAGGGCAACCTTCAATCTGCTTTCATCTGTGTGGCTTTACCTATCCATGATAATTGCATATGAAAGGAGTCATACGGTATGTGACCTTTGGGTGTGTCTTCATTGTAACCTGTGGGATGCGGGCAGCACATCACACAGCACTCCTTGAGCCTCCCCAGCTCCCACCACACTCTCCCCACGGGCCCCTGTGCTCAGCACAGCTATTGGCTTTGATAAGCTAGTGTGTTTACATCATGTCCTTTGAGGTGTTCCCCACTTCAAGTC
This sequence comes from Muscardinus avellanarius, assembly GCF_963383645.1. Taxonomy (NCBI): domain Eukaryota; kingdom Metazoa; phylum Chordata; class Mammalia; order Rodentia; family Gliridae; genus Muscardinus; species Muscardinus avellanarius. Next base: position 9,645,848 of record NC_137800.1, read on the forward strand.
TTCCTCTCCTCCCATCTCTCGTTAGGGTTCCCCTCTAAGGCTTCCCCTCCCATCTCTCGCGGGCTCGCTCCATCCCTCTAAGGCTTCCCCTCCTTTGTCTGGAGTCTCTCAATTTCTCCCTAGCTTCCACACATGAGATAAAACTCTGACCTTTCACTTTTTGTGACTGATTAATCTTACTTAGCACAATATTTTCCAGTACTGCCCATTTTTCTACAAACGACACAATTTTGTTCTTCTTTATAGCTGAACATGTATCACAAAATTTGTGTATGTATCCCAAAATTTGGAAATTCATTCTAATCTCAAGAGCGTCATCAATGTCGTAGCATTAATAGATACTTCATTCATTTTGGGGGTGCTGAATAATAATTCATTATATAGATATACCATATTTTATTAATCCGTTCATCAGTTGGAGGACGTTTACGTTGTTTCTACCATTTGCCTAATTTTGCACAGTGCTGCTCTGAAATTCATGCACAAGTATTTCTCAGCACTTGTTTCCAATTTGTTTAATAATAGAATTGCTGATCCTGGAACTTCGGTGTCTAGCTCCTTGAGGGTTTCCAGAGCAACTGCCTCACTTTGGTTAACCACCAGTGATGTGCGAGGGCTCCAGCTTGCCCACAACCTCCCCACTACTTGTTATTTTCTTTATCACTATTACTACAGCCATCCGCTTGAGTGTGATAGCAGACCTTACTGTGGTTTTCTTCGTGTTTTCCTAATGATGTTCAGCCTCTTCCTGTCTGCTTCATAGGCATATTCTCATCTTCAGAGTGTGTGCTAGTCAGCCTTTTCCATCTGTGATGAATACCTGAGAAAAACAACTCAGAGGAAGAAAGCTTTTCTTTTGGCTCTCAGGTTAAGAAGTTTCCGTCCAAGTTGGCCTGTTCCAAGGCAGAAACATCATGGCCACCCCCAGTGACCAACTTCCTCCAACCATCATCCACCTGCCTACTTTCATCACCTCAAAGCAGTTCATTAAAATTATTAAACCACATCAAATGGATTAACCCAGTGATGAAATTAGAAATATGAAAAATCATTTCCCACCTCTGAATATTCCTGCAGTGGGGACTTAATACATGAGACTTTGGGGGAATGTTCAGATCCAAACCATTAACAGAGTAATATCTACACAAGTCCTTTGCTCACTTTTTTTTTTTTTTTTTTTTTTTGGTGGTACTGGAGATGGAACCCAGAGGCTTTCAACCTCCAGGCTATACTCCCAGACCTATTTTGTATATTTTATTTGGAAAGAGGGTCTCACTAAGTAGCTGAGGCTGGCTTCGAACCTGTGTGATCCTCCTATCTCAGCCTCCCAAGCGCTGGGATTACAAGCGTGCGCCACCACGCCCGGCCTTTGCTCGTTTTTAATTGAGCTGTATTTTTGTAGTCAAGTATTAGCAGTTATTTATATATTCAGATACTAGACCTTTGTCAGTTAATATGACTTGCAAATATTTTTATTTAGTGGATTGTCCTTTCGCTTTCCTGATAGTGTCCTTTAATGCACAGCTGTCTTTAATTTTCATGAGCCCAAGTTATCTACTTTTTCTTTCATTGCTTGTATTTTGGGGTCATAGCTTAGAAATTATTGCCTAATCCAAAGTCAAAAGGATTTGTTCTTCTACTTTCTTCTAAGAGTCTTGTAGTTTTTAGCTCTCACAGTTAATGCTTTGATCCATTTCGAGTTGATATGTGTCTATGGTGTGAGGTAAAGTTCCAATCTCATTTTTTAGCATGTGGAATTCTAGTTGACCAAGTACCTTCATTGAGTCTTCCTTTACCGCTTCAGCTCCCTTCCCAAGCCCCTTCTATTTCCTGATTTCTCTCCACCTGCTACATATAAGAAAAAGCATGCACCCCATATTTTTTATTTCTGGGTGCCCCTGCACATATGGCGTCACAGTATATGAGCCATATTATCTTTATAAAATCTGAAAGATGCTTAACTCTAAAATAGAGTTGGTTCCAAAGGTTTTGGAGAAGAAATGGTAAGATCGTTATTTCCTGATGCTCCAAACTTTCAGAATGTTTTTCTGTCTTTGATTCGAAAAGCACAAAAACAAACAATAATCACACTTTTTCACACAACTGACTCAACTGACCTACTTTAGCCAGCACACGAGCACTTCACCTCCCCCCACCTCTCTCTCTCCCCTTCTCCCTCTCTCTCTCTCCAGCTGTTGAGAAATGTTTGTGATTCCAGAGCATATTCCTCCTTCTGCTCAGTTTACACAATATGGAATCTTGCACTTTAACCAGTTCCTTTGGTTTAAACATTGCCCTTCTGGGTTATCCTTTAAAATAAAAATGCCCAGGCCATCCATGAGGTATTTGATTTCTGCTTAGGATACATCCAATCCTATGCCATAGCTTATTATTCAAACATTATTGTATTTACCTCCATTGTTCTCCTATAAAACTTTGGGGTGATATTTTTAATCCTCATTTTCCCTGCCTTCACAAAGTGAGGCCCATGGGTGCTCAATAATTTACCCAACACCACAGAGGGAGTAAGTGACAAAGCTTTGTCTGTATTTTTTATCTCTATATCATGCTAACTTTTTCCTTTTAGTCTAAAAACAAGGCATTAGCCATGGCCACTATTTCCAGGAGAAAACAAAAAATCCTACACTTTCTATCCCTGAACTGTCCCGATTCATTCATATAGATTTCAGGATGAGGGGACGAATGAACATAATTAAATGAACATAATTAAAGCTGGAAAAAGCCAGGATGCTTTTTTTTTTCCAGGGGGAGGGGGTAAATCATTAACCATGTGGGTCTAATGTTCACTGCATTCTCAGGTGTCTTCACGTCCAGTGCTCACGCCAAACTTGCTGATTAATCTAGAAACATTAGTGAGGTACTCGGTGTCCATTCTTAGTTGAGTCTTATGCAGGAGACTGTTGAAGACCCATTGGTGAAGATCCACCTGAGAGCAAAGGTTTTCACACAGGAGGCAGTAGCCATCAGGACATAGGGACCTTCATTATCAATACTCTAGGAACTCATGGGTGGGAGGTGGGAGGTGTCAGGCAGGGCTTAGATAGCCACTGAAACCTAAAAAGCCAATTAAATCTCCAAAGCAAAACGAACACAGCATGTTCTGAGGCCAGTGAAATGGTGTGTGTGTGTGTGTGTGTGTGTGTTTGCTGTTGTTATATGTAAAGAGAGAGAGAGTCTTGGAAGACAACACTCGGGAACCTTATCCTTAGTTTCTTTTTGAAATTGATCCTATTGAAGTGGGGAGCCACCACCGGGAGGCTGGGGCAGGGACGTGAGATAGTGATACAGTGTTGGAATGATATCACATCAGTGGTGACAGTGATATGTGTGGACATGAGAGGTTCAGGCTGATTTGCTTAAGGTTGGAAGAGAACCTGGACACAGGTGGGCAGCGAGATGCGAAAGAAAGGGCAGGGAGCGAAGCGTTCCGAGGCAGCTCAGTGAGCATCAGAGGCCGACTGTGGCGAAATCAGAATGGAACTAATAATAGATAGTATTTGAGCATGGGGTATCAATGCGATAGGCAGAGATGCTGGGTAAGGTGGTGGTTCCAGAAGACCACTATTTTTTTTTATCAAAGCTCAGCCTGAAATTATGATGTTTAAGTGAAACTATCTAACACTGTGCAATAAAATATGGTAGCCTCTAGCCACCTGTGGCAAACTAAACTTAAATTTATGCTAGATAAAATTAAAAAGCCAGTTCCTTGGGCAGGCTACCCATGTTTCAAGTGGTCCATCGATGCCTGTGGCTAGTGGCTACCACACTGGATGACAGAGCTTCTTTCTCATCATGTCGAGCTGTCCTACTGGACAAGGCTGGTCTAGAGATCAGCCCTTTGGTGGGGGTGGGGGTGGGGAGCTCAAGAACCATTAGCTTTTTTCCCTCAGGCAAATGGGAAAACTAAGTAACAGGAGCACTTTTTATGGAGGAGGGTTGAGGGCTGAATTTTAATTTTAGGATGTATATGAATTTGGAAAGAATAGACAAAAGAAGCCGGGCATGGTGATGCACACTTGTAATCCCAGCATTTGGGAGGCTGAGACCCGGAGGATCGCGGTTCGCGGACAGCCTCAGCTACTTAGTGAGGCCCTCTGCAACTCAGTGAGACCCTGTTTCAAAATAAAGAATAAAAAAAAAAATAGGGCAGGGGTGTAGCTCGGAGGTCGAATGTCCCTGGGTTCCATCCCCAGACCTAAAAAAAATAATAATAATAAATTAAAAAAGAATTAAAAAAAGAAAAGAATAGACAAAAGAACAAGATAAAATTGCCCAAGGTCTTGGAAAAGTGAAAAAATTCAGCTGGCAACAAGAAGGAAAACTTCAGGGAGGAGGAAGTGGTACCATTATAGAATGCAGCAGGGAACTCAGAAAGATCCAGAAAAATAAAATAAAACAATTGCATTTAGTAACCTGAGCTCATTTGTAACCTACCAGACTCTGCTGCCAAGTGGGGAAAAGGTCATTCCGTAGGAATGCCCCTGGCTTCCTCTCGGACCTTGTAGGAGCTGGGGGGCTCAGAAGAGTTACAGTGGAGTTTTGGGGGCAGGATCCTCAAGAAGGATTTGGGAAGGGGAAAGTAGGGCCAGCTACTGAGAAGAGAAAAGAAAAGGAAAGGACTGGATTATAACCACCAAGGATTTCATGGTCAAAATCATTTTCGTTTCAAGAAAAGAAAGATGGGTACAAAAGAAGGGAACCTCCAGGCATTAGCTGAGGACTGGAATGCAGAAGATAGCTGTGGAAACAGCTGCCTTCACTTGGGGTGGAGGAGAAGGGAGCGAGAGGGGGCCGTAGGCTTCGGGACCTTGGTGGCAGTAGCAGCGGTTGGAAGGAGCGGCTGGTGCTGTTGAGACTGTCCTCCACTGGGACTGGACCCCAGACATCTCAGCCTGATCTGCTGGATTTCGCTCCCCTGTCTCCTGGATTCACCCCTAGGCTCTTCCTTGAGATCAGTTTACTTTGGGGTGCTCGTGTAGCACAGGCTGATTGATAGTTGACGCTTTCTGTGCATTATTTCATTTAATCCTCGAGGACATTTGGGGCAAAGGGTATCTTGAGTCTCTTATTTCCAAAGTGAAGAAATCGTGGCAGAGGCGGTTAATTATCTTGCCCAGAGTCATGCAACAAGCAAGTGACAGAGAAGGAATTGGAAGCTGGTTCTCTCCAGCAATGAGTCCTGTGCCCTTAATGTCCCCTGTGCTCTGTCCCCAGCAGCTGGTCTATTCCTGCCCCTGAGTGGCTTGGCCACAACTCCAATCATGCCCACATAAGGGAGCATTTGCTTTCTGTGGCCATAATTCTCCTCTCCTTGCTGAGAGGTGGAAATAGGATGATGGAGAAATAACACACATAACACCTCCCGGTGTCAACCCAGGCTCCATGGGGGACAAACCGCTTAGCAACTCTTTCAGAGTAACCAAGACAAAACCTGACCTTTGAGCAGTTTCTCCATTTAGAGTTAAATTTGTCTTCAGCAAATATGGTTTGAATAAACCAAGACCGCCTGTTTTAGCTATTTAACTGGGAAGGTAATATTTCCACTCTGATTTAATATTTTTTTCTTTTGCCAATTTCTGAAGGACAAAGAGGGAAAAAAAAAAAGGAGTGCTAAAGTTCAGGATAAAAGAGAAACTTCCAAGAAGTGTGTTGTTACAAGCCATCTCTGCAGTCACCGTGCATATCACTTTTCCTTTCCAACCTAAGTCTGGGGTTTCCATAGTAACTGCTTTTACCCCAGCTGATTGGCCTCATGTTGTTTGTGCAGAAGCCACTGGCAAGACCCAACTGTGTCACAAAGTTCAGGTGTCAATACCAAATGGATCTTCTGGGACAATCACAGAAAGAAATACATTTTGCATGCAACGCCCTCTCCCACCCAATCGCTCCCTTCCCAAACCCTAGAGCACTTTGCCCCTGCACTGACCAAACACCAAAGATGCCCGGAGTCCTCTCAAAGTCAACTCATCGGTGGCAGCCGACTGTGACTTCTCTATATGTCCAACTGTGTCTATTAGAAGGGAATTAGGGTCACGGGCTTTTAATTTACTAATATTGCATCCTTCCAAGTGTTCTTGGGTAATAGTGTTTCACAAAGGTCAGAAGTTGGATTTGACAGCCCAAGCCAAACGCAGACTTTTTTTTTTTTTTTTTTTTTTGCCTTCCTCTGATTCACCCCAGCTCCCACGTGGGTGTGATTTCCAAGGTCAGTGCAAGGCCCTGTACAAAGGTGTCCCCTATGGAGAACATATGGTGGAGGCTTTGCCAGGGCCGTTTTCCCCTTGACCTTGGCAGGGCAGGCCTGCCCGCAAGAGCTACCCTCCCATCCTGGTAGAATCACGGGAACAGCTTGTGCCTTCCCTCTCCCCGAGTCCTTCCCACCTGCTTCTACTTTCTAGTCTCAATGAAGGTGCCAAAGAAGAAATGCGCCCCCTTCTGCCACATCATTCCCAGTTCTTGAAATAAATCTCAGCTTGCCTTTTCTGGGAAGCCATCCCAGGGTGGACTTGCATTGCAAAATATCTTTTATTCAGCTGGACATGGTGGAGCATGCCTGTAATCCCAGTGCTTGGGAGGCTGAGGCAGGAGAACAGCAGGTTCAAAGCCAGGCTTGCAACTTAGTGAGATCCTGTTTCAAAATAAAAATAAATAAATAAAGTAGGACTGAGGGTGTACCTCAGAGGTAGAATGCCCCTGGATTCAATTTCTACCACTGCACACACAAATAGTCTTCATTCAAGAAACACATTGAGAGCCTGGGAGGTGCCAGACACCAACAGACCCTGAATTCATGGTGCAGATGAAATGTGGTCAAGCCTAACAACAGACTGGTATGGTCACTGAGGTACAGACATAGGAGGCTGACTTCCAGCTTGAGAGTCAGGGTGTCAAGTCGTCACAGAGAAGTGACTTACTAGCTCAGTCTCTCGCCTTCTAATATAATTAGCAGGCAAAGTTCACCTTTTTTATTGGTGTCTTGTAAATATACATCATAATGAGGTTCAGAGGGATGGAAATATACATGCATAGCGCTCGGTATATTTCCATTTGGGTTCCTCCTCCTCCCCACACATAACATTAAAGTTGGTTGTAATAACTTCACATTATGAACATAGGGTTATCTGAATTGTTTTGTGAAAATATTTGGCCCTTCACTTTCTGGGACTGGCTAATCTCACCTGGCATGATATTCTCTAATTCCATCCACTTTTCTGAAAATGACATAGTTTTGTTCTTCATTATGGCTGAGTAAAATTCTACTGTGTGCCTATACCACAGTTTCTTAACCCACTCCTCTGTTATGAGATGCCAAGGCTGATCCCATAGTTTGGCTGTTATGAATTGTGCTGCTATAAACATGAATATATATATCCCTATAATATTCTGACTTCAATTTTCTTGGGAAGATCCCCAAGAGCAGTATAGCTGGGCCATAAGGTCCTGTCTTGATCTCTCCTTTGGTAACAAAGATCTTGAGGGTGAAAACCTGGTCTTTACTCCACTGATACTCCAAAGCCCCTTGCTACCTGTCATTATCCTACATCCTTAAAGATAAACCCGCCAACTGCCCAGAACTCTTGAGATTACTGATGCCGGTCTCACACTGCATCATTGTATTAGGAGGAAAATTTCAAATGTTCCACCAGTTAGAAAGCACCTTCATTTCTCAAAAAACAATAGCAAGATCCCGGCTTGGTGTGGTGCCTGCCTCTAATTCTAGTTCTTAGGAAGCTGAGACGGGAAGGAGGGTAAAGGCATGAGGCCGGCCTCAGCAACTTAGCAAGATCTTGTTTCAAAACATAAAGTAAAAGAGGGTTAGGGTGTCACTGAGAGGTAGAAGGTACATGGGTTCGATCCCCAGTACCAAAAATAAATAAACAAACAAACAAATAAATAAATCATAAAGACTCTGGGATTGGGAGTCAATCCATCGCTCGCTTGGACACACAGGAGAGGAGAGGACTCCCCAGCCCACTGTCTGTACAAGGCCACCTCCTCACTTGAACTGCCTGTCTGTCCTCCAGCTGGTCACCCCAGTCTCAGGGACAGAGTTAAGGCCACCATGAACACTTTTCTCTGCCTCTGTTCCTCTGGTAGTCGTGGCATCTACATGTTAACCATGACTTCAGACTTTGGAATTGTCCTCACTCTGCACCCCTGGGGAGCTCCAGGCCTCCGTCCTTCCTTAGCAGAATGTTGGGGCTGGCTTAGGCCATCAGCTTCTTAAACTCCAAAATGCATTCCTCAGGCCTGGCTTCCAATTGGTTGGTCTCAATCAGCTTGGAGTCCTCAGGGCTTCAGTACAATCGTGAATCCTGGAAAATATCTGTATAGATTAGCTGGGCTAAATTGGAGAGAATTGGAGTCCAGTTGTACATCATCACAGAGAGGTCCTGGCCAGCCATGCCTTATTTAATATAAGCATAAGTCTTGTCTAGGATTGAGGCTCAGAACGTGATGACATAATCTTTTTAAAATTTTTATGGCAGCTTTTTTTGTGGTACTGGGGATAAAACCCAGAGGCATTCTACCTCCAAGCTATACCCCCAGACTTTTTATTCTTTATTTTGAAACAAGGTCTCAGTGAGTCGCAAAGGGCCTCACTAAGTAGTGGAGGCTGTCCACGAACCACGACCCTCCTGTCCCATCCTCCCAAATGCTAGAATTATAAGAGGATGCCACCGTACTTGGCTAAGCTTTTTTTATTAGTTACAAAACCTAAGCCCATATACAAAATTAGGAAAATGAGTAGATGCCTCTTTTGAAAGATGTTTTAGTCTATTTTAACTGAGTTTTTAAAAAAACAAAAACAATGTGATTTTTAAACACCGTTTTGAAAACTCAAAAGTGCAGCAATAAACTTAGTTTTCTTTATGTAAAAATGGTACAATTCCAATTCAAAACTTGTAAGGTCACAACAAATTGAATCAAGCAAATGCCTGCACTACTTGAGGCTCATGGTCACTTAAATGGTGGTCTTCACTTAAAATACAAGAGGAAATAGGAGTCATCACAGTAGGGGCCTGATTTTAATCCCAATGTGTGCAAAATTAAAAAGTGTTGCAGAAATTCTCTGGAATAATTGACCTAACACCAATTAGGATGGAAAAGAAATTTATTACACCAGTGGGTAGAAATTAGGATAGCTCCTGAAAGCTCTGGCCCCAAGCTCCATGTGAGCTCCTCTCTTTTTGTAGAACAAAGGGCAGAGGTAGGCAGGCGGGTTTATAGCAGTTGAAACGTGGCAGTTAGTGATTGCAGGAAATTCCTGAGCAAGCTACAACCTATGTGACTTACAACCTACGTGACTTACAACCTACGTGACTTACAACCTACGTGACTTACAACCTTTTCTTCAGGCAGTTGCCTGAATACATGGCCTTCCATTATAGTAACTTTTCTACCACAAAAGGTACCTGTCAGTTAAGTACAGAGAATCCAGAAAAATAACTAAACTGGAAGGGGGACAATTCACAATATCAAGGAGATTTGGGTTTCAAGGGTTTCACCAAAATCTGTGACTTTAAGTTGCTTTGACTTTGTTATTCCTACTTTTCAGTGAACATCACACAGTTTGAAAAACATTTTAGAAGATGCTGTCTAAACAGGATACTGTTACCATTTGAAGCTTCAACTCAAAAATTGGGTAAAGGAAAAAGGCACAATGAACTTCAATTTTGTGTGCACTAGAGTTGAAATATCTGAGCCAGTTTAAAGAGAAAATGATTCTGAAATTCCTGGAGTATTGGGAAGGTCAATTCAGACCCTATGCTGAAAGCATCCACCCACAGTAAAAGACTGAAACAGGGATCTGTGTAGAGAATTAATCTGCAGTTCTCTAACACAAGCCTGCTTGGATGGCTGGATCTTTAAGCTGGTGCAGTTAGTTTCTATGGATATTGATTCAGACCAATCTTGGCACTGAGTTTTGTTGAATAGCTGAATATAAGAGGAAAAAATAATTCTCCAAATAACTTAAAAGTGATAAGTTAAAAAAAAAAAAGAAAGTAACCAAGCAACATTTCGGTGCCTAAAAAAAGTTAGAAACTTAGTGAGAACACATCTGTATGATTAAATGCCTGCCATGGTTTGCACTCCATCACCTGGCTGAAGTTTCCACAGCTTGGCGAGACAAGAGTCTTGTGATTCGTGGAGATGGCCAACTGGAAAACTCAAGCCAAAGAGGTGGGGGAGAAACTGAAGTTATCCTGATTGTGTGTTGCGCTGCTTACAATGGCGTCTTCCTGGTGACTGAAGTCATATACCAAGGTAGGAATCAGAGCCACTAAAGGTGGGACCATTCTGAGCACAGCAGGAAGCCACTGAAGCCCCTGAATCTCCACGTACGCCAGGGTAGCCATCTAAATGGCCCCTGCAAACCTGCCTCTTAAAGCAAAGCTCATTTTGCTGTCCTCTACCACGGTCCTGGGGAGGACACTGGTCAGGCTCTCTACTCCAGTGGCCACGGTGGACTTAACATGACTCTTACAGCTTTATTTATTTATTTATTTATTTGTAATATTTTTTGCGGGTCTGGGGATGGAACCCAGGGGCATTCAACCTCCCAGCTACACCCCCTGCCCTATATTATATTCCTTATTTTGAAACCGGGTCTCACTGAGTTGCAGAGGACCTCACTAAGTAGCTGAGGCTGTCTGCGAACCGCAATCCTCCGGTCTCAGCCTCCCGAATGCTGGGATCACAAGCGTGTGCCACCACGCCCAGCTTACAGCTTCTTTTATCTGTCATTTCAAGTCAAGTTCACACCCTGCCTGAAGCTCTTTTCATTCCATCTGAGCACATGAGGCAAAAATAAGTTTAAAAAAATCTTTTTAGAAGGCGCTGGAGAGGTGTGAGCAGATCCTGATAGGGAAAGATAAAACCTGCCTGCTTTCCTTCTATTCAAGTGGACCCCTATTTCTCAGTATGTATGTGCCAGCCGTGTCACATCTATCTGTATTTAATGCTAGGAGTTCTGTTAGGACCACTATCCAGTCCGGAAGTGGCAGGGCCAAGATGTAAATGAGGACCCTTGGATTCTGGAGCCCAGGTCCTTGGAGTGTGATGCTCTTCTTCCCGGCTGCTCCTTTGTTCTTAAGACTCCTGGCTCTCTGGAACTGATATGCCCTAAGCATTAGCCTGTGCTTCCTGGGAGTCCAGGTATCACCACTGGCCCTGACTGCAGAGCCCGGGGAAGAGCCCCTTCTCAACAGCACTCAGAAGCTCTGTGTGAGGTTGCTGAGATCGGTTTGTAGTTCACATTTGTAAGCCTGGCATGCAGGAGGCTACCAGTTTGCTTAGTCTTAGTCGTGAGACCTACATTTTGGGAAAACAGCTACCAGATCAACAAAACATTTTGGTTACCTCCTATATGATTCACTACATCTGTCTTCTTAAAGACTCTAATGGGAGTTTTTAGCAACTTGTCATATTTGCTATTTATTTATTTACTTTTGGTACTGGGGATTGAACCCAAGTACCTTCTACACCCCAACCCTCTTTTACTTTTTGTTTTGAAACAAGATCTCGCTGAGTTGCTGAGGCCGGCCTCACACCTGTGACCCTCCTGTCTCAGCTTCCTAAGTACTGGAATTACAGGCAGGCACCACACCAAGCCTGGATCTTGCTATAATTTTTTGAGAAGTGAAGGTGCTTTCTAAGTGGTGGATCATTTGAAATTTTCCTCCTAATATAATGATGCAGTGTACAACCGGCATCATTAACCCTAAAGGCTCTGGGCAGTTGGTGGGTTTCTCTTAAGGCCGTGGAATAGGTAGGACAGGTAGCAAGGGGCCCTGGAGTGCCGGCACTTGCGATACTGCATTCCATACCATTTTGGGGTAGACTCGCTGAGTCCTAGGTTAAACAGCGGAAAGAAGTTGGAGTCATCGATCAGAACATTTCAGGCCTCTTTCCAGCTTTGTTGCTGTACACAATAAATGTGTCATGACCATCGGGTATAAAGACCTGCATTCGGTACCAGAGAAGTGGGGTATGTCACGCGTTGCCCAAGAACCTCCGAGCAGGATTGTTGGAGAGTCATGAGAGAAAAATGATCTGAGAACCATAAAAAGCGAAGTGTTATAAAAATATAAGATAGTCTTGTTAATGGACCCCGGGGAGTGAAGAATCACCCGCTAAAGCGGAAGCCAGTCTTTCTGCGATGAGTTATATAACCGGGCAGCCAGTCAAGTACCTCCAAAGAAAGTGCTTAGAGACATTTATAGCAAGAACACAAAGTAACTCTCTGTCCGTTGAATAGAAGAATGAAAACTGGAGCTCATATTTGCTCCAGTTATTATTGGCAGTTATTTTTTTTCTTTTTCTTATTTCACTTTTTACAATTGATTTCTGTATAAAATAAGTGCCTGACGGATTTGAAAGGCCTGGCTCCTCTCACAGATGACGTGGCAGGCTCCAGTATGTGAAGCATCAAAAGTCTAGGAGACAGTGAAAAATTACAACTGGATTCTGCTTGCTTTACCTGTCCAGGCAAAGGCTGACAGGAAGTGGGAAGCTGGATGGGTGTTTCAATCCCAGATGTCTTGTGTCCTGCAGATGTAGCCAGAGGATATTCTTTGATGAGGCCCAAAATGTAGGGCTACACAGCTTTTCCTAACATGGCACCCACAAACCACGAGATGCTGGCTCCTCTAGGCCAAGGAATCCAGGTAGAGATGGCCTCAGGACAAAATGATGTCCGCAAGAGTCCCTAATTGGCTGAGGAAAAAAGAGGATGCTAATTTCCCTGCCCAGAAAGGTCACAAGTGACCAAAAAATCAGCAAAAGCCTGCTTTGTGTCTTGGTTTTATATATGTATGCACCTGTAAAATGCACTTTTTTAAATTTTATTTTATTGGTGCACTGTATTCATACATCATAGTGGGATACAAACTTTTGTAGACATACATGCACACATCGCCCAGACAGCCCCCACCCGATCCCCACCCCATTCTCTCCCCATCCAATTTATAATAGCAATTTATCCAAAATTAAAAATGATAATCTCACATAACAGTTTCATTTGTCTGATACCAAGTGTTTGATGATTTAAAGATAGCATTTCAATATTTCTTTTTGCTTTCTTTCTTACTAGAGCATATTTTTTTCTGTTTTTTTAGGTGAAACTATCATATATTTATATATTTATTTTTCAGAAAAAAATCTATCCTAATATGGAATATGAATTCTAGATACCCAAAACGATCTTGAAAAAGAACAAAGCTAGCAGATATATATTTTCTGATTTCAAACCATATAAAGCTACAATAATTGAAACAGTGCAGTACTGTTCTAAAGGCAGATATATAGACCATTGGAGTTAAATACAAGCCTAGAGCTAAATTCTTCCCTATATTGTCAAGTTATTTTTGACAAGGTTTCCACAAACATTTGGTGGTGGAAATAATAATCTTTTAACTAAATATTGTTGAAAAATAATAATTACATGGAAAAGAATAAAATTGGACCCTTACCTAATCCCATATACAAGTATTAACTCAAAATAGATAAAAGACCTAAATATAAATCTTAAGACTATAAACTTTTAGGAGAAAATCTGGGTCATAAAACCTCACAACATTGAAATTGGCAGTGATTTCTTGGATATGATTTCAATGGCACAGGCAACAGAAGAATATACAAACTCCCTAAAAAATAAAAGAAAATATTGTATATCCAAAGACAATGTAAACAGAGTTAAAAGTTACTAATAGAATTGGATAAAATATTTCCAAATGCTATATCTGAAGGTATATTAATATTCCAACTAGAAATCCTAAAAATTAACAACAATAAAGGCAAACAATACCATTTAGAGATAGGTAAAAGACTAATATAAATAATGAATCTCCACAGATAACCAATCTTAGTTGTCTGTTGGATGGAAACTCTTGTTTCTCTGGTTCTGGTGAGTGTTACCTATTTCTTCTTTGTAGTTAATCTGAGTATTTTCTCTAGCGCTGGTTTTGAAGACATAAATTCCTTCAGTTTCTGTTTGTCGTGGAAGCTTCTTATTTCTCCATCTAATTTGATAGAAAGTTTTGCTGGATAGGAAATTTTTGGCTGGAAGTTGTTTTCTTTCAGAGTTTGGAATATGTTACTCCAAGCCCTTCTGGCTCTCATGACTTGGTTTGGGAAGTCTGGAGTGATTCTAATTGGTTTGCCTCTGAATGTCAGTTGGCCCTTTGTTTTTGTTGCCTTTAAGATTCTCTGCTTGGCTTCCACATTGGTCATTTTGACAATTATATGGCGTGGGGATCCTCTTCTCCGATCCTGTCTAAAGGGAGTTCTATAGGTTTCCTGGATCTGTGTATCAACCTCTTGCTCTATATTTGGAAAATTTTCTGCTATTACTTCCTTGAAGAGATTGTTGATCCCTTTGGTATCACTTTCTTTTCCCTCCTCTATTCCAATTATTCTTAGGTTAGCTCTCTTAAGATGGGCCCATATTTCTTCAATGTCAGATTCCTGCTGTTGGATATTTTTTTCTAGATTAGAAACTATGCATTCATTTTTGGATTGCCCATCTTCTAAGAGCGAGATTCTGTTCTCCATGTGGTCTAATCGGTTGTTTGTGCTTTGAATTGAGGCCTTTACTTCATTAATTGCATCCTTTATCTCTTTTTGGCTCTCTCTGAGTTCTTTTCGAAGCACCTCTATTATTTCTACAGTTATTTTCCTGATTTGATCTTCTAGAAATCTCTGATTTTCTGTTTTATCGGGTTCTGATGTTGTGGGGTTGTGCACATTCATTACTCCAGTGTTATTCCTCTTTCCCATGATTTCGGAGGTTTGTGCCTTCTCTGGGTTCTTCCCTTGGGTCACTATGGCTTCACTTAAGGTGCTCTGGATCTCGAGTCTGTATTATCTCAGACCCCACTACTCCTTTACTGGGTTGTATCACAGAGTCTCCGACCCAGGGAGTCGATAGAGGCTGCTTTAAACTATGGGGGGTGCCAGGTTGCACATTCTCCTATGGTGTGATATCTCTGCCACCACCACTCCCTCACTGGGTCAAGTCCCAGGAGGCCCAATACTGCGATTTCTCCTCTGTGGCCCGCAATTTGACTCACTGCTCTTGAGTACGCAGATGTAGCTGTACTGGACTCGGTGAATTCACTGCTGCTGCCGCTGCCGGTGGCAATATGGTGCCTCTGCCACACCCTCGGCCATGAGGCTGGCGTATTTTTTCTTCTCTGGTTTTGATTTCCACTCTGAATCCCTGCAGTGTGTGCTGAGCTCAGCCACTGGGAGCTTTAAATGCTGTCTGCGCCGAAAGATCCCGCCTGGCTGTTCCGCAGCGGCTCTCCTGGCTTGCTGTAGCCGTCCGTTGAGTTCGCCGCTGCCGCCGGCAGTATGGCGCTGCTGCCGTGTCCTCGGGCTCGTGTGTCTCCTCTGTGGCCCTGAGCTCTGTTCTCAGTCCGCTTTCTCTCTGGAGCCTGGTGGGTTTTTTTGTTTTTCTGGTGATGGTGTTTTTTGGCTATGAAAGGCGCTCTTTTTGTGGTAATGGAGATTGGTTGTTAGCAGGACTCTTAAGCCCCGCTTTTCTCGGTCGCCATCTTCCCGGAAGTCCGCACTTTTTTTGTGTGGTACTGGGGATTGAGCCCTTATCTAATTGGCCAATGTTCATGTCTACCCTTCATCTCGTTTTAGCTTTTTATCCACATGTATTCCTCCAGATGAAATTAAGAATTATTTTGCCTAGTGTTAGAATGCTGCTCATTTATATTAAAAATGGATAAAATTGATTCTTCACAATTTAAGGACCAATAATATATCATTTTGCTTAAGTCAATCAATTTTGGATACTCTCTACTTCTTATTTCATATATCTCTTGTTAAATGTATCCGTAGGTGTTTTGTATTTTTATTTCTACTGTGAATGGAGTCTTTTCCTCCATCACATTCAAATCCTAATGAATGCTGATATATAGAAAAGCTACAGATTTAAATATATTTAATGTTCATCCAGGTACCTTCCTGCTTTCCTACTAATAATTGTTTTTTAACTAATTCTTTGGGGTTATCCAAATATACAAAAATTATTGACATTTACTAACTCTGCTTCTTCTTCCAATACATAGAACCCACTTCCTCTTGGCTAATTTTATTATTGGCTGCTATTTCCAGAATGACACTAAATGGGTGGAAATATCCAGTTTGGGCAGGACAGGCTGCTGGGCCATCTTTGCAGGTCAACTGACGTGTGTTACCTTGAAGCCAAGGAGAAGGCACCAGCCTCCTCTTCTTCTCCATTGAGCCTCAAATAGAAATAAAATCTCACTCCGGAAGGTAGTCTTGGGAGAAATGTACAGGTCGAATGCATTGTTTCTGTCTAGCCTTCACAATATGATACAAATAGAAGGTGGGACTGATTATATGTCTAACTCTGTGGCTTTTACAGCATCCTACTTGGTCTTAAGAGCAGCACCTAACTGGGTCTGTGCTGGGCTTCTTGGCTATGCCTGGGTCAGAGCAATTACCTTACTTTTCCAGCACTCTGTGCAGATCTCTGCCTCCCAAGAGCCTTTGGGGTGTCTTTCCTGGGGTCTTTACTTTGTATTTTATTCCTGGTTTCTATTTGAACCCATATTCCAGTTACCCCTGACAAGCAAAAGGGAGACAAAATTTATCCCTTGGTTCTATTTCCAACCCATTCAAAAATAGAAAGCAGACAGAGTTCTCAGGAGCTGACATGCATTCAGACAAGAGCCTGAGTGCCCGGTTTCCATTGTGATAGGTCAGGGGAAATCATCGGGCCAGGTTACCCACAGAGCTGCTCAGCCTGGCCAGCTCCTCCGTTTCTCACCGGAACAGAGTCCAGTTAGAATTAAGTACTGTCAGTGTTGGAAGTAAATTTCATACTTTGAGAGTCAGCCCTCTTTCCTCCTTATTCCTCTTTTCCTAGCACACACACACACACACACACACACACCTATAACTTTACCGATACACAACACGTGAACACCCTCCAGCCCAGTGCATACCCTGCTGCGCCATGGCCCTGCCCCAGTCTACAAACCATGGGGCAGCTGCCATCTCTCAGGGAGAGGTAAGAGCCAGCCTGGAGCCCGTGGCTGCCCAGGCAGGGCGTCCTCAGTGCAGGGGCTGCTGCCTCTGTTGACAGCCTCAGAGGACTATGAAGAGGGCAGAGAAGGAAGATGGAGTGAGGACAGGCAGGGAACTGCTCACAGCAGGACTCTCAGTTTATGCAGTTCCCTGTGGGTGAAACTGTATCTTGCTCCTAGACATAAAATGGAAAAGAAGTGGCACATCGATTGTCTGCCCAAACTGAGAAGGAGGGACACTGGGATTGTTAAATTTAGGAGAAACCATGTAGATATTTCGGTACAGATGCATCTCCTCCAGTGTCCAAGACACCAGGTATGACCTGGAACTTTCATGATGTCTAGATCGTCTCCAAGCTGGTCCTCATCAGTGATGGGGTGCTGCCGGGGGCTGGCCCTGGGGCGGGCCAGAAGGGCTCACTGCCAACCTGGGCACTGGGCACGGCATGGCAGACTATCTCTGCCTGGCTGTCTTTGGCATCTCCTGTCTCCATGTCGGTATGTGCCATGAAGCCAGCCCTACCGGCTGCTGCCAGTGTGGTACAGAATCCTGATTCATAGTAAAGCATTCCAAAGTTCATCCACTGCTGCCAGTGGTTGCAAGTCTTCTTATTAGCTGCATCAGGCATGTTATTATCTTAATCTTCTTAGCATCCATGTGAGAGCTGGACAGGTCAGCAGGGGCTCCAGCAGGCACTGCCAAGGAGACACGATTGGGTTATAGCACCAGAGGCTCGATCTCCCAGCACCTCCACCCCCAACTTATCTCCTCTCCCCAGCTTCTTTCTTTAACTACAAAAGCCCTCAGCCTCTTGAAGTCCAGATAGTAACAAACCATGTGTCAGACCCAATGAGGACACACAGACCAGTGTCTTGGGAATTCCTTAACCTTATGTAAATCAGCAGATAAAGGAGAGAGAGAGAGAGAGAGAGAGAGAGAGAGAGAGAGAGAGAGAGAGAGAGAGATCAGACAGCAGACACTGACCGACCAAGACCCCCACAGAACCTGACCTCATCTGAGAGGTAATTGCAACAGCCTGGGCTGCAGAAAGTTTCCACATTCTAAAGGGGCCAGCACAAAGTCTAGAGGAAATAGTTAACACTCTGGTAGAACTTGGACTTTCTCTTCCTAGGATCATCTCAGGATAGGGAAAGAATTTTTCTAGCAGCTAAGATGGCTGTGGGCAGAACAGTTCATTTTGAGGGGGTTAGTTCCTTAAATAAACCATCATGTCTGTAGTCTTACTGTAGCCAGAGCTGATGAGAAGGTCCAACTATGCTGTCCCTCTAGCCAAATTTATCTTTGCTTTTTGTTTCTGTTAACGCTTCACTTTTTGTGTGTTAAATGACTCTTGTCTGGCTCTGGGGTGTTAGCTTTTCATGATTGCTTATCTGCAGCCTGGATGTGTGTGTCGTTCTAACTAGAACAAGAGGGTCCCAGTGATAATCCCGATGAGCTTGGACTTCTGAAGACAGCAGAAAAAAACAAAGCTTCAAGTCAAGCCAATTCGCAGAGCAAGATCTTGGGAAGACCTGAGGTCACAGCCATGTTCTTCCCTGCTTCTGACATGAAAGCATCTAGAGCTGCCACAAGGGCTCAAGAGCATGTGCAGGTGGAATAGCCATGAAGCGTCTTTTGCCCACATGGGTCTCATATGTCCCCCAGCTCTCCACTTTGTCTGCTGGGGACCTTCTCAGGAGCAAGCTCTCGGTGTCTGGCAGGGACTGCTCTGGGTTGGGAGGTGCTGCAGTGGCGACTCTCAGACTGCGATGAACGTAGGAATCACTGAGTGCATTCGTGAAGTTTCCTATCACTGTGACCAAAATACCTGACAGGCAGGACTTAGAGGAGGAAAGGTTTATTGGAGCTGATGGTTTCAGAGGCTTGGCCTACAGTTAGCTGGCTCCAAGACAGGGAGCTCAACTCATGGCAGCTGGAAAGCTGAGCTCAACTTAGGGCAGCCAGAAGCAGAGGGGGGGGGGAGGGAGAGGGAGAGGGAGAGAGAGAGAAAGGGACCAGAGACAGAGCGAGTCTCCAAGGGCACAACCCTAGTGGTCCACCTTGTGACCACATCTGCCTATCTGCCTATGTCACCAATCCAGTAAGTCCATTCAAGTCACAGACACATCAACAACTTCATCCACTGATGAGGTTAGAGTCCCGGTTCCATTATTTTACCCCTGAACATTTTTGCTTTGCCAATACATGAGCTTTTCTGGGGGTGAACATTCTATATTCAAACCACAACACCTAAAAAGCTTATTGAATGTGTGGATTCCCAGTCCCTCCCCCAGAAGTGGTGACTCTCCAGTGGGGCTGGGCGGGTCCTGGCTGAATCTGACACCAGTTGCAGACTTGAGACAGTGATCACTCACGTGGACTTGGTGCTCGAGCAGTCAACATTCCTTCCCCCCAGAACACCCCAATCCATCTCCCACACATGTCTCTGCCATTTAGAAATGGGGGCCACCGTCCCCCAGATGAGGCAGCCTCTGTTTGGCTTATCTGCGCCTTAGGTCAGGATTTTTAGTGTTTTCTTTCTTTGCAGAAACTGACTGGAAGCACGTGAGATTGCAAGGGCCGTGCTGAGGAACTGCTGATCTCCCAGGTCTTAGCTTCTTGTTAGGCTGTCCTTTGGAATCCCATCACTGCCTCTCTGCCCATCTTTATGAGCTCCCAGTGCGGCAGGGGAGGGGAAGCGCTGTGTTTTCAGAAATGGAATCAAGCACCTTGAAACTTCTAGCTCCATTTCTTTGATGTGGGGATGAGGCAGTGGGGAAATAGCAAGTGAATGATGCCCAGTGTAAAATACTTTTGAAAAAGTATCACATGGCAATCTGGCCACACCACACTAGAGAAACGATTGCTGGAAGCTGGGAACTTCCTAGGGACAGTGGAGCTTGTGTCGCACCGCCTAGTGTTCATTTGCTGCTGTTTTTCCTATTTCCATCTGTTCAAATAACCTTTTTCTAATATTTTTCCTTATAGATGAAGTTTATAATAATTTTAAGAGCCAGGGAAATTTTCATTAAAATGACATATTCACTAAAAATGTGAGATAAATTATAATCTGCACAGTATTTCTTAAAGAACATTCTCTCTCTCTCTCTCTCTCTCTCTCTCTCTCTCTCTCTCTCTCTCTCTCTCTCTCTCCCTCTCTCTCTCTTTCTCTCGTCTTGACAAGAATCATCCTGTCTCCCGGTTGCTCCTTTCCCCAGACAGTTCTGTATTACAGATCCTAGTAGTAGACACTTAAATTTGCCTTGTCCTGTGATTATTTTTAACGAGCCCCATATCTTCCTCTCTCTTCATACCACCTCGTTTCAAACAGAATTTACGCAAACTCTGGTTTTGCCAGTGGGTCAGGCAGTCAGGTTGCCTGTGAATATTTTGGTCTTTACGGATGATGGTTTCATCTCTGTGTGGGTGACAGCTGGAAGAATCACTGTCTCTAATGTGTTTCCCAGCAATCATTTTAGTGTGGTGTTGTCGTATTGCCATAAGACACTTTTGCACAAGTGTTTTCTGAGCATCATACACTCGCTGTATCCTCACTACCTCATACACGCAACCTATCGCGGGTACCCTTAGCTCTCAAGTTATACAGGAGGACATGAGGACATCCCAAGGTGATTTCACCCATGGGGTTGGCATTTGGAATAGAAAGGATTGGAGCTGTGCCCTGGGCTCTTCCCAGGACCCCTGCCTGCAGCTATCCCCAGCTCTCAGTGGTCAGGTCAATAGATGCTCACACCACTGACATAAAGACTTGGAAAAATTGACATGCTAACCCTGTGACTTCATTGAATAGAGAAGAGTTCTGCAGGGAATGTGATCCTCTGAAATTGAGAGTATCTTTGTCATGTTGTGGCAATGTCTGAGTCACAGAAAAAAAATATAATAATAATAACAGAAAGAAAGTCAGTCCTCAGGATCCCAGGTTGTTTACTTCCAGCCCTGCACCATTACACCTTCCCTCCCATCCCCAGCTGACAGAGCTTGCCCTGGAGACAAGAAGGACATTTGGAGCTAGGTGCACACCTGTAATCCCAGGACTTGGGAGGCTGAGACAGGAGGAGCGCAGTTTTGAGGCTAGCCTATGCAACTTAAAGAGACCTTGTTTCAAAATTTAAAAATACAGCTGGGCGTGGTGATGCACACTTGTAATCCCCGTGCTTGGGAGGCTGAGACAGGAGGATCGCACAGGTTCGAAGCCAGCCTCAGCTACTTAGTGAGGCTTTCAGCAACTTAGTGAGACCCTGTTTCCAAATAAAATGTAAAAAAAAAAGGTCTGGGTGTATAGCCCGGAGGTAGAAAGCCTCTGGGTTCCACCCTCAGTACCACCAAAAAAAAAAAAACAGGGGCTAGGGTATTTCAGAGGTAGAATGTCCCTGGATTTAATTTCCAGTGCCACAAAAAGAAAAAAAGTATATTTGGGTTAAAGTATTAATGTCTGGTAAAGGACTTCTGTGTTAATTCTTCCAGGAAGATAGTATTTTTATTTAATTAGAATAGGCACAGGAAAGGGAGCATTCTAGAACTTAGCACCAAATCTGGTCTCCAACAAGGACTTGGGGCTTTGGTTTAGACACTATATTCTTTCTCAGCCATGACAACAACAAAAGCCTGGGACTGGAGAGGCAGCTCAGTGGTGGCGTACTTGCCTGGCATGCTCAAGGTCCTGATTTCTACCCCCAGTACCGCAAATCACAAAAGCAAAACAAAAGAGAGACAGTGTGGTAGCCAGCATGCCCAGGACAGTTGTTTTAAGACAAGTAAGGACAATTATTATTTGATTTTACCGATGAGAAGACAGTCTCAGTGCTATGGTGAGAATGTTTTCGTTTCCCCACAATTTGTAAGCTGAAACCTAAGCAGCAATGCGACTATTAGATGGTATTGTGTTTGGGAAGTGATTAGGTCATAAAAATAGAGCCTGGTGTTTGGGACTTGTGTCCTTAGAAGACACTCGAGAGCTGCCTCCCATCCACCTTGTAAGGACACAGCAAATGGTACACCTATGAACCAGAAGGTAGACCCTCGTGGGACACTGAACCTACCAGCACCTGGACCATGGTCTTCCCAAAGTCAGGAACTGTGAGCAGCAAATTTCTGTTGTTTATCAACCTCCCGGTCTAGGTCATTCTGTTGCAGCAGCCCGAATGGAGTGGCACTCAGAGAGACTAAGTAGATGTCTCACATCACCCGGCTAGCAGGTGAAAGAGGTGGATTGAAATCCACATCTGCCTGATTCCAAAAGACTTCCCTTAAATGTCAACACTGTGCAAAGACAAGCTTCGACTACAGTCTAACAGGAAGGTGATAGCAAGCCTCAGCCACTGGCAGTTCTTAGAAAACCCAAGGATTCCATAACTGTGAGTTGTTATCGCCTTAGATTATGATGATAACACGGTTAACATTTACCTAGTGCCCATCAGATGCCGGCTCCCGAGTTAAGCACTGGGCATGAATCATCTTATGTCATCCTCACGAAGTATCGTGAGGGGGTTTCAGGTCTTGCTTTCCATTTTACAGATGAGAAAACCGAGGTTGGCTGAGTTATGAATTTGCCCAACGATGCACAGCTATTTTATTCGTATGTACAGAGCAGCTCTAGATAAGCACAGTCCAACATACTGGAGAGGTGGAAAAGGCTCGAGACCGTGCTGACCGTCTGCAGAGGCCGATTTGCACCTGCCAGAGGGGTAAAGCAGTGTTGCGGGAGCTGGCACCCAGGGCGTGGACTAGGTCAGACCGGGAAGAGGTATGCACAGACTCCATGAGCACACACCTGCAGATCACAGTACTTCTAAAGCCCCGTGGACATGATTTTATTTCTTCAAAATCAAAATAAACACAAGTCAAAGAAACTATTTCAAAACCCAGGACAGTCATATCTATATCAGATATAATTTTTACTTTCTGCATAGCAAAAGGGGCCCATCAAGGCAAAGGGAGTTGGGCATGAAAGTCACAGTGACTCTGCCATGGCCTCGTGGAGGTAGGTCAGCTCAACGTCTTTGGGGGTGGCAGAGCCACAGGAGGAAGGAGCCGGAGTCTTTGAAGACAACACAAGGAGAGGGGCCTGCTAGGCAGAAACACCCACCTGCTGATTGGAAATAGATTCAGCAGGTCATGCATGAGACCCTCGTCAACTGCTCTAGACTTCTTCAAATTGTTTTCTTAGGAGAAATGAAAGGCTTAGGGCTACACTTTCTGAGCAAAGTCACAGAAAGAAATTGGGATTGCACTGAGTCCGGATAGGCAGAGAGCACTAGCTCAGGGGAGCATGCCCCACCGTCTAAGCTGCCAGAGGAGACTGGGGCAGCTTGAAGGTGAATTGGCCCTCCCTCGGGAAGAGGGGAGAGACTTTCTTGGGCCACAGTGCACCTCCAGCATGGCCGGTGACCTGGACGCTGGTGGGATTCAGGAAAGGAAGCTTTTACCCTGGTACGAGCATCAGTGAGCAGCATTTGGAAGTGGGTTTTCTGTTTTGTTTTGTTGGTATTTGTGTGTGTGTGTGTGTGTGTGTGTATGTGTGTGTGTGTGTGTGTGTGTGTGTGTGGTACTGAGGGTGGAACCCAGGGTCTTTTCTACCTCCGGGCTATATTCCCAGACCTATTTCATACTTTATTTTGAAAACAGGGTCTCACTAAGTTACTGAGAGCCTCACTAAGTAGCTGAGGCTGGCTTCGAACCTGTGCGACCCTCCTGTCTCAGCCTCCCAAGCGCTGGGATTACAAGTGTGCGCCACCACGCCTGGCTGGGTTTTCTCTTTTAAGCAGGGATCAATCAGGCAACCAACTTTACACCTCGCCTTGT
The DNA here is from genome assembly GCF_963383645.1 of Muscardinus avellanarius. Taxonomy (NCBI): domain Eukaryota; kingdom Metazoa; phylum Chordata; class Mammalia; order Rodentia; family Gliridae; genus Muscardinus; species Muscardinus avellanarius. Next base: position 9,669,761 of record NC_137800.1, read on the forward strand.
ACTAAAACACCTGTGCAGAAGAGAGCAACGGAAGGTTTGCTCTCTTTCCTTAGGAATCATCAAATTAGGAAGGGGAGTTCTAAAGTAACACTCATGGCGGATATATTTTGCATAATTGATGATCTAACTTTGGTCGGTTCTAAAGAAACGCCAGAGCTCTGTGAGACTGAAGTGAACCCCTGAAGCAGCTAAGAAATATGTTGGGGCGGGGGAGCCCTTGGCCTGAGAATCACAATAAGAAGGGTGTGAGTGGGAGGGATTAGGAAATTTGGACAAGAATGGTTGACAGAAAGCTATGGCTTTGCAGGGACCCCAGGATGACCAGTGGAAAGTGTTCGTGGTCACTTTGTGAAAGCTAAAGGAAGCAGAAACAGGAAAAGAAAGAAAGCCAACTTCCCTCCTCCCCACCTTCCCAATTTTGTAGAGAAAACAAACTTTCCCCCTTTGATGGGAGAATGAGCGAAGGCAAGAGAGAATAAAAGAAGAAATTTGGAAAGAACAAAACAAGCTAGGCCATGAGGGGCAGTGATTTTCAGCAGCCTTCAGTGAAGGAGTGCCCACAAAAAACCATAGAGACTCAATCAGGCATGGTGGTGCACACCTGCAATCCCAGTGCTTGGGAGGCGGAGACAGGAGGATCACAGGTACACGCGGTCAGCCTCGGTCACCTAGTGAGGCCCTCCGCAACTTAGTGAGACACTGTTTCAAAATAAAAAATAAAATAGGGCTGGGAGTATAGTTCAGAGGTAGAAGGCCCCTGTATCCATACCCCAGCACCAAAAATAAATAAATAAATAAAAATAAAAACATGGAGCTCGCCTGTCCTTCTCTATGCAGATGTGAGTTCCCTACTCCCCAGAGGTACAGTGAAGCTCAGGGTGGGACATGTGGGTGTCCGTGGCTCCCCTGCAGCTGGTGGACAGAGTTGTTTCATGCAGTTCTTGGACTGAGAAGAATCAGAGCGTGGAGCTGGTGCATTTCACAAGTGCAGACCAGTCCCATGCCCTAAGTGTGCCGACTTGTTCTTAAGACCAACTACGGTGTCACTGAAAACCAGAAATGGAAGGCGCCCTCTCTTCCTGTGGATGATTAAGAAGGGAGCAGGCTCCTGGATCGGAGGGCCTCACTGTCTTTTCTTCCAGGAATAAACATGAGCTCACTTAACATGATTTCTACCTGTTCTCCTGCAATTAGCGTTTAAGTGACTGTCTCTGGGTATTAGTCACTCCGAGGAAATGAAATGATGCCATGGTAATTGGCCATGTGGTTCTCTTGGCTTCCCTGGGGACTTTGCTTGGCTCAGAAATCATTTTTTTTTCACATAGGCCCTGTCTGCACTCTTTAGTTAATTAGCGGGCGTAAGGGAGTGCTGGCATTATGGGAAGGAGGGAGGCGATTGGAGGGACAGCATATTATAAGGAGAGAAGCACTTGATTCGAGTGGAATGTCTGGGTTCTGGTCTTAATGAATACATTTTCTCTTCTCGTGAGTTCTTCTGGACAGCTGTTACGGGTATTATCATATTTAATCCTCACCATAACCATGCAGTGTTAGTATCAAGACCTCCTTTTCAAAGATAAGAAAGTGAAGTTCAGAGAGGTTACCTCGGCCAAGGTTTCCTGGTTAGGAGTGAGAGGGGCTGAAACTAGACCACTGATGCGCCTCAGCTCCTGGGCCTGCTGCGTTGGGAGTTCCAGCCAATACAATAAAGTGAGAAAAGAAAAAAAATACTATTCTAATCAGAAAGGAGAAATCAAACTGTCATTTTGTAGACAACATGAGATCTACATTGAAACTTCTAACAGATTTTTTAACATTGAGAACTTATTATATAAATTTACAATATACATGGAAATGATACATTATAAAATTTTTATAGTCTACATACTCCTAAACATCACTAAAATACAAAGTATGTATATCATGTCTAAGAGAAGAAATAAGATGGGATATACCTGAAGAATTTTCAGCACAGCTTTGTTTATATAGCCCAAAAGTTGAAATAATCATACCGGGCGTGTGGCGCACACTTGTAATCCCCGTGCTTGGGAGGCTGAGACAGGAGGATCGTACAGGTTCGAAGCCAGCCTCAGTTACTTAGAGAGGCTCTCTGCAACTTAGTGAGACCTTGTTTCCAAATAAAATATAAAAAAATAGGTCTGGGAGTATAGCTCAGAGGTAGAAAGCCTCTAGGTTCCACCCCCAGTACCACAATAAAAATAAATAAATAAATAAATAAATAAATAAATAAATAAATAAAAGTTGAAATAATCTTAAAATATTGGAGAACTGGTTAAGTAATTATGCCACAGTCATATAAAGAAATACCATATATCCCTTCAAATTATGTTTTGGCAGAATATTTAGTGATATGGGAAAGTGTTCTGATGTATTAAATGAAAGAGGACATTTAAAATTATACATATAGGATGATTCCAAGTTTTTAAAGGGAGAACAAACATATGACCTTTTTTTGGTGCATTGTGGCATAGACATGCATGCACACAATACTTGGTAATGCCAATCTTGATGTCCTGCATGGGAAGGGAGAGGGAGGAATATTTTTTTAAAAAAACTTCAAGAACGTAAAAGTGAGTTTGGCAAGGTCTCAAAATACAAAATAAACCAAACAATAAATTGTATGCTTATATCCTTGCAATGAGCACACGGACAGCAAAACTGGAAATGTGATTCCATTTGCAATTGCTCAAAAGATGAAACAGGTATCAATATAATATACTAAACATGGCAATATGTGGATGAAATAATAGCAAAGACCCAAGTGAACGGAAAGACATATTGTGTCCATGGGCACAACAGAGTAGAGATGTCAGTCCTCAACAAATTGAAATACAGACATAACACAATCCCTACCAAAACCCTAGCAACTTTTTTATACTTATAGATGAGACCGTTCTAAAATTTATATGGAAAAACAATGGAAGTAGAATAGTTGGAACGATCTGGGGGGAAAGCTTGAAACAGGGGAAATCACACGACTCAATTTCCAGACCTAGTGTATCATGACAATCATCAAGTGTTGTGGATTGGCAGGATAGACACACAGCTGGATGGAATAGAGAATCCAGAAATAGACCCAAACAAATATGTCCATCTGATTTTGACAAAGACGCAAAAGCTATTCAAGAGAGGGAAAGTAGTCTTTTCAACAAATGCTACACCAACCAGCTGAACATTAATAAGCGAAACTTGAACCTTGGCCTTAACTTCATGCCGGGTACTAAAGGTAATCCCCCCCAAAAAATCATAGACTTAAACGGGAAACCTGAAACTATAAAGATTTTATTAAAAAAAAAGAAAAGAATGTTGGTATCCAGGTCTAAGAAGGAATTTTTACAAAAATCACCATTCAAAAAAGGAAAAATTAATACGTTGGGTTTTATCAAAATGGAAAAATATTTTCCCCCTAAAATACCCTATTAAAAGAATGAAAAATAAGCTAACAGCTGGGAGAAAATATTTGGAAGCCATATACCCAGCAAAGGACTGTTATCCAGAATACATAAAACTTTCAGAACTCAACATTGTTTTTTTTAAAAAAATCAGTCAACCCATGAACAAAATACTTTCACAGACATTTCACTGCAGAGGATAAATGGATGTCAAATAAGCACATAAAAGTATGTCCAGCATCAATTAGCCATTAGCAAAATGCAAATCAAACCATAACTAAACATCGCTACACAACTATTAGAAGGTTAAAATAAAAAATAATCGAAAACCTAATGCTGACAATGGTGTGAAGAAGCGAAATCACTCACGTTTTGCTGTTGAAAGTGTGAAATATAGATACTTTGGTAAATTGTGGGAATTTCTTAAAAATCTATACACGTAGCTATCATAAAATACAGTAATATTACACTCCTGGGCACATTATCCCAGAGAAGTGAAAATTTATGTTCACACAAAACTTGTACTAGGATATTTAGTTCGTTCTAATAGCCCCACACCAGACACTACCCAGATATTTTTCAGTGAGTGAATAGCTAAGCACACTGATATTTTCCTACTCACCAATAAAAACGATTAAGCTATTGATGTGTGCAAGCTTGTCTGGATACATCTTCTAAGAAAGCCTGATATAAGTATAATCACCCCTGCTCTCTTTTGGTTACCACTTACATGGAATATCTTTTTCATCATTTTACTTTCAACCTACATGTGTCTTCACATCTCTAGTGGACGTCTTATAGGCAGCATAATGTTGGAACTTTCTAAAATCTATTCAGCTCTCTCTTTTTTATTGAATTTTCAAATTTATTTACATTTAAAGTAATTATTAATTGGTAAAGACTTACTATGGCAGTTTAATTTTCTTCTGTCATGTATAATTCTTTTACTCTTCTCTTACAGTCCTTCTTTCTGATTTGGTGAACTTTTTAGTAGTAATTTTTTGTTTTCTTTTTTCCTCTTTGTATATCTAGAACAGATTTTAAGTTTGTGGTGGCCACGGGCTTAAACAAAGCATATTATAGTTTTAATAGTCTGCTTTAAGTTGATAACATTCACTTCAGTTGCATCCAAAGAATGCTACTCCTTTACCTCCCTTTTTCCACCCACATTTTATATTATCAATGCCATGATTTACACCTTTTAGAATCGTGTACCTCTTAACAAATCATCATGGCTATACTTAATTTAAGAGTATTCTGAATTTAATGATATACTTACTTACCAGGGAGTTTTGTACTTTCATATGTTTTCCTGCTACTCATTAGTGCCCTTTTATTTCAATCAGAAGAATTTCTGTTACATTCTTTGTATGACAAGTCAATGCTGGACTCCCACAACTTTTATTTGCCTGCGAAATTCTCTTTCTCAATTCCCAAAGATAATTTTGCCAGGTATAGTAGTCTTGGTTAGCAGTGTTGTTGGTGTTTTTTTTTTCTTTCAACATTTTAAATACATATCCCATTTGTACCTAGTCTATGAGGTTTCTGCTGAGAAATAGGCTGATAGCCTCATAGAATTTCCCTTGTAATGATCTATTTTTCCCTTCCCGCTTTTCATTTTTTCCTTTGATTTTTAATAATATTTATCATAATGTGTCTCTGTGCAATCATCTTTGGGCTGATCCTTTTTGAGAACCTATGAATGTCTGAAATAGTTTTTGAGAGCCTTGTTTATTTTCCCTGGGATCAAAATTTCTGGATGTAATATAGCAAAAATATGTTATTTTTGTAATAAATCACCCAAGTGCCTTCCAAAAATGGCTGTACCATTTTGCATTCCAACCATTAATGAATAAGACTTTTTGTAGTTCCACATCTTCACCCACTGTAAGAATACAATTTATTTACCTCTTTGACAGATGACAAACATTTGTGTTGTTTCTTGTTGTTGGACAATTACAGATAATGCAACTTATTTTCCATCTGTTTAGTGACCCATTTTAAAATCAGTTCAATTGTTTTCTTACTGTGCACCAGCTTATTTTGTGAAAGTTTTATAAGGCCTTGATATTTAGGAAGCTGAGTCCCTCTGAATAATTCTTCTAACTCAAGTTTTTCTAGGGAGGTAAAATATAACGAGGGATAGCTATGTCATGAAGAACTCACCCTCAGAGAGGATTGCTGTCATTATTAAAGGACTTGAGTCAGTGGAATTGTTTCTCTCTCTTTCTCTCTCCCTCTCTCTCTCTCTCTCTCTCTCTCTCTCTCTCTCTCCCTCCCTCCCTCCCTCCCTCCCTCCCTCCCTCCCTCCCTCCCTCCTCTCTCTCTCTCTCTCTCTCTCTCTCTCTCTCTCTCTCTCTCTCTCTCTTGCCCTCTCTTGCCCATTCTGCCTTCTGCACATTTCTGGAATGACCAAGCACGAAGGCTTGCCAGGTGAGGACCTCTTAACCTTGAATATTTTAGCTTCCAGGACTGTAAAAAAAATAAGTTTTAGTTACAAATTGCCCACTGTGGGATTTCCTGTTACATCATCACAAAATGGACTAAGACAACTACTGTAACTTATTACTTCATGTTTGTTAGAACATATCTGGAGGAGTAAGACATGGAATCCTCTGAAGCTCTGCATCATTGGGTCTGCAGGGAGGACTCTTCTGAACGGTCCTGTTTGCTTTAGTCCTTAGTTCTGAACCAACAAGTACACCCCTCTCCTCATAGAGGGAGTTTTCTCTCCCTTCCCTTTTCCAGTTTCAGTGGTTTCCCCAATTTCCTAAAGGTGCCAGGGTTGTGGCCCTTCCCACATCATTGTAATGCTTTTTCTCCATGGGAAATACAGGAAAACAGTCCTATGGTGTTTGTGTCCAGGCCTATATGAAAAGGGTGCTTTCTCGGATCCTGTCTTGAAGCACCGTTTCTCTTTTTAGCTTTTCTGGTGATACAGATGGATACCAAATGAGCACCCCTACTCAGGACTCGGGGGTCTTACCACGGCTTATCATAAAGCAGTGGATCACCTTTCGTTTTTACTTCTCAGCCTTCCCATCTCATTTTCTTTTTTTCTAATTCCGTATAATTCTTTTTTTCTAATTGTTTTTAATTCTTTCCTCTCTGAGGTATCCAGGCTGAGGTGGACGAGGTTGCCAGACATCGTCTAGTTATCGAAAGCCTTACCCTCTCAGGGTTCCAGCTCATGTGCAGGGATCCCAGTTCATGCTCCCCATGATTTTTACAGAAGCCCGAGGTCTCCTCTTTTGTCACAGTGTGGTTTGTGACACTCGTATCTCTTGTTTATCATGATCAACAATTGCCACAAGACAGTTTGGGTTGGGTGTTACCTTCATATTTTGGTTTTCAGCTACCTCCTATTGCTGAACCTTCGAGAATTATTTTTCTATTCTGCAAAGTTAACCATGCACATCAAAGGGAGCTTGTCAAAGTTTATCCATTATGTCTAGGTGTTCAGTTGCAGAAGTTTTTCCAGTATTCTGTATCTCTCTGCTTCCAAAAATGGCAAACTGCATGTAATCTTTAAATGTCTATGTAAGGATATTATTTTACTTTTTTACCATATAATTTAATCCAGTACATCTTGGTGAAAGTTTGAGAATGAGAAGTTATTATATTTTGGCTCATGTATCTAGATGATTTTGACCAATAAAAGGAATAAAATATACATCTTTCTAAAGTATTAAAATTGGTTAAATACAGAGGGGTTGCTATCAAGGAAGATGTCCTACAGGAAAGTTCTGACTTGAAAACTTTTCTTGTAGCCCCCAAAATGAAATTTGCCATTAATTTCACTTAATCACATCATTTACAAAATCCATTAAGAGAAAAAGAAGAGGAATGTATTTTAATTTTAAAAGACTTTTATGTGGCAAAGACTGTTGTCATGTAAATATGGTATGTGTTGAATACTAAAAATCCAGGCAACCCAGGAAAATATAAAAAAATAAAGTTAACAGTCTTCCAAACCCCTACTCTCCAGAGATAACCACAATGATCTCTTAGCCACACAAAGCTAAACACCTCTAGGTTAAAGCGTAGATAATGAATGAAAAATGATTAAGTGAATGAATGAGAAGTCACAGTGCAGATTCTTGTAAGCTTTCTTTCAAGAGGTGTTAAGTTATTAAATTTAAACTACTTCACAGGGGGGAAAAAAACCTCTAAAGCTAAATAGAAGGAATTATTTGATCAGAATGAGTTCTGTTTTATTTACCATGAGAGATAGTAAACACCAAAAATATTCTTTGAAAGGTAAAAAAAAAAACATGAAAATCACTAAGACCATCTTTTTGTAACGATAAGGCAGATTCAAATGTTATGCCAAACTTTAAACATGACAACGAATCCATTAGTCTAAAACTATTGTGCTAGTTGAACAAAACATGGCTGCAGGCTGTAATCTCTAATTTGTGGAAGCATGTCACCTGTGGAGATGTGTTTCTCCTGCTCCAACTTAGAGAGAAAATGTCAGCTCTCAGCATTATCCTATTTTTGACCAGGGCTTTGAGTTCAGAAACTCTACTCATGAAATCGCCTTTGGTATTTAATCACCAATTATTTTAGTGGTTGATAAACTTATAAAACAATGGGAAATAAAATAAGGGAAAGAATAATAGATTTCCAGTTGATCAAAACTATTGATTGGTTACTTTCCAATAAGGTACCTTGTTGGAAATGAGCTGACTGTGTGGCTCGGGTAAGTTTTATATCCCCCACTGGAAAGAATCAAGCGTAGGATACATGATCCTAGAGTGAGGCACTAGCCTGGAATCCAAGCCAAGAGGCTGATGAATGGTTGGTCGGAGGGACGGATGAATAGATGAATGGACGGCTGACTGGGTGCCTGAATGGATGCAAGGGTAGTCCAGTTCCCTTTCACACACAGATTTCCTTTCAAGTAAGATCTTCATTAATTCACTTCTTTGTAAGAAGAAGCTCAGTGAGGCAGAAAGTTTGGGGAGGGGGTTGGGAAAGGAAAGACAAGATGGTGCCAAATAGTTTGGGGTTTTTTGTTTGTTTGTTTTGTTTCTTTTTTTTTTTTTTTGCCTTCTTCCCAGTCTTGCTTTAAAAGATTGACCCCATAATGTCACTTAAAATAATTTTACCTGCTCCTTTAGTGATGTAGGTTATGTTGCCTGCTATGGATATAACAGAAGAGAGCAAATAATTATCACTCTTTGCTCTCTGAAACTCTCACTGAAAGTAAGTGTTACTACTTAAACAAGAATAATTTTTCAACCTGTCCTTTAGCTGGCTGGAAGTTGGAAAGAGGGGTGTGGTTGCGATTCATGCTGAAAAATTGCAGATAGACTCTAGCAGGATCTTGAGACTTGTAGATAGAACTAGTGCCATCAGCATATGGGGTATAGCTCAGAGGTAGAATGCCCCTGGGTTCCATCCCCAGTACTGCAAAAAAGAAAAATTTAGGGGAGGCTGAGACAGAAGTATCGCAGGTTTGTAACCAGCCTCGGGTACTTAGTGAGGCCCTTTACAACTCCATGAGACCCTGTTTCAAAATAAAGAATAAAAAATAGAGCTGAGGGTATAGCTCAAAGATAGAATGCCCCTGGGTTCCATCCCCAGTACTGCAAAAAAAAAAAAAATGTTAGGTATAGCTGAGTGTGACAGCACATACTTGTTATCCCAATACTTGGGAGGCTGAAACAAAAGGATTGTGGGTTCAAGGACAGCCTTAGTAACATAGCAAGACTCAGCAACCTAGCAAGACCCCATCTCAAAATAAAATTATAAAATAGGGCTTGGAGGTAGAATGTCCCTGGGTTCCATGTCCAGTAACACACAAACACATACACACACAGATGTACTGTTGAAAGGCAGTCCCTTGCTGGAGGCATTAAGAGCTGGATTGACAAGAGAGATGATCATTGTATGATTTGGGGTACATTTTAAGTGGCCTCTTCCCCATTCAGGAACTCTCTCCTGAGCCTTACTGACTTCTAAAGTTTCTCTATCAAAAATAGATCCCCTCATTTTCTGTAAATATGCATGTTTCATTAGCAAAGTTGTTATTATGGGAGTCTATTAGTTATTTGATTCTAATTTCTTCTGAGTATCAGTTGTCGAGGTGAGAGAAATGTATGGGAAAAGCCTCGGACACTGTCCTGAGTTGGAGTTGCCTGTGCTAGGAGCAGGACAGATGAGGAGAAAGAGGCAGAATTAGGACATCAAAGAGAGAAGAGGTACTATTTTGTAGAGGTTCATTGGATCAGAGTCCAGATCGCTCAGCCTCCCAGTTCAATAGCTCACAATGACATCTACCCAACCGAGAGTATGTAAACTATATCCAGCTTATCAAATAAGAGACTTAGTTTAAAAAAACATATGTCTGACAAAAGATACTTACAAGAATGTCCCTAGTTGCATTATTTGTACTGGCCCAACAACAGGAAAACAACGCAAATGTCTATCACTTCACAGATAAGATGTTGTGTAAATAAGATGTTGTGTTCCTAAAGTGGAACGCTATACAAACAAAGGAAAAGAGGAAAGGAGGAAGGGAGGGAGGGAGGAAAAAGAAAAGAACAAGCTGCTGATGCAGGTGACCACATGGATGAATCACAAGAATGTAATGCTGAGTGAACAAAGTCAGAGAATAAAGCACACACATTGCATGGCTCAGTTTATATGAAGTTCAAAGGCAGATGTGGCTAAGTTATAGTGTGAGAGGTCAGAAGAGTCACTAGGTGAGTGGGAAGGGAATGGAAGAGTCCCCTGAGAGGCTGAACAATTTTCCTATCTTGACCTGGGTAGCAATTTCCTGTGTGTATGCATAGAATGGTCAAGCCAGGTACTGAATATTTGGACAGTTATCTAATCTCAAACTATACATGGATTCTTGAAAAGTAGAAGACACTTGAGATTACATCTCCACTTATGTGAGCCAGTGAATGGAGAAAATTTTTGCAAGTGGGTGCCAAGGAGGCCGGTGTTCGGTAGTAGTAACTAAAAAGAGAGTAGTGTGAGGACCAACTTGTCTTTAAACAGCCAGATGGCAAGCCCCATGCAGGCAGGATCCAGCCTTCTATCTCTTTGTTCCTCCCCAAAAACACTCCCATAAAAATTAATGGAAACAAATGTACCCAGAGAGTCAGACTGTGTCTGTTGATGAACTTAGTGTTTGACACAGAATGTCCTGAATGGATTCAGAGCATTTCCTATAAACGCATGCTTGGTAGGTATTAAATCCAAAAACTGGTTCAACACATTGATGAGAAAAGATGAGGGAATGTCACACTGAGTGACTCTTGAATTTTTCTTTGGGGTATTGTTTTTGGCAAATTGATTCATCATAGTTGAAATTATAGTGTTTCTTTTTTTTTTATTTTACTTCTGGACTATGTAGGACCAGTTGAGTAAGATACATACTTGTTAAAATTAATTGCAAAACCTGCCCTCCAAGAAACCAAGACGAGTTGGCCACATTTAACCCTATGGGAGTGGATATGCGGGGGTCAGAAGATGGATCTCAAAAAATAAGCTTCTGGTCTGCTCCAGTCTTTGTATCATTTCACTAATCGCTAGTTATTTTTTTGTAAGCAAATCACCGGGTACATTTTGAAGATGTTTTTGTGGGTACACTGCAATTATACATCACGGTGAGGTCCAAGGTGACATACATGCACGCTACACTTGGTGTGTTTTCCTCTGGACCTCACCCCGCTTCCTCTTCCTCCTTCCCCATATACATCAGTGAGGTGGGTAGTGATGTCTTCACGTATGGACTTGGCCTTATTTGAACTGTTAAATTCATCAAGTCTCTATTTTTCCAACTGCCACCCTTTCCCACACCCCTCCCACTATTCCACTCATCTCTCCTCGTTCATCTGAAGTCTCTTTCTTTCCTCTGTTCTCCCTAGCTTCCACATATGGGAGCAAACATTGTACCCTGACTTTCTGGGACTGGTTGATCTCTCTTAGCATAATAATCTCCATTTGCACCCATTTCCTTGCACATGACATAATTCTTTATGGCTGAGTAAAATTTCACTGTGTGTATATACAACATTTTATCCATTCATCTGTTGACGGACACCTAGGTTTCATAATTTGGCTCTTGTGAATTGTGCTATTATAAACATGGCTATGCACGTATCACCGTAATATTCTAACTTTAATTCTTTTAGAAAGATGCCCCAGAGCAGTCTAGCTGGGTCCTATGGCGTCTCTTTTTCTAGTCTTTTGAGACAGCTTCATATTGGCCTTCATAGTGATTATACTAATTTATAATTCCATCCACCGTGTATAAGAGTTCCTATCCCATCCAGTCTTCACCAGCATTGATTATCGTTTGGATGGCTGGCACTGCCATTTTAACTATAGTTAGATGGAATCTCAGTGGAGTTTTGATTTGCATCTACCTGATGCCAGAGCTACCTGACCAGAGTAACACAGTGGTAGGAGGTGATTAGGTGTTTTCTTTATTTGTTTCAGATCATCACATAAGTAGCCAGCTACCTTTAACTAAGCTTCTTGGAAAATTCTTCCTTTGACTGCTTTGCAGACTGCTAGAAGGTTCCAGCAGATGGTCGTTTTCAGGACACACATGCAGCCTCTCTCCCAAGTGAAATACAGCAGCTGTGTGAGGTTCATTTCCTGTCACCAGCTCCTCGTGTAGAGCAAGGGGGAAAACCCTACAGTCATTACACTCAACAGAAACTGCAGTGGGAATTCAGAAATCCAGCTTGAAACTAACCTCAAGCAGAATTTGCCTGAATCACCAAAAAAAAACAAACCTCACAAGACGGCCCTTTTGTAAAAATTGCTTTGGTACTTGTGATGCCCACAATTGGTCCAGTACCTTAGCAAGATGGATTTGACCTCTGAGCTAGGCAAGGTATTCATACTTAATGAAAGAAAAAAAAACTTGCAGAAGTCAGTGGAACTCAGCGAGACGTGGTGGCGCATGCCTGTAATCCTAGTGTTTGGGAGGCTGAGACAGGGGCGTTGTACTGTTGCAGCCAGTCTCAGCATTTAGCCAGGCCTTCTAAAACTTAGCGAGACCCTGTTTCAAAATAAAAATTAAAATAAGGCTGGGGGTGTAAATCAGAGGCAGAATGCCCCTGAGTCCAATTCCTAGTCACACACACACACACACACATACACGCACACACACACACACACACACACACACACACACACACACACTCCAGTGGAAGAGTGGAACTCTATTAAGAGCAGAGAAGAAAGTAAGGAGCAGGTTTTGCGAGGGAGGCACTCCCTCCTAAAAGCAGAGCTTCACTGCTGTGATGATAAAAGTTACAAGCTGAGATGAAGAACAGGCTGTAACAATGCAAGAATGACGTTCCATTAATGACCAAGGGCATCTAAGCCCTAAAATGGCTTGAGGGATGGTGCCAAAATTACACAGCGAGCCATTCGGAGGGTGAACCTTGTCCAGGATTCTCACTCTTTTCCTGCAAGTAGCTGACGTTGCTTTACATTTTCTGAGATGAAATGAGTGGTCGGTCATAGCTCTGTCTCTCAGCTTTTCAAGGGAAAATACCATTAGATTTATAGTATATTGCCCAATATATAATAAAAGTAGGAGCTTAAGACATGTTTATGCTATTGAATATATGTGCACTGTGTACTTTACCAAAGTGTACAAGATTTTATGCTCTTGTATGTGTGTGGTACTGGAAATAGAACCCACGGGCATTCTATCTCTGAGCTACAGCACCAGCCCTATTTTTTATTCTTTATTTTGGAACAGGGTCTCACTGAGTTGCAAAAGGCTCACTAAGTAGCTGAGGCTGTCCTTGAACTGTGATCCTCCGGTCTCGGGCTCCCAAATGCCGGGATTACAAGTGTGCGCCGCCATGCCCAGCTGATGTTATGCTTTTATAAATGGTTCCTGTATTGTCGGGCGTGGTGGCGCACACTTGTAATCCCCGTGCTTGGGAGGATTGCACAGGTTCAAAGCCAGCCTCAGCTACTTAGTGAGGCTCTCAGCAACTTAGTGAGACCGTTTCCAAATAAAATGTAAAAAGAAATAGATCTGGGAGTATAGCTCGGAGATAGCCTCTGGGTTCCACCCTCAGTACCACCAAAATAATAAATAAATAAATAAATAAATAGTTCCTGTATCTATTGTTCCATGGAGTTCTTACTAGTCTCCAATAAAATTCTAAAGCAAGTATGATCCAAAATGGCAGGGCCCACTGGCAAATAAAATGGGTAGTTCCGTCTGTCTCTAGGCCCTTGGAGGCTGAGACAACAGGATTCTGGTTTTGGGTGTCCACTACGGGGAAAATTGTGTTTTTAAGGACCTCAGCATTCACAGGATAATTAGATCACACTACTCAGAGGGGCTGGGCCTCAGAGATGAGGGGTTCCAGCACATGGCCAGAGTGGCATTGACATGAAGGAAGAGCAAAAGTATTCTAGGCAGGAAAAAAAAAAAAACAGCATAACCCAAGTCATGAAAGCTAGAAGGTATATCTGGACCATTGTTCATTTTAGGAAATAGTGAGATTGGAAATGCCCATTGGAATTATGTTACACAGACAGCTCCAAGAGTTGTTTACCATAGGCTCTGCACCATGACAGAAGGGAAGGGAATAAAAGGTTCACACGTCATTGGAGAGACCCATGCCTCTGTTTAAAAACGTCGACGTGAACTTTCTTCAGTCACGCTTGGATACCCCCGGTGGCAGAAACGTGACCCACCAAGGCCTGGTGGTTTTCTTCCCAAAGCTTTCTAGATGGTTATAATGGCTATGTAACAGGGAGATGAAAAATAAGTCAATTATTGATTTTTTTATTGTCCAGGTGTGAGTTAGCTAGATAGTGACGTAAGAGTACAAAGAAGAGACTTATGTTTAAAGTGTGAAAGAAAAAACAATACTGTTCTGCTGGATACAGGAGCCAGGGAAGGAAAGAGATCACAGGTACCTGTAGTAAGTGTTACATCTCGGGGCACCTCTCAGTGGCTTTTGGCTAGGAAAACACAACAGGCAGAGGAGGACAGAAGGGGAAAATGAGGTCAGTTTTAGAGACAGCTGAGATGTTTGCGGGGTAACAGCATTGTGTGCTAGGCAGACATCCAAGGCAGGGCAGGAGAAAAACATCAGCAAGAGGGCTTTGTCATCGCGCAGACGTGATCTGTGACGTCCCAAGAACAGCTGAACCACCACAGGGAAAAGGGCAGCTGCATATGAATTCAAAAACTCCACAGAATTACCAGGTTTCTATTTCTACGATGTACATAATAGGAAAGATAGAGAGCGACCTAGGTGCCCAGCAACAGGGGCTGGCTAAGTGAACTGTGCTAAACACAGACAATACAATACTACACAGGTATCTGCAAGGTTAGAGAGCTTTACCCACTGTTGGGAAGAGAGGATGGGGCTGTATTACTGAAGAAAAGCAAAATGTAGAAATATGCATAGGATATTGCCTTTTATAGGAAATGTAAGCAAATAAGAATATATAACCATAGTAGATCACATATATCTTCATATTTCTGTAAAATAGAACACAAGAAGGATAAACCAGAAGAAAAATGGGATATCTGTGGGGACTGACAGAGAATAGGAGAGATGGAGTCAAAAGTAGAACATCTCAGAGTATGCCTTTTGTTGATAGTGTTCTAATTTTTGAACCAAGTAAATGCATTAGTATCAACCTAGAAAAACAAGGAAGCTTAAACAGCACAACCTTGGGTCTAGTGGGATGGACTTGAAACCTGTGACTCTGTGTCCAGAGGGGAGCAGGGGGTGATGTTGGGAAGGTTTAGTCATCTCATGATGCTTACACCTTGCAAAGGAGGCAGAATTCACAGGTGAGGAGCAGGTGCAGATGGGTCCTGGCCTCGTCCACATATCTACCTTTTGCTTGGCCCTCTCTAATTCTTCTCCCGTCTCTTCCTGAGCTTTCTAAATATGTTCCTACTTTGGTCGGGCTACATTCCTACCTTCTCCGTTTTCCCCACCAACAGGAGTCTTCATTCATCCAAGCACCTGCCTGAGCAAGCTAGGTTTAATAATGAGCCTTCGGGAACAACTTTTCAGATAGATTATATTTACTCTAATTAGTAAAAATTTGCCATGGGAGAGATTCCCTCCAGGCAAGGCAGGAACAAGCACAGTGATACCATTCTTTCTGACTTCCTATTGCCAGTTGTTCCTATTACTTTGATTTCTTCAATTCATATTCTTGCCACCTATGTGCTTAATAACCACCCTCAATTCTTGGACCTACATTGTTATCTTATAGAAGAATGCCTGTGAAAATATGTAAATGACCATCCTCACTATGTGGATAAAGAAGAGGAAGTTGGGTGTGGTGGTGCATGCTTGCAATCCCAATATTTGGGAGACTAAGACAGGAGGATTGCGGGTTCACAGCCAGCCTCAGCTACTTAGTGAGTACCTCTTCTAATTCAGTGAAACCCTGTCTCAAAATAAGGAATAAATAAAAGGGCTGGGGGTGTAGCTCAGAGGTAGAATGTCCTTTGGTTCAATCCCCGGTACTACAGGAAGGAAGGAAGGAAGGAAGGAAGGAAGGAAGGAAGGAAGGATGTTTGGGGTGAAGCTTGGAGGTCGAATGTCTTGAGTTCAGTCCCCAGTACAAAACAAAAACAAAGCAAAAACAGGACAACAAGGCTCTCTCTTTTTGTGTCGATTCTATTGATTACTAAACATTGACGAATGAAAGGTTTCTGGGATTTCAAGAGGCTCATTCGCTGCACACATTGAGTTTTGTAACATTTTCACACCGTGTGAGTTTGGCAGTTAACAAAGCCAAAGTCGAACTGTATAGCCCTGACTCAGGAAGCCCATAATGCATAGGGGCCTGGCCTCCTCGTTCTCCTCCTTCTTCCCTGTGGCTCACAGATCCTGCCCCTCCCACCACTCTACTAAGCTGAGGGGGAACTTTCTCTTCCCTATTTCTTGTCTTACTTTCCCTCTGATGATTCTTGGCTGCCAGTTTCTTTTCTGTTTTTGAAACAGGGTCCCACTGAGTTGCAAAGGGCCTCACTAAGTAGCTGAGGCTGGCCAAGAACCGTGATCCTCCTATCTCAGCCTCCCAAATGTTGAGATTACAAGTGTGTACCACCATGCCCGGCTCTTCTTTTCTGAAACTTCCCCTCAGGCCACTCCTAACCAGGGCCACCAGTCTACCCCTCCCAGCTTCATGGCAGCTTTATGGAATGACCATCACCAGAGTCAAGAGACTCCGGGAGCAGCCTGCAATTCTCTGGCTCACTCAGAGGTGTGCTCTAAACTCTAAGCCGCTTCGTTCACTGCCCCACGTGAGGCATGACGTCATCCCACTAGTTAGTGATGACCTTTCTTAGTGTCCAACCACTTTCTGTATTCCCAAGGACCCTGGACACTGGATAGTTAGTTTCTAGTTGCATGGGGCACAGGCATGGTACATATAATCCACAAAAACTCAGTTGAAAATCATGAAGAATTTGAACAGTGCTCTTTCTTTCCTACCTACGGTTACTATTAGCTAGATGAAGGGCTGTTTGCACCCCTGTTATATGTTACACCCCAAGAGAAGAGAAAAATGGAAGACAGCTTTCATCTTAAAAACAAAAACAAAAAAACCTAGCCAGGCATGGTGGAACATGCTTGTATAGTCCTAGTATTTGGGAGGCTGAGATGGGAGGATTGCAGGTTCAAGGATGGTCTCAGCAGGTTGTGAGACTCTCATCAACCTAGTAAGACTTTGTTTCAAAATAAAAATAATATAGGGCTGGGGGTGTACCTCAGAGGTAGAATGCCTCTGTGTTCAATCCCTAGTGCCACCAAAAAAAAAAAAAAAATCTTGAGTGTAAAGTCTCAACTTCCAGGGCCAGTTCCACTTGGTCCAAAGGAAGGTCATAGGGGAAATGGTTGTGATACAGTTAGGAGGTGAAATGACTTGAAGCCCAGTTAAAAAATAAAAAATAGGGTAGGGTAGTAATAATTTCCCAGTGGGTGTCTTGCTGGAGTAAGGGGAAAACAGATACGAGGTGGAATGTGACACTATAGTAGTGGGGTTTTTTCTTTCTCTTTCTTTTCCTTTTTTTTTTTTTGAGGTTTTCTTGCCACTTGACCTTGAAACAGATAGGACTGGATGATCATGGGAGGACCCTGAAGGCAGAGAACTGCAGAGACCCAATCCACTTTGGCGTACAAGTTGTGCAGCACTGGGCGGCTGCTTAGCCTCACGTGCCTGTTTCCTAAGCTGTAATAGTACTGAGATCTCAGTACCCTCCTAGGTCTTTTGGAAAATCTGGTCCACCGTGCAAGAGCATTAGGCCCTGTTTCACCTTGACTTGGTCTCCCTTCTCTAAAGCAATGTGGGAGCCCAATACACAGCCGTTTTGGCACGTCACGTCGTTAAGGTAGATATAATCTCACCTCATAGATCCTAACCAGTCGATATTAGTTCAGTGTTCATTGATTGTCCAGCCTATGATGCTCTCAAGAATAAAAGGAAATACTATTAGTAACTATGTCAAAACAACAGGCATAAATTGAGTCTTCCCAGGACAAACTAGGAAGGGAATGTTAAGGAGAAATCTAGGTCGCCATCCTTGAGACCCCCCTCTTTCAGTGATTGCAAAATTGCATCTAACCAATCTCTTAGCATTTGATTACTAGCCTAGAGTGACATTTAAATCACCAGTGGTTTTAGAAAGAAACTGCAGAGCCTTACCCAGGCTACAGAGCCTGAGTGTCGTGTGAGTGTGTGTGTGTGTGTGTGTGTGTGTGTGTGTGTGTGTGTGTTTGTGTGTCTGACTTCAAAGCCGATTTTGACACAAAGCCATGGTTGCTTTCACTGGTGAGCTGTGAAATTCCAATTTCATGGCTTCTCTCTAGCTGCTACTATCCCTCAATAAGAATAAATTAAATTTCTATCAGACCTTATCCTGGTGACCATCCTTCACACACCATCTCAATGATCTCCTCTGAAGCATGAGATGCTCCCCAACAAGACCTGAACAGATGACCTGTGGATGCTGGAATTGGGCCCCAAACTCTTAGTTTGAAAATTTTTTACTTTCACTCATTATTTGCTCATTAAACAAACCTTGATGTGTGTTCGAGTGATTCAGAACACAACTCCGATGCCTGTGTATCCCATGGATACATGGACTTCTATCCCCAGAAAAATACAAATCTGTTTGCTGCCATTATATATTAGCTTAAAATTTCTAGAACTAGACATGAATCGAGTCATATAGTGTGTTCCCTTTTCTGCCTCTTCCCTTTGGTTTACCCTAATGATTTCAAGACACATCTGTGTTGTGTGTATAAATAGCTTGTTCTCTTTTTATTCTGGAGTAATATCTACATTATAATTTTTAGACTTTCACCTATCAGAGAACATTTGGACTACTTCCAGTTTGGAGCTATTACAAATAATACATCATAAAACATACATCAAAGACTCATAAATCCACACAAAGGTTTGTAATGTTATTCTTATACAAGCCTTTGTATGGATGTGTATCTTCATTTCTCTTGGGTAAGAATCCAAGAGAGAAACAGCTGAGTCATGTGACAGGAATACGTTTAACTTTTCTAGAAACTCCAAATTTTTTTAATAAAGTGATTTCAGTGGGCTTAGAGTAGAGTCTTCTTGTACATTTAATTTGCATGTTGCTGATAACTGACAGTACTGGTTCAGCTTGCATCTTACGTGTTCCTCCGAGACCGAGGGTCAAAGGCTTGGTTCCCAAGCTGGTGCTTTGGGGAGCTGGTAGAACCTTTAAGAGGTGGGACCTAGTGTGAGATGTTGGGTCATTGGTGGTGTGCCCTCGAGGGAGATTGTTGGACACTCATCTCCTCTTCCCTCCACTTTTCTCATTCCCACCACAAGATGAAGAGTCCTCCTCCAACACGCACGTTACCTACCATGATGTACCTACTGCGCTGCCAGAGGCCCAAATAAATGGAGCCAATTTGTCATTGATTGAAACGTCCAAAGCTATGCGCCAAAATAAACCTTTCCTCTTTTCAGTTGATTAGATATTTTTGTCAGGTGTTTTATTACAGTAACAGCAAGCTGACTTACATAGACCCCAGGCATTTTTCGTGTACTTATTAGCCATTTTTCTGCCTTCCTTGTTTTGAGTGTCTACTCATCTTTTGTTTCTTCGTTTAATTGGCTTTCTTATTATTGAGATATATCATCTCCTCATACATCCTGGATACAGGTACTTTGTACAATATTTATATTGCCTTCGTTGGCTCAGAGTCTGTGTCTTATCCATTAATTTTCTCAGTGCTATCATTTACTAAGCAGGAGTTTTCATTTTAATCCAGCTTATTTCTCTATTTCTATGTCAATTGCCTTCTAAGTCCTATGAAATATTTTCTTACTCTAAGATCACAAAGAGGCTTTTCTTTGTTTTCTTCTAGGAGCTTTATAGTCTTAAGTTTTTGTGTTTAGGTTTGGAATCTGTCAAATTAATTTGGGTGTATAGCATAAAGTACAACCAAGGAGTCATCATTTTATGTATAGATACCAAGTTATTCTTATATCATTTTTTAAAAGACTTTCCCCATTTAATTTGCTTTTATACCTTTGTTGAAAAATCAACTGACTACACAAATGTCAGTTTCTAGAGTGTATTCTATTCTATTTACCTATTACTGCTTTGAGTACTGTGTCTTTTTTTTTTTCTTTTACTCGTGGTACTGGGGATTGAACCCAGAAGCATTTTACCTCCAACCTCCAACCCTAGCCTTTTTATTTTTTGTTTGGAAACAGGGTTTTGCTAGGTTGCTAAGGGTCTTCCTATGTTGTTGAGACTCTCCTCAAACCTGCCCTCTTTCTGTCTTAGCCTCCAAAGTACTGGGATTGCAGGCATGCACCACCATGCCCGGCTATATCTTTTTTAAATATGTCATGAAGTCAGACAGTATAACTCCTCCAACTTTGTTGTTTTCCAAATTGCATTGGCAACTCTAGATCATTAGCATTTCCATATAAATTGATTTATATAGCCCTCTTTCTTTTACATATTTATATAGTTTTTTCTTCTTAAATCAATTTTTAAATTTTATATATTTCAAAAATGTCTACATTTCATCCACATTACTGAATCTATTCCCATATATTGAAAATAAATATATGGGATGATCCCAAATATTTTCTTACTGTCCCTGTCTCAAAAAATATTCCAGAGGTCATACATGTGAGGAACATGTTGAAGGTAGAACAAGGTAGGATGGAGACCCATAATCTGGGCTCAGTTGAGACCCCACAAAAAGACACATCTTGTAAGCAAGGATTCCCTAGCCCTCAAAGCAATCGAAAAAACAAAGCTGAGCCTCAACAGAACTAACTCAGTCCACCAGCAGGTCTTCTTGCAGGCATTTACTCTGTACTTACACAGTTAAATATTTGGCTAGATTCAAGAGGATCCATCTGCAAACTGCTGACTCTTCCCGGCATAGCCTTCTCCTCTACAGCATCCCTGAGTTTCCCCCACCCACAGTATTTCTGTTAGGGCTCCACTTCCCTGGGCCACAGTTAGAAACTGTCCTCAGGCAGAAAGCCGGGACAGTGTTGAGGTCTTTTCATATGTTTCTTCCTCTAGAAGTCAAAGCCCCAAATGCTTAAAAACAGCAGTTTTGTGTAGTACCCAATTTTACCTTTTTTTTTTTTTTTTTTTTTTTTTACAGCAGGATGATCTGTTAATATCCATTACTGTCTCACGGCTGGAACTCAGCACAAAACTTTGGAGAAATGATGCACATTAAATAAACAAGTCAGTGCAGGCAACGCTTAGATATTTAGCTAATTAAATTGAGCGTTCATTGAAATTTGCTATATAGAGGAATCCATGTAAGGAATAGCTGAGAAGCAAATATGAATAATGCAAAATATCTTCTGTGAACAATATCCCTGGACAGGGAGGTAAAACAGAAGATGTGTAAGAGGCTGTAATATGTCAGAGACTAATAAATACCAACAGAGGAAACCCAAAGTGCTCATAGAAGCCCAGGGAAAGTGTTTAATTTGGACATGGGGTTGGTGGTAAGAAAGTAGTGTTTGGGAACATTTCTTGAAGAAGAAATTTTTCATCTGGGTATTAAAGAATGATGACTTACCTAATCCCCCAAAGGCCCTCCTTTTGTAAACTTTAGTGGATTTTATAAACTGTTGTTTTTATAGGCAGATACCATCCTAGTCTTATATTTCATGTGATTCCAGAGAGACCAATAAATGAGCTGGCTTTCTCTGCACACACATTAAATGACATCTCTAGACAGCTGACCTATTATGTCCTACACCTGGGAAAATAATTGGGGAATGAAAAATGCCTTTTAGACAAAAAGCAAATGAGAAGAAGTAGGAGGTATTGGGAGCTTGCATTAGTTATGATTTGTGTACACAAAGGAATAGGTGTATTTAGATACGCTCAGTGTATTGGGAGTCCCTTCTGAAACATGTTCTTTCTAATGGGTTAAGAAAACTGTGTTTTTATGAGTGGGAGAGGCTTAAGGCCTCCCCCAGCCAGCTGGCTGAGAGAGCAGATACCTTGAAGCATCATTAGAAGTTATTCAAGACTCACTTTCTCATCAGCACAGACAGCCACTTGTGTCTGATTTCGAATCAGACAGCTAGCTCGACAACTTGAAAAGGCCTTTATCCCTCCTCACTCATCTCCAGTATCCTGGGCATATTAGGTGCCTAATGATTATTTATTGAAGTAGTCACCATCTCTTAATCACTTTTCTTTTGGATTCTTATTAGCCTCAATAGACACTTTCTGACATCAGTTCACAGACCTCTTGGTCTCAGGTCTCTGCTATACTTTTAAAACTGCATAAGCTCTGAAAGACTTTTAGTCTGGGTGGGTTTTATCTGTCAATATTTAGCATATTAGAAGTTAAAACTAAGAAATTTTAGAAATAATTATTAATTCCTTTAAAATAACAATAGTAAGCTGGGCGTAGTGGTGCATGCTTATAATCCCAGTACCTGGGAGGCTAAGACAGGGGGATCATATGTTCACAACTAGCCTCAACTACTTAGTGAAGCCCTTTGCAACTTAGACCCTGTTTAAAAAGAAAGAATAAAAAATAGGACTGGGGTATAGCTAGAAGGTAGAATGCCCCTGGATTCAATCAGTACTGTAAAAAAAAAATAATAACAACAATAATAAAGCTGGATGTGATGGTACATGCCTGTAATCTCAGTGCTTGTGATTCTGAGACAGGAGGATCACTGGTTTAAAAACAGCCTCAGCAACTTAGTAAGACTATCAGCAACCTAGTGATACTCTGTTTCAAATTTAAAAAAAAAATTTTTAAAGCTAGGGATGTAGTTTGATGGTAGAAGGCCCTTGGGTTTGATCCCCAGTACCACAAAAACAAATAAACAAATAACAAAAACAAACCAAATAATAATCATCATCATAATCATCATCATCCTGTTAAATTAATAACATTTTGTGACAAGAAATTTTTTTCCAAATTTAAAAAATAATTATAAAAATTGAAACTGAACTTGTTATTATTTTTGTGACTCTTCCGTGTCTGTCAAGGAAAGGCAGCTGGGGTCCCATATCTGCTTCTGTGTTCTGTATGCACCATAAAACATGTCATGTCCTCTCTGGAACATTCCCCCACACTCTCCATGAGAGAGTGAGAGTCATAAAGCCAAGCAGTGCCCCAGCTTTATGACGACTGTGCCGTCACCTTGCAGATGCTCCAGAGAACACTGAGAGCTGATGCTCTGATATGACTCTTCATTTCACACTCAATTCTCTTCTCATCTCTATAAATATTTGCTCACGAGTGACTAAATGGCTCCAATCAGTCCCGAACAATCAGTCCTTTCAAACAAGACCATTTTCAAGGGTTTTCTGTGACCACACATTCCGACAGCCTTCTGATGATCATTGTATCAGATCCGAACGCTGCTTCCTGATTCCTTGGGTCTCTTTCATCTTGGCACACCCTGTCCAGTTTAATAATGTTTCTACGCACGTTCATGGTGAGCCTCCTTTTGCAGGGTGCCCTGCACCTGAAATGCCCTCCACTTCCTTGTGCACACGTGGGACAGCTGTCCTTGGATCTCTCTTCTACGGGTGCTCCTGCCTCAGTGACGGCCTCCTGTCATGGTGATCATGGCATTGTGGGGGAGTCACTGTTGGAGTTCTTCCAGTCTTGATTCATAATAATTGAATGAATCCAGGAGTTCAGAAACGAAATCTCGCCCTTCAGTGTCCTTCCCCATCCTGAACTCAACCAGTTGTCTAGCAGGATCCACGGAAACACAAACTCAAGAAAGGTGTAAGATGCTTAGAAATGCAGAAAAGGGCAACACAAAGGTAACTGGTAAATTAGTTTTGTACTTGTGTTTCATTCTCTTTTAAACTTTTATCATGGGAATTGTCAAATATATACAAAAGTCAAAAGAATAGTATAATAACGTAGATGTTACTATGATCAGATTTTAACAATGGCAAATAAAATGGAGGTGGTATTTTTTTAATTCTGATTCCCCACTCTGCCCACATTCTTTTGAGGCAAATTCCAGACAGCTTATCACTCCATCTGCAAATGTTTGGCCATGTACCTCTCCACACAATGCTGCTCTTTGAAAAGCAGAATTATAACATGATTATCATAGATTATCGTGTCCAAAGTTAACAATCATAATTCATCACCACAATGCAGTCAGCCTTCAAATTTCTCTAGTTTCCTTACAGTACTTTTAGCAGGTTTTTGTTTGACTTGAGATAGAAATAAAATCCATATACCGTGATCATTTTGTATTTCTCTAAAGGACCTTTTCACTCCAGTTTCCTTCATCCTTTTTTTTTTTCTTTTCCATGAAACTTTTACTTTAATTTAGTTTTTTGGTTGTGTTTCTTTTTTTGTCTTACTTTGTTTTGTTTTGGTTGGGAGGTTGTATGTGTGGTACTGGGGATTGAATACAGGGTGTTCTAACTCTGAGCTACACTCCCAGCCCTATCTTATATTTTTTATTTTGAGCAAGGTCTCTCTAAGTTGCCAAGGGTCTCACTAAGTTACAGAGACTGGCCTCGAGCCTGCAATCCTGCCGACTCAGCCTCTCGAGTACTGGGTTTGCAGACGCACCACCACGCCCAGCTATATTTTTATTTGAATAAAGTTTTCCTCAGTCTGGATTTTGAGGACTTTGTCCTCATGGTATCATATTTTCCCTCCTAGTATTCATTGGAAATTAGTCCTCTTTAAAAGCCTTTATCAGTTGTTTGCTCTGAAACTAAAGCTTAGATGATATTTCTACCATCCAGAAGTATATAATAATTTATTACTCTTAAGAAATTAATAAAGTTGAGCATGGTGGCATACGCTTTTAATCCCAGTACTTGGGAGGCTGAGACAGGAGGACTGCAGGTCTATGGCCAGCCTCAGCTGCTTAGTTAAGCTCTTAGCAACTTAGTGAGACCCTGTTTCAAAATAAAGAATAAAAAATAGGGCTGGGGGTGTAGCTTGGAGGTAGAATGCCCCTGTGTTCCACCCTCAGAAATTAATATGATAATCATTGCTTAGATTCACTCATTTGTTTTATTTGTTAAGTTCATGAAATGATGATACTTTAATTCATTCTGTCTTCATTTGTTAACCGGACAAAATTCTATAAGGAGCAATTTCCACTCATCACTATTTCACCATTATTTCAAATATAGATTTTATTTTAAAAGGCAGAATTAATGTTTGAGTTTTTACTCATTTACTAATTTTCAAAATAATAAGATGGTTATTTAACTTCCTTCAAAGAGAGTCAATGAGAGTCTCTTCCCCCCGGCATCATTAAAAACTTACAGACTGAAACACATTATTACCTCCATTATTAATCCTCTGTGGATCCCCCTGGGTCTCACGTTGTCTCACCTTGGGCCAGTGGAGGCTTCTTCAGGTAGGTTTTGAGCTCTTTTGTTATAGCCTCACAGTGTCCCACAGCTGCCTCACCTGTAGCAATTCTTACCTGTAGCAATTCTTGCCTGTAGCAGTTCTTACCTGTAGCTTATTCTTATGTGTTTTCTGGCAAGTCCTGGAACCAGCCACGTCCTCAAGGAGTCTGGTCCCTCTTCAATAGAAGATGAAATTTAGAGGGCAGAGTCTAATGAAGTGTTCGCTGCAACTGCAGTTAAGATTGTTTCTAGATCTTTTTAGAAGTAAGATTTAGGAAATAAGTTTTTTTTTAAAGAAGATAAAATATATCCTTTGTCTTCCAAGTAACAAATTATTAGCATACATTATACAAATAAAAATTTTTCCCATTATTTATCTCTTTTTTCTTTCTTTTCTTCTCTCATTGCATTGACTTAATCTTCTAGAACATTGTCCACTGATTGTAATTTTAAGCAGGTTTTTTATTCATAATAACATCGGTAACAATCAAGGACCAGAAGAAACCCTTCTGCTCTCAATTTTCCTTTGAAGTGAGAGAGAAATCTAACTTTATATGTTAGCATTCTGGCCCATGGGTTATATCCAACCTGCCTCCTTGTTCTGCATGGCCCAAGAGTTAGGAATGATGTCTACGCTTTTAAATAACTGAAAAAACATAAAGAAGAATAAGTTTCATGTCATATGTAAATCATACAAAGCTCAGGCTTCAGTGTCTACAGATAAAGTTTTATTGGAACAAGGTTTGCCACTCATGTTCATTTGCATAACATCTGCCTCTGCGTGCATTCCACAGAGGGAGAGCTGAGTAGCTGAAACAGAGATGGTTGGCTTGCAAGGGCTCAGCTATTTGCTCCATGGCTCTTTATACAAAGAGTTTGCCAGTTTCTGGCCCAGTTGATCATGGTGTGTTTTCAGTTAATAGGCTGGTAAGCCCAACTGACTGAAGTTTTATTATACTTCAACTCCAGTTCTAAGTGGTACCAACCTGTGGCGGGGTCTATTGTTTTGTGGTGGCAGAGGGTGATTGCCTCGTTGCATTTGTTCTGTTTGACTTGGCGCTGCTTCTCAGTTTGGGAATCAGGGTCACACTGGTCTTGGAAGTAAATTGGGAAGATTTTAACACATGTAAGGCCCTAAAATTACTTAGATAGTTTGAACATAACCTGTTTGGATCCAACAGTTTGTTAGCATGAATGATGTTGATTTTTTATGCGTGATGGTGTTCAGGTATTCTCTCTCTTCTTAAGTAAAGCTTAGTACATATCTTCCCTACCGCAGAGATTCCTCCAGTTATCTACAGGCAGCCTTCCTCCGAAGTTGCCTTTAGTCTTCTCAGTTTTTGAAAACACATCCTTTCTCATTACTGGCGCACCCTTAGGCTTTTACATCTGTGGGCCGGCTTGCTAGAGGCCTGTCCGATTGAGGGTCTTTTCAATGAATTCACTTAAATGTGCTAATTAATCCTAATGATCGTCTATTTCCTGATTTATTGATTGTTGCTTTCCTTGTTGTGATTTTGTGGTTCTTTTTTAGCTTACTTAGCCAAAAGCCATTTCAGGTATTAGTGTCTTCCCTGTCTTGACACAACTCATGCAAGGCTCTGCGGAGTCCAATTTTGGCTTCTTTCATGAGGATGTCCTTTTTAGTACTTTCTAGTTGCTTATAATTGCAGTTTTGATCGCACTTTTACTGGAAAATCATTGATATATGTTTTGTTCTGTTTATATCTTAGTCATTGTCTTTGAATATAACTTTTTTCTAAGAACTTACAAAATGTATGCTATATATACATATGTATTTGCTATCATTTGGTGCATAAAATCTAACAACTGTAGCTCTTCTTGGCAAATCAATATATAAAACAATTGGTTGCTGCATGTAGAGACCCAGGCACTTCAGACATGGTGCCGGAGCCAGGCGGCAAAAGTACAGGTTCTGAAGAGAGGCGTGAGGATTAAAGAATTCAGTTCAAGCATGGGAGGATCGCCAGTCTCTACTGGACCGATGACGAGTTTATTCTCCTGTGGTTATTTATACAGTTTCTAGCTTTGGGTTGTACAGGAATACAAGAAAGACAAGTCCAAAGTATATACATCTCAGGCAAGTCAAACAATACCCTGGTACAACACAAACCTAAGTCTTATCTCAGACAGAACAATAGCATCATTAGTTCTGAGAGAGTCTTAATTACTTTGAAACCTCCATGACCCCAAACATTGTTGACTCTGGGCAAAAGGACAGTCAGAGTATTCTTTTAGTAAAGATAAGGGGAAGACCTTAATGGTTCCTCACAATGGCCAAGGACAGTCAGAAGTACTCTTTTAATAAAGATAAGGGGAAGACGTTAGTGGCTCCCCACACCTGGTGAGCACTCAGTATCATTCATTGTCAGTATCATCACCGTCTTGTCACTATTTTTTATTGCAGGTACAATTAGAAATAGATGTGTCGTGTCCAATTTTATATCCTACGACCCCAAATCCTTTCCATAGAAATTCATCTTGAGAAAATACTTCCAAAAGTATCTCCAAGTCTAGCCATGCAAATGTTTACTTCATAGTTATTTATAATGGAGAAAATTTGGAAAGAAACAAAATGCTCAAATTAGCAAAGAAAAATAAATACATTTTGTTATATTCATATGATAAAGTGCTAAGATGTCATGAAAAATTGTGTTCTGCGATAAAAATAAAATAGAAGAATGCCCATGGTATCCTAAGTGAATAAAAATACTCACAAAAGCTTTTGCTTAAAATATAATTCCAGTTCTAAAATAATTTCTGAATTATAACATCATGGTTAGCTAGGCATGGTGGCATAGGCCTATAATTCCAGCCCTTGGGAGGCTGAGACAGGAGGATCATAGGTTTGAGAACAGCATCAGCAACTTAACAGAGCTGTCAGCAACTTAGTGAGACCCCCATTTCAAAATTAAAAATTAAAACATAGGGCTAGGGGTATATCTCTGAAGTAGAATGCCCCTGGGTTCAATCCCCAGCACTAATAATAATGATAAAATTATTATGGTTGATTTTAGTTTAGTGTACAAATGTGCACACACACCTGTTCTCATGAATAGAAAGGGGACATCCCCATTGGGGATATACAGATTGCACAAATTTGGTATATATTAATTTTGTAATTTAAACATAATAACTTTTATTATAGTTGTAATGGCCTTTTTAAAACTGTTTTGGACTTGGATACAGATAAATTCATTCCTAAAGAAAAGCCATTATAAATTCTAGATGAGGACGTTTCTATCCATTTCTTAGTAGTTGTTTCAAACCATTTCACTCTTTTGCTTACTTCTACCTGATTTTCGCTGGTGAAAATTTATCAGCAGACACTCAGCACTGCACAGCAGGAGAGCAGGCGGCGGGTGTGCCGAGTCCTGGCACACTCAAGGGTATTAGAGGACAGAGCAGGCTCGGAGCTGGGCAGGCATGGGCTGGGTCCAGCTTCACTCTCACTGCTAATTATACTTTGGAAAACAATTACACTCCCCAAGCCTCACTTTCCTTACCTGTAAATGGGGGTAAGCGGTACACAGGTTGCAGGGTTGAATCCTGGCAATACAATAACAAGCAACAAGCACTTTGCAAAATGCCAGACACTTGAGGATGTTTGTTAATTACATCTGCTACTGCAGTTTGAGTCACTAGACCTGCCGTACTGCCTTCACAGAGTGCCCAAGAACTCTTTTAGGTGTTATGGGATCATGGATCTTAAATAACTTTGAAATCCTAAAATCAGTTATCTCTAACTCCTTGGAGGCTTTTCATCTAAAAGAGATGAAAATAAGAAACAAAATTCCTTATGTTTCTTGTACTATTTTTTTCAGAAAGCAGAGAAATCCATAATCCAAGTCATTAAAACAAAAGCACAATTTTTGAATGTTTATAATCATGCATGTCAGCCAGGTGTGGTGGCACATGCCTGTAACTCCAGTACTTGGGAGGCTGACACAGGAGGATTGCAGTTTCAAGGACAGCCTCAGCAATTAGTGAGACTCTCATAAACCTAGTGAGACCCTATCTCAAAAGTAGTAATAATAGAGCTGGGACTGTATCTTGGAAATAGAATACCCCTGGGTTCAATCCCCAGTACCAAAAAATGAAAAATAAAAATAAAATATATATAATCATGCATATTCAGAATAGACATGCTTAGATATGTTACACTTTGCACACTATATTCTATCCAAAAACCTCTAACAAACCTCTATTAACAAATCATGCTTAAAATATCAGGTAGAATTAGGTGAGAAAGTATGAGTAGAACAGTTCCCGACGTGGTGCACAGCCCAGGTGTGCCCAGGAGGAATCAGTGTAATGAATATGTGGCCTTAGCTCTATGTAACACAACATGGATAAAGGACCTATTACTTACCTAAGTAGACCAACCAAATCTAGAAAAATTCACAAATGGAAAAAATGTACCTTGACTTTTTATAGATATAACTAGGTATTATGAGACAACAGACTCTTAAGAAATGTGAAGCTGGGTGTGGTGTCGCACGCTTACCATCCCAGTACTTGGGAGGCTGAGACAGGAGGATCCAGGTTCTGGGCCAGCCTCAGCTACTTGGTGAGGTCCTCCTCCACTTAGTAAGACCCTGTTTCAAACTAAAGAATAAAAATTGGGCTGGGGGTGTAGCTCAGAAGTTGAATGACCCTGGGTTCAATCCCAAGCACAAAAAGAAATGTGAATACATTGTATTGTACATATGGCTTTTTCTCAATGCTCTGAATAAGGAACATTCTCCCAAACTTTAGTAGTCTCCCCTTATCCACAATGTTACTTTTGTTTCATTTATCTGTGGTCTAGGACAGTCTGAAAACATCAAATGAAAAAATTCCAGAAATAAATAACTCAGAAGGCTTAAGTTGCACGACATACCGAGTAGTGTGGTAAATTTCACGCAGTCCCACTCCACCCTGCTTGGGACGTGAATCATCTTCTTGTCTGGGTTACTCACACTACACACTCCACCCACCCACTTGTCACTTAGTATTGTCTTGGTTAAGATAACCGTCATGATATCACAGGGCTTGTGCTCAAGTGATGCTTATTTTACTTAATAACAGTCCCTGTATTAGTCAACTTTCCATCACCGTGACATAAGACGAGCTAAGTTAAGAGGAGGAACGTTAATGTTTGCTCATAGTTTCTGAGGTTTCAGTCCCAGTTGGCTGACTCCATTGCTTTTGGGCCTGTGGAGTGGCAGAACGTCATGGTGGGTACAATGGAAGAGCACCTCACAGTGGTGGTCAAGAAGAAAAGGGAAAGAGACAGGACCAGGATTCCAACATCTCTTTGCAGGCCAAACCCCCAATGACCTAACATCCTCCCCTTACACTCCACCTCCTAAAGGTTTCACCTCCTCCTAGCAGTGCCACAGGCTGGCGACCAAGCCTTCAGCACATATCCTCTGGGGGCATTTTAGATCCAAGCCAAGACATCCCAGATCATAAGAGTAGTGATGTTGGCATTTTAGATAAGCCAAAGAGAAGCTGTGAGCTACTTCCTTTGGGTGAAAAGATGAAAGCTCTTGACTGACTAAGGTGCTGAAATCTCAGCTAAGAATTAATCTTCTAACATGAAAATTGTGGAGAAAGAAAAAGAAGTTCAGGCTTTGCTGTTTCACTTCATACTGCAAAAGTTTTGGCTGCGGTATGTAACTGCTTAATTAAGATGGAAATGGTATTACATTTGTGTGTTTTTTTTTATAGGAAAACAACAATAACACACAGGGTTCAGAACTATGTGCAAGTTCATGGACCCATTGGAGATCCTGAAGTGTGTTCCCTGTGGATAAGGGGGAGTTAATTATCTTAGGTGTTCAGAAATTCTGGTGTCTGATCTCTGACAGTAGCCCCAAAAGTTAGAAATAGGTAGATTGGGCACCAGTGAACAAGAGGATGCTGGGAAGGTAGACAGAGGGCTGATACATGTGGAAGAAGAAAACAATGCTCACAGCTGGGATTCGGTGAGTGCTCAGAGCCCAGCAAGCTGCTTCCACGTGCCAAGAAACAGAGCCACAGAGAAGGTAACAGTCTTGCCCCATCAGCTGTCAGTATTTTCTTCCCAGGGATCAAGGAATAAGAACTGAGAGGCCTGATCTGCAACTCACATTTGTATGCAGCTCGTGAGATGGTGCTAACTATTGCTATGATCAGCCTTCTTCACTTTTCCTTTCTTTCTACATCCACAGTTTTCCTTGTAGTCTGGGACTTGGTCTCATGTTATTTTTAATTTTTATTTTTGTTGTTGTTGTTGTTTTGGTGCATTGTAATCATACATCTTGTTGAAGCCCAGGGTGCTAGAGGCACACGTGCACACGGTACTCACGGAGCCCTTCCAGTTCCACCGTGCTCCCTCCCCGACTCCTCCTTCCCATGCTCAGCACGATGATTGACTCTGACCAGTTGTGTATGAACATCATGACCACTGAGGATTTCCCTCTTCGCCTCTCCCATCGCCCTCATCAAATCCCCTTCTGTACTCCACTAAGGTTTCTCCTCCTCTATCTGGAGTTTGTGTGTCCCGATTTCTCCCTAGCTTCTGCATTTGAGGGACAACATCTGATCTTTCACTTTTCGTGACTGACTAATCTCACTTAGCATAATGTTCTCCAGTTCCATCCATTGCCCTGCAAATGGCATAATTTTATTCTTTATGGCTGAGTAGAATTCCACTGTATATATACTCCATAGTTTTGCAATTCACTCATCTGTTGATGGACATCTTGGTTGGTTCCATGGTTTGCTGATTGTGAATTGTGCAACTCTTAAGAGATATGCAAGCATCAGCCTGGTAGTTTATCTTCCATTGCTTTAAATGAATTTCTCACCTAATCTTACCTGATGGCTTTAAGCCTTCCTCATTAATAGAATTTTGTCAGAGGGTGTTGTGGATACAATGTAGTGTGAAAAGTTTATCCTAGGTCTGTTTCTATCCTGAGCACACAGTTACTAACACTCAAGAACTGCACTTTTGTTTTGATGATTTTGATTATGTATGTCTCTGCATGTCTCTGCTTTCTGAAAAAAATATATACTTAGGATGGGTGATTAATTCTCTTGGCCACTCGGATAATTGTCTTTGTTTTGAATGCCAAGTACTGCAACGCTGCGCATTTTCCCCATCAAGCCAGGAAACTGGGGTTGGATTGCCTAATCAGGAGACTAAAAACATAGTTGAGTATTGAGCCAGATTTGGAGTCAGCCATTTTTAAAGACTTTAATTGGTAGATTATAATTACACATAATAGTGGGATTCATTGTTATATATTTCTATATGTGAATCACGTCATGCGGTCATTAGTTGTGAATTAAACTCAAGCCTCGGTTTTCCATTCCATCAAATGGATCTCCTGCTATACTCACACAGGGTCATCAGGAAAACTAAATGACATAATGTTTGCAAGGTATTTTGCATGATTTCTGGCACATTGTAAGTGTTCAGTAAATGTTTTGTCCATAAATAAATATTTATTAAACATTACAATGTGCCAGGCACAAGTGGCGGGGGGGGGGGTACTGAGGATTGAACCCAGGGGCATTCTACCTCTGAGCTACACCCCCAGCCTTTTTTTTTCTTTTTTATTTGAAACAGGGTGTCACTAAGTGGCTGAGGCTGGCCTTGAACTTGCCAAGTACTGGGATTACAGGCATGGGCCACCACCCCAGGCACAATTTTTATCAGTGAAATTTCTGTAGGGAGAGCCGTTCAAAAAATCATCTCCCCTGAAACCAATTTGCTGTAAATGAGAAGCTCAACATGCTTTGAAAGCATTTAACAAGAGAACTTCTCCTGGGATAGAGTCTGGGGTGTGTGAATGGATGGAGAAAAGTCAGAGGCCCTTTCCCCGAGGAAGTGGTACTTAATTAAGACCTAATCAGTGAATGGGAGCCAATATTACAAATGGATGAGGTCTAGGAGAGTATTTCATGCAAGGACAATAGCAAGAGTGAAGGTCCAGAGGCAGAGAAACATCCCAAAGATGGGAGAGCCCAGGAGCAACTGAAGCCGGAGGCAGAAGGCACGTGGTGCAATGATGCAGAGCAGGAGAGAGGCAGGACCAGGGGTGTGGACAGATAGGCCACGTCAGGGATTTGGGGTTTCATGGAAGAGTGTCACAGAGCTACAAGTTTCCCTCAGTTCTTGTCTCCTCAAAAGAAAGCTTTCATCTGGGGGGCACAGGGTGAGCGTAATGGCTTTTGTTGGGTGGGCTTGCCAGGAGGGTCGCGGAGCTGGCTGATCCAGGAGTGAAACGAAGGGACGAATCTGCCACAGGCTGAGTTTTTATACTGACCAGAAATCCCACCCCTTCTCGTGCATATAATTTGGGGCAGTTACTGCGTGGTGCCATGTTGGAATTTCCTGTGGTGTCTAAAAGTCATGGGCTGGACGTCTCTGGCTAGCTCTTCTCGGGAAGGCTCCTCCTGTCCGTCCCATTTTCTTTCTCTGCCCTGTTCATCGCTGCCTAACTAAGGTGTCTGAAGCATATAAGCTCAGATATAATCAAATTGGAAGTGCCATTCTCAAGGACCATCCTGGGGAAGGAGAGGGCGATGCAGGCATACAGGGAAGCAAGGAGAGGGCGATGCAGGCATACAGGGAAGCAAGGAGAGGGCGATGCAGGCATACAGGGAACTAAAGAAAAGGCTCTTGCAGGTAACAAGTGCGGCGGCGTGGAGTAGATAATGACGCTAGTAATGGAGAGATATACAAGGACCTGGGCAATACTAGGAGGTATAATCTATTGAGATGTCAAAAAGATTGATCTCCATGTTTTTGTACCAAACAAGTGAGTTGTAAAGTATCACTTATAAAGGTGGAAAACTCTAGAAGACAAACATTAAATTAGTGTGTGTCACTCTGTACTTACTAAAATTGAGGTTCCTGTGAGGCTTTTAAGGGGAAATGCATGCATAGGTTATGAATTAAAAAAATAACAAGGACCGAAGCCATATGCCTGAGAGCCATATACTAGCTACGGATATTAATCTTGAAGGCATCTGTGATTTTTTCAAGTAGGTTTTTGAGGGCTCCCAAATAATTGAAGGATATCTCTACGCCTGCGAGTGAGAACTTCAGTGTATTAATTAATAGAAAGCTTTCTAACTCGGACATCTGAAGACCAGAGTTTTTCACTTAGTCCTTACTGGTCTGTAGCCCTAAGCTAGTATCTTAGCCTTCCTAAGTGTTCACATCCTTAGCTATTTGTAGCCCAGTCAGCTCAGCTCTCAGTGTCTCAAGGGTATATAGGAAATGATGAATACTTTCAATGACGATTTAGATAAAAATGTATATAATGGATTCCAAATAGACTATGAAGAAAATTGAAATACATAGAGACTAGCTCCACTTTCTAAAACAGGTAAATCACGATAAAGTAGTTTGTCCTATCCAACCACATATTTATATTCATGTATATGTGTGCTTCTTAAAATGCTTCTGATACACAATTTCTATAATGCACTAGTAAAAAGGAAGAAAACAACCAAAACAACCAATTTTTTCTCCTCCAACAGTATTTGCTATTAAAAATTTCTGAAACTTCGCGGCTAGAATATCCCCTAAAGAGTATTTTAATGAGATGCGCTGTAGTGCTTGACTCTCCGTTGTGATGCCTCAGTGAGTGGTTATCCAGTTGATCTGGAGAGGGCCAAATTCCACCCAAATCTGTCTCCCTACAGCTTTTAGCCATTGTTCAGAATTTTGACACTGAATCTATGTGCTTGGTCTCCTGGTTGGTCCCCCTGGACCTAGCAGTCTCCCCCTTGGGCTATTAGATAAATATAAGCTTCATTTTAGAAAATTAGGAGGCAGGATGCACACCTGTTAATCCCAGTACTTGAGAGTCTGAGACAGGAGGATAGAAGGTTCAAGGCCAGCCTCAGCAACTTAGTGAGTCCCTCAGCAACTTTATGAGACCCTGTTTTGGAAGGAAGGAAGGAAGGAAGGAAGGAAGGAAGGAAGGAAGGAAGGAAGGAAGGAAGGAAGGAAGGAGAACCTTTGGAGAGACATTTCAGATCCAAACTATAAGAGCAGGAAACAACTTTTCCTTAGAAACATGGCTGTCTTGGTAACAGAACGTCACACCCTGCCCCAGGGCTTAGCACTTCTGAGGCAGCCTTGGATGCAGTTGTCTCTGGCCTTGATTTGTCTTTGCCACCTTCTGTGTTTATCCTTCAGGCATCTTATTTCTTTCCTGGGCCTTTGGGGTTTTACAAAACTTCCTAAACCATCGTCACCTCTCCCACTGGAAGGGTTGGAAATTCATGAGTGGTTTCTCTCCTTTGGCCTCAGGAGGACCTTTAATGCACATACTGCTGTTTTGATGGCTTATATTTATTCCTTAGATTAAACTTTGAGACATCAACTACTCTAACCCTAAATCACATCATGGTAACAAGAGAAGCTACATGGCTCAGCTGGATTAGCAATTATGCGTATATTCAAATCCTGTCGGTTGAGATTCTCTGTTCTCCTATGATGCTAACTAGACACTTGGGATGGGATCTGAGATCTCCATGCTCAACTAATTAGTTATCCAACCGAGTGGTTTATCAGTCTCCATGCCTGTGAGCCTAATAAGTTATACTACATAATTTGTACTTTGTCCTGAATTCAGTGAGGAGGTACTGCAATTATTTAGTCAAGCAAGGACTAGAATCAGGTTTTTTTCTCAGAATCCCTCTGGCTCCGGTGTGGGGAATGGATTAGAAGTAGATAAGACCAGCAGGGGGAAACTCAGTTAGAAAGTTGATACAGCCAGGCCTGGTGGCATATATTTGTAACCCCAATACTTGGGAGGCTGAGACGGGAGGATCACAGGATAATGGCCAGCCTCAGTGACCTTGTGAGGCCCTCTGCAACTTAATGAGAACCTGTTTCAAAATAAAAAATAAAATAGGGCTGGGGCTTTAGCTCAGAGGTAGCATGTCCCTGAGTTCAAGCCTCAGTACCACAGAAAGAAAGAAAAAAGGAAGGAGGGAAGGAAGGAAGGAAGGAAGGAAGGAAGGAAGGAAGGAAGGAAGGAGGAAGGAAAGAAGGAAGGAAGAGAGGGAAGGAGGGAAGGAGGGCAGGGAGGAAGGAAGCTGATACAGAGTTTTATCTAGAGGCCAGGGTGGGCTGAATTTGGATGCACAGTGACAAGGATCTGGAGGGTCCCACGGTCAGGACTGGGTTCTTGACTGCCACGGAAGAGTCAGGAGAGTGAGGGTTGGAGATGGACAACTGAGGGGAACGTGTGCCACCCACTGAGGAAATAACAGTGAAGAAGATGGGAGAAGATGAGACGTGTGTGCCAGATTGCAGCTCAGGAGCCAGCTATGGTCTAGGAATAGAAATTTGGGAGTCATGCAGGCAAAGAGGGAAGTTGAGGCACAGAAATAGATGAGCTGCTCCAAGCTTTACCTTCTCCCTGAAAGTATCAGACAGTTCTCAGCTGAGACTATAGGAGGCTTTGTTAAATTTGAAGAATGAGAACCTCCCTTTAGACAATGCCAAGCCACCTAAATGTTACATTTATTGTGAAAGATGGGCGACCCAGCCAACTCGTTTCCAAAGATGCTTATAATCAAACAGTACCCTGCATCTAGTGCTGTGTGCTTATATGTCCCTATATCTCTGAATTTCATAATGACGTGATTACAACACACCAATCAAAATATATTAAAATAAAATCAGAGTAAATTGCTCCAATCCCTTTCGGTGGTTTAAAATTGTTTATTCCAGCTATATTTAAAAATCATATCACAGATTCCAAATATCTTTCATTTTTAAATGAGCTTTTAAAATCCCTTTTAAAATATCTGCTTTTAAAATGTCTGCTTGAATGCTACCCACATGTGATAGAGGTCAGGGACTGTGGGGCCTGGTCCAGTTTGAGCCTAGGGCTGGTTACCTAGGAGACTGAAGAGAAGTTCAGGGATCATCTTTATCGATGTCTTACCTGCTTGGGGAGGGGGACATAGACCTGGGAGCAGAATGCAAGTTGCTTATTCATATTCTTACTTTTTTTGGTACTGGGGATTTGAACTCAGAGATATTCACCTCCAAGCTACACCTCTAGCCCTATTTTTTTATTTTTATTTTGAAACAGGGTCTTGCTAGGTTGATGAGAGTCTCACTACTTGCTGAGGCTGTCCTCAAACCTGTGAGCCTTCTGTTTCAGTCTCCCAAGTACTGGGTTTACAAGTGTGTGCCACCATGCCCAGCATATTCCTACTTTAAACAGAGCCAGATGTCACTGTGCAGAATGACCACTACCTCAGGGGACATGCCTCTCAGTGACCCAGCGGCCATTGAGAGGGCCTGCTATGCCATTTCCAAGTGGGAATTATCCTGAGGGCTCCTGTTGGGTATTAGCTAGCCCTGAGAACCAAACATCTGTTTGACTGCTCCCCTGTTCACCTTTATTACACAAGTGTCAGGCAACTGGCCAGAGCAAGGAATCAGACTTGCCTTCGCCTTTAAGCTGA
The DNA here is from genome assembly GCF_963383645.1 of Muscardinus avellanarius. Classification (NCBI taxonomy): domain Eukaryota; kingdom Metazoa; phylum Chordata; class Mammalia; order Rodentia; family Gliridae; genus Muscardinus; species Muscardinus avellanarius. The sequence continues at coordinate 9,707,564 of NC_137800.1, forward strand.
ATGTAGAAGGACTCGGATCTGAAAAAATCTCACACACCTCCTCCTGGGGGACCCATCTGGGTTGTTTATGCCACTGCTTTGGATTGATGGAGTTTGGCCTCCAGCTCACATCTTGCAAATATGAAAGGAGATGATGGCTATCATGCCCTAATTACAGGCTTCAACCCTTCCTACAGGACCCTATAAAAGATCTTTATAAGTACTGGATGCAGTGGTTTTATGAAGTGCCTGCAAGTTTGCTGTATAAAATTTTTTGGAGAATGGTCTTGTTTTCATATATGTATGAGTGTTTTGAAGATTGGGAAGATAAAGTTTGGAATGTAAGTTAAAACCAGCTCTCTTTCTCTCTTTGAGAGTGTATTTCCAGCTGAGAATAGTTGAAGCAGGAATTTTATTCAGAATGTGATTTTTTTCCATCAACAAATGTCATCCACTGACTCAACAAATACGGTGAGAACTGTGTTCTTCAACAAAAGAGAGATAAGAGATCATGAGCAGTGTCTGTGTTTAAGGAGACTAAAATCAGAAAATCTGAATGATGTGCACTCAATAATATCATCGGGAATCTGCTATATGTTATTAATATGTTGTAGGTGTTGAAGATACAGCAGTGAAATAAGAAGACAAAAAGCCCTACCCTCAAATGTATAGCCAAGAAAATGGATAAAACATAAGTAAAGCATAGTAAAATGTAGGCGATAATGATAAGTCTCAGAGAAGAAATAAATAGCACTAAATACTTAGAGGAAATGGCAAGGAAACAAGTCTGACCGTAGTGAAAGAAGAGCCCGTGGATAGGCTGGGTTTGGACCACAGCCTCAAAGATGAAGAGAGCGAGTGGTGTTGGAGGCCGACAGTTCAAACGGCTTGGCCACGGCTCTAGAGGGGGCCCTGTAGCTACATCACGTCATGGCAGATGGCATCATGGCAGGAGCTCACCCAGCAGAGATCGCTTAGCAAGACAGGAAACCAGAGAGTGGAGAGGAACCATCTTGCTCTTTATAACAACCTACTCTCACAGTAACTAAGTAGAGTTCCACAAGAATTGCATTAATCCATTTTCAGGGCAGAGCCCCGATGACCTATATACCATCATTAAACCCCACCTTCTCAAAGATCTCACCACCTCCCAACATCACCACGCTAAAGACCAAGCTTCCAACACACAAACCTTTGGGGAATAAACCACAGCTTAACCATAGCAACCCTTGCTGTGGGCCTGCTTGCCCCTCTAACTGGTTCATTTTCCCTGGGCCTCTGTGATTGGACAGCTTGCAGTCCTCTATAGGAGATGGAGACCAAGAAAACAGATAAATAACAAAACTTACAAATGGTGACATGTGAAAGAAATAAACACACTAGCAGGTGTGAGTTTTAGGACGACTCTTCTGTAGACTGTGTGGCCAAGGAAACTATTTTTTAAGAATTTTATTGGCATATTTTAATTATACATCACAGTGGGGTTCAAAGTGATACACACATGAATGCACACATCACTCCTAAGGTGATACAGAAAGGAAGGATGGTGATAATAACTCTCTTCTCCAAACCTTTTAAAGGTGAGGAAACTGAGTCTCAAGAGGGGGAATTAACTTAACCGCTTTAAACAACTGGTCGACCACGCAGGGGTGCCAGACATGGAAACCAATAGAAAAGGCAAAGTTGGAAGATGTTTCAAGGAAAACGGGAGTGGAGCTGGTGACTAGTTGGCATGTCAATGATAAAGGAGGAGAGGAGTCGCATGCACATATTCTCCATGACTGTGTGCCTGGCCTTGAGCCTGGGCCTCTGCTATTGGACAGCTTGTCTTCTACAGGAGGAAGAGGAGGAAAATAAATAAATAAATAAATAAATAAATAAATAAATAAATAAACTTACAAATGTTGACATGTGAAATAAATAAACCCCACTAGCAGGTGTGAGTTTTAGGACTATTCTTCTTTGACTCTGTGGCCAAGGAAACTTTTCTTTAAATACTTTTATTGGCACATTGTAATTATACATCACAGTGAGTGCAACAAAGTGCTACACACGTGCATACATCCCTCCCTGTATTTCCATCTGCATCTCATGTTGGTGGATGGCAACCCTTCACTCCCCAGACGTGTTAGTGAGAGAGATAATAAGATGACCTTTTAAGCAGGAGACTCGGGAAACAATGTCAACCTTAATTTGGAAAATCAGCTGGATGGAAAAAGGAGACCCCCTTTTCAGGAAGCAGACTATATTGTTGCTATGGCCAAAATTACCCGACAGAACAACTTACAGAAGGGAAAGTTTAGCCGGGTGTGGTGGCACTTTCTTGTAATCTCAGCATTTGGAAGTCTGAGACAGGAGGATCGGAGTTTGCGGACAGCCTCAGCTGTTTAGTGAGGCCCTTTGCAACTCAGTGAGACCCTGTTTCCAAATAAAGAAGAAAAATAGGGCTTGAGGTGTAGCTCAGAGGTAGAATGCCCTTGGGTTCCATCCCCAGTACCACAAAAAAAAAAAAGAAGGGAAGGTTTATTTGGGTGTCCAGTTTCAAAGGTTTAGTCCATGGTGAGCCAACTCCAAGCCAGCCAGGCATGTGGCCAAGAAAAGCCACTCTCAGTTATGGCCACCGCAAGTAGAGAATCAGGAAGGAGCCAGGCCCAGAGGTAGTCCCAAGGTCATGCCCCAGTGACCTACCTGCTCCTCCAGCCACATGCCACCTGCCTATAGTTACTACCCAGTAAATGTATTCGAATTATCCATCCATCAATGGGTTTGTTCACTGATATGATTAGCACCCTAATTCAATTATTTCACCTTTGAACATTTTCTTTATTGCCAATACATGAGCTTTTCCTGAAGGACATTCTATATTTAAACCATAGCATAACCCACAAGAGAATAAGAGGACTTCTTTCTTGCTAGCTTTTGCCTGAACCAAATAATCTCTTAAGTAAAGGGGAGGAAAAACTTGCTATTTTCTGAATTATTTATTCCACAAAAGGAGACCTCTGAGGGAGAGATGCTCAACATGGGTCTACACAATGGGATCCTGGACTATTCTCTCCCCAGTTACTGTGGGGGTTCAGGTCCAACACATATATCCTGGTAGGTGCCCCCCTTTTACCAAGAGGAGAAATGCTGCTCGAGATTTGATCCTAAGGCTTGATCCTAAGGCTGCTGAGACAAACCTGTAGAAAGGTTCTAGTTTGCGCAGCTTGGAGCATTCAGGTAAAATCCTTGACTTTGCACACGTATCTTGGGTGGGCCAGATGAATCTATAAAGTTACCTTGTCTACCACTAGCAGAAATATAAGAGATGACAGAACACCTCCCCAAGCAGCAGTCTCTTCCTTGCCTGGCTTCAAAGAAGCAGAGCTTCTTCCCAACAGTAACCATAGGCCACATGCTCCTGAATCCCTGGAAAAGTGGACCCTCACCCCATACTAGTGAGGGATGAGAGGGACCCAGTTTTGTGCCCTTCAATGTATATATTCAGAGTACACTGTATACTTTCCCCTTATACACTGCACCCTCTCACACCTCCACCCTCTTCTCTTTGCTTACTAGTCCCACTTCCTGCCAGAAAGTCCAGAGAAGACTCTTCATGCCCAGTCTCTCAGTGGAACACCCACACGTCTTTACTTGGAGGCAGGAGAACAAAACCAGGGAATGGTAGGCCCCAGTTAAACAGAAAGGAAAGAACAGACAGGTCCTTCCAAGAAGGCGCTGATGCTGGCACTGTTTGTAAGCTCGGCACGCTCATGAAGACAAACAAGGCTAAGAGAGGGTCACGAGCCTTAAGTACAATTTGTCCTGACCAGATCCAGACTTAGCATCTTTACCATCACCACTGACTACTATAAGAATAGAAACTGAAAGCCGGGAGTGGTGGCACATGTTTGTAATCCCAGCATTCGGGAGGCTGAGACCGGAGGATCGCGGTTCGCAGACAGCCTCAGCTACTTAGTGAGGCCCTCTGCAACTCAGTGAGACCCGGTTTCAAAATAAAGAATAAAAAATAGGGCAGGGTGTGTAGTTCAGAGGTCGAATGCTCCTGGGTTCCATCCCCAGACTCGCAAAAAAAAAAAAAAAAAAAAAATAGAATAGAAACTGAAGGGCCACTCCCAGGAAAATGTATCCCTGTCCATATAGATTCAGATTCAGTTTTTCAGGCAGTTTGTCTGTGAATCTTGGGTTGTGAGCCTAGTGTCCTTTCCCTGGCTCATTCAGCCATCATTCTGAGAGATTCCTGGCCACCATTCCAGATAGATGCCCTAAAGGCTCTTGGTTTGCTGAGTGCTGTCCAAGAGCGGCCCTGCATGGCTCCAGGAAGACCCAGTAGGTCACCTTGACACAACCAACTGGCAGCTCAGCACAGATCATCTAGTAGACCTCAGGAGGCTGAACAGCCCAGTCTGCTTCTGCACTCCACTTCTGACGGCTTTTCTTCAAAATTTAATTGGATGAGGCAGGGTTTTCTTCCTCATATAAAGGTTCCAACTGGCTGGCCTGATGTTTCTTGGCATGGGACCTCTTTGGCCTGGGAAACTATCTGCCTGTGTGTGTGATGGTTGTCTCCCTCCTAAGCTTATTGGATGGGTACCAGTTCCTTTGGAGACACCAGTGGTTGGACACCAAGAAACAACTGAGGGTGATTTTCTCCTGTGGTCACAGAGCATTAGCTTCTCCTTTGGAGTCTACTTTTTGTTTTAACTAAAATTATTTGAACTCCAAATTTCAGAATATGGTATGTTACTGTAAGCCTTCTGAACATAACTTTTTATTTCTTTTTCTTTTGGCAGTACTGGGGATGGAACCCAGAGGCATTCTACCTCAAAGCTATACCCCCAGTCCTATTTGTGTGTGTGTGTGTGTGTGTGTGTGTGTGTGTGTGTGTGTGTGTGGTACTGGGGTTCCTGGAAACCCTTCTACCTCAGGGCTACACTCCCAGACCTATTTTTATATTTTTATTTGGAAATAGGGTCTCTTAAGCAGCATGGCTGGCTTCGAACCTGTGTGATCCTCCTGTCTCCGCCTCCCAAGCGCAGAAATTACAAGCATGCGCCACCATGCCTGGCTCCCCAGTCCTACTTTATTTTGAAACAGGGTCTCACTGAGTTTCAAAAGGCCTCACTAAGTAGCTGAGGCTGGCTGTGAACCTGGATCCTCCTGTCTCCGCCTCCCAAATGCTAGGATGATAAGCATACACTACCATGCCCGGCTGAACATAACTTTTTAAATAATGTAGTTACTGATAATACTGCTTCTCTCTTCCTCCTTCTTCGTCATGTCTGCAAAGCCTGTTGTCATCTAGTGAAGGCTGGAAGTATTGCCTTTAAAACTGTTCAAGCCATGGTCAGGTTGCTGAATGCCACACAATGATCGGGGACAGAATTAGGCGAGGGGGAACTAATTGTGGGTCTGGTCCTGACTCGGCCACAGAAGAGGGTGTGGTTTTTTTTGGTTTTGGTTTTGGGTTTTTTTGGTGGTACTGGGGTTCCTGGAAGCCCTTCTACCTCGGGGCTACACTCCCAGACCTATTTTATACTTTTTTTTTTTTTTAATTTGGAAACAGGGTCTCTGAAGCCAGCACAGCTGGCTTCGAACCTGCGCGATCCTCCTGTCTCTGCCTCCCAAGCGCGGGGATGACAAGCGTGCGCCGCCACGCCCGGCATGAGGATGTGGTTTTAAACTCACTCCTCTGCCTAGCTTCGCTGCCTCCCTATGTAAAGGAGGGGGTGCTGATCTCCGATTTCTTCCTGGACTTCCCAGGAATGTTCTGATTCAGGCTGATTTGAGTTTACCACACCCCGATGTCTCTCAAGGGGATCATTAGGATGGCAAGTGAGCAGGTAGAGAAAATGAAGCACAACCTGGCGTGGTGGCCCACACCTGTAATCCCAGGACTTGGGAGGCCGAGCCGGAAAGGCCAAAGGTTCGAAGCCAGCCAAGGCAACTTAGTGAGGCTTCAGCAACTTGGCGAGACTCTGTTCCCAAATAAAAACTAAGAGGGCTGGATATAGAGCTAGGAGGTAGAATGCCCCAGAGTTTAATTCCAAGTACCACAAGAAGAAGGAAGAGGAGGACGCGAGAAAGGAGGAAGAGGAGGAAGAGAAGGAGGAGAAGGAGGAGGAGGAACAAAAACAGACACTGAGAGCTGAGAACCAAGACTGACTGGTAGCACCCTTCTTCCGTGCTGAGTCCTCCTGGTTTTGAGAGAAACAAACTCAAAAAAAAAAAACCCTCTAATTACCAGTGTTGAGCTGAAATTCAAGAACAGTGTTTCTATTCACATTGAGTTCTGGAGTAAACGGAAGCACTGGTGTACCAAACGCACAGAGAAGACCCACGCTGAAAGAAAAAAGCTGTTTCTCTTATATTGAAAGCATTTAAGTAAAAACTTTGCTGTCACTTCATAACTAAAAGATGACTCTAGTATGTAAGCCTTTCCTGGGCTAGGTCTTAGTACACCCCCATAAGCCCACCAGAGGAGCACCAGATCAAAACCGAGAAATCAAGTGTTCCCAATCTATAGAAATCACGTGACAAGACACAGAGGCATCATCTAAAATCATCACTCTCCATTTCCTCTTGGAATCTAGAAGCTTCTCCAGTGAGGAGATTTGGGGTGTTCTGCCATAGCCGCCGTCTTTTCGACTCATCTCATCTGGCCAATTTTAAGTTGACAGGGTGTTTGGAGAGTTAGAAAAGAGTTATAAATTCTGCAGCAACAAAATTGTGGAAGGAAACAAAGTGAAGGAAAGAGTCCCCAAGGGTTTGGGGACTTTTCAAAGCCCAAGAATTAAGTCAGGTGAATCCACACGTCAAGGATGAGCCAACCTGCAGGGCCAGGTGTTCAGGGAATTGCACCAGGACTTGTTGGTGCCCCCTGAGGCAGAGTCTAGGCAGAGGTTGCCCAGAAGCCAGACACAGCTTGGTTCTCATCCCCGTGCTCATGAGAGACTCAGAAATCTGCTCTTCCTATGAAGCATGACGGGGAAAATGAGGATGTGAGATCCCACACGCAACAGCGGAGTGGGAAGGTTGGGGCAGAGAGCAGGATGAGGACTGTGATGGGCACGAGATGGCGGCAGCTGTTTGCCAAGCCTAACTTCAGGTTCCTCTCTCCTTCCTAACAGAGGAAAGGTGACATGAAGAAAGAGCAGAGGTCATGGATAACGTCAGCAGGAGGGAAGAAGGTAGCCCTCGCTCTCTCTTCTCACCTTTTGGAAAGTTGCTAAAGGCAGGGCCATTATGAGTCCCTCTCCTAGCTGCAGCAGCTCAAAGAGAATCATAGGGTTCTCCCGAGAGACGAGGAATGCACTGAGCAGGAGACGTGGGTCCCATCACCCGACCCTAGTGGAGCTGTCACACTGGGCAAATCAGTGTGAGGCTTAGACACAGGTGGGTTGTCACACACCTAAGGGACAAGCCACATGGTACCATCAACGGCAAATCCTTTGGCCTATGAGCATCTCCCACTCACTGACTGAAAAACCAGCACCCAGAGATGTCTTGGGTTAGCAAGGAAATGTCCCTGAAGGATTAAGATGGAAAACTGTCTTAGCTTCGGATTTGAGGTAAAGTTGATTTTTTATCCAACGCCTTTTCTCACCTTCTACTTCAGCTACAGAGAAAACAAATCGGTATGTTGAGTAGGGTATGGAGGAGTGAGGACCAGTACTTCCCTCTGATGGTGTGGGTGCAGCATTGTGACCACAGCAAATAGACACTTGGCTCTGGGCCTGCCAGACTTGGAGCTGGGGATGGGGAGGCGAGGGAGGAAGTGGGGGAGGTGACCAAAAGGGATGGGGAGACTGTCAATGCAGAGCTGGGCTCTGTGAGCCAGGAAGAGTTTTCTGGAGAGAACTGAAGGGGGTGGAGTTCCAAATTCTCAAATCACTTTCATAGTATTAGCATCTGTAGTTCATATATTTGTTCCTTTTTAAGGAAAATATATTCTCCTATCTAGCTGATCTATGTAGTGACTTTCCAGACAAACTGCTATGCTTGCAGTTATTAAGCACCAAAAAGGAAAAGGAGGGCCAGTGAAGCATAATCGCATTGCTATTGCTGTTTCAGAAGAAATATTGGATGATCACTAGGCATCATGATGTGAGATGGATCTCTTTTGGGAATTGACTGTATTCACACCAAGCCAGTAGCTGTGTTAACATTGACCTCTTTCCCCACCTCTTAGATGAAGTTGGGAAAGTGTCTTCGGCTTCCCCCAGCCATGAACATCTACATGTGTTCCCCTCTTTCTCAAGACATGCATTGTTTCATTGTATTTTGAGGTTCCATGAAGGAACGGAGGGCCTAAAACCAGCCTGCCTAATTTCAAATCCCAGCCCTACCAGGAACTCTCTGAAAGATGAGTTATTCAACTCTCTGAAAGTTGAGTCATTCAAATTATTTTAACAGCAGCTTCTTCATTTGTAAAATGGGATAGTATTAGTGGGAGTCATATTATTTTTAGTGTTCCTATTGATGATTAAACTGTATGTAAAGTGTTTGACATACTTCCTAGCTTCAACGAGACAATGACTCCAAACTTTGTTATAATGATAGGATGATGTTAAAGCTTTGGGGAGAAAGAACAAAATGTTCTCACTCGCATATTTTTTCTAAGTAGACAGCCATCGTGTGTGTGTGTGTGTGTGTGTGTGTGTGTGTGTGTGTGTGTGTGTATCTTTGAGACACATTCCACTTGCTTTAATGATAATTGTCCTCGTTACCCCCCCGGCACCATTCTGCCTTTGGCACAGGGGCTCCACAGTTTGTAATTTTGCTATTCTACTAAATTCCAGTGTCCATTTGCCAGAGGAGTCTGTATGTGCACCCAACAGTTTGTCATGACTGATGGGTCCATGTCACAGAGAGGAAAAGAAAGACAAAATCAGAAACACGAGCTGAAATAAAAAGGTTGTGTGACGCCATTTGAAATTATCCATTCAACCTTCTCCTTTTCCAGAGAAGAAAACTAGGATCCCCAGGTATGGTGAGACTGTCCCCAACCCACTCACCCAATTGTGCAGAAGATTGTAACTAAAAACCTATGGAATAAAAAACAGGAAAGAGTTGGGGGAGACGGAAGAAATGAAAGAGAAGTGAGGAAAGTCAAGTGTTCTCCCCGGACCTGTAGGAAAGGAATGAAGAGGGATGTTTGGGGCTTCATAATCGATGAGGTGTCTTTGCTAGGAGCCACTAGAAGTCTAGGCAGTGGAGAGGAAAGAGCACCAGGCTGGGAGAGTCAATATCAATACTGTGACTATCAAATCTCTCTCTCTCTCTCTCTCTCTCTCTCTCTCTCTCTCTCTCTCTCTCTCTCTCTCTCTCTCTCTCTCTTCTTCTTCTTCTTCTTCTTCCTCTTCCTCCTCCTCCTCTCTTCTTCCTCTCTCTTTCTCTTCTCTCCTCCTTCTTCCTCTCTCTTTCTCTTCTCTCTTCTTCTCCTTCTTCTTCCTTCTCTCTCTTCTCTCTTCTTCTTCCTCTCTTCTCTCTTCTTCTCCTTCTTCTTCCTCTCTCTTACTCTTTTCCTCTCTTCTTCTTCTTCTTCTTCTTCTTCTTCTTCTTCTTCTTCTCCTTCTCCTTCTCCTTCTCCTTCTTCTTCTTCTCTCTCTCTCTCTCTCTCTCTCTCTTCTCTCTCTTCTCTCTTCTCTCTCTCTCTTCTCTCTCTTCTCTCTTCTCTCTCTCTCTCCCTCCCTCCCTCTCTCTCTCTCCTCTCTCTCTCTCCTCTCTCCTCTCTCCTCTCTCCTCTCTCCTCCCTTCTCTTCTCTTCCTCTCTCTCTCTCTCTCTCTCTCTCTCTCTCTCTCTCTCTCTCTCTCTCTCTCTCTCTCTCTCTCTCCGTTTGTACTGGGGATTGAACCCAGGGGTATTCTGCCTCTGAGCTATGCTCTCAGCCCTATTTTATTTTTTTAAATTTTGAAATGGATCTGGTCATTTAAGCTGCTCGATCTGGTCTCCAACCCATAACCTTCCTGTCTCAGACTCCCAAATTCTGAGATTGCAGGGCATGCACCACCATGCCCGGCTATGTGACAACTTCTTTAGCAATCATTTTTTATTTGGAAATTAGGTAACAAGATAAAAGAGCCTGTCAGATTATTTCCACTTTAGAGCCCCACAGTTTTGTTCTGCTGTGAAGAGCCCTGTAGTAGTCACTGTGCAGGAAGGAAAGAAACCCACAGACGTGATTCCTGCCGTGTGAGTCAACCAATCAGATGGAGAGGAGGGAAGGGGCATTTAAAACTCAGTGGCCTAACTTGAGATGACAAACAGAATGACTGATGACTCAGGAAAATGTTTGTTGTGAGTCTGACTGGAGTAAAAAGATAATAATAATTTGAGCAATAATGTTACAAAGCTGGTTAGGCCAGGGACTGGGCAGGACCTGACTGTCAAACAATTGGCAAACATTTAGGAGTCAATTCATATCATCGGAGGATGCTGCAAAGGGGAATATATGCAACCTCAAAAGACATTAACAAATGCTATGTACACAGAGGAAATTACCAATGCCAATCTCAACGACATGTTGGGGAAGTGGGGCGGGATCCAGACAGAAACCCACCAAGAGCTGTGTGCAGCTCTGAACCTTATTACGATGTCAAATTGCAGTGCACAAATAAAAGTACAGGGGGATAAAGGCACCAGCAAGGAAAAGTGGTTGAGAATCACTGGACACAAGTCGGCAGAGCCACTATTTTGTAAACCGGGGCTTCTTAAAAGTTACCACACCAGCATTCAGGAGGGGAGGGCTCCACGCAGGTTTAGGCTGCGTCTATATAGCACTGCATCAGAGCATAAAGGGTATCATCGGGTCACCAAATCTTAATACAGATTGCTTATGAGTGAATTCCAACTTATTTGAAAATTCAGGCAAAGCAGTTCATCTATCTAGACTCAACCAAAGTTTCATGTTTCATTCTTTAAAGGCTTCAAAAGAACCAATGAGCGTGGTTCTCTGTCCTGAGCTTCCTGGTGCCCCCACACCCGTTGGGCCTGCTATTGTAGCCAGCCGTCACGCAAGACCATCCTTTGCCTTTAAAAATATTGCAAAGGACTTATTTACCAATGTGAGAGACTCAAATGCATCTGGAATCGTTTGAAAGTGTTTAAAGATATAAAAAGATGTTTGTTGGCTTGCTTTCCTAGCCGATTGGCCTATTGACTTGCAAATAATGTGTATGACTCTGTGTGTTTTCTTCCAGGGTCTTTCTTCCCTGATTTCAAGCCCTCAGAAACCGTTTTTAAAATAGTATTTTGGCTCGGATACCTAAACAGCTGCATCAACCCCATCATATACCCATGCTCCAGTCAAGAGTTCAAGAAGGCCTTTCAGAATGTCTTGAGAATCCAGTGTCTCCGCAGAAAGCAGTCTTCTAAGCAGGCCCTGGGCTACACCCTGCACGCCCCCAGCCATGCCCTGGAGGGCCAGCACAAGGACATGGTTCGAATCCCCGTGGGATCTGGAGAGACCTTCTATAAGATCTCTAAGACCGACGGGGTCTGTGAATGGAAATATTTCTCTTCCATGTCCCACGGATCTGCCAGGATTACAGTGCCCAAGGACCAATCCACCTGCACCACAGCTCGGGTGAGAAGTAAAAGCTTTTTGCAGGCCTGCTGCTGCATGGGGGCCTCGACCCCCAGCCTTGGAGAAAACCACCAAGTTCCAACCATTAAGATCCACACCATGTCCCTCGGCGAAAATGGGGAGGAAGTCTAGAAGCCGGGAAAAGTCAGAAGAAGGGGGATGCGCCTAGGTACCCTGAGAAGGCCAGCTCACCCTTCCTAGAGGGCAAGGCAGAACCATCCAGCAAGGGTGGGGACCATTTGGAAGTGGAGCGGGGGGGGGCCCTGAATTGTCACGCAGCAGGTGGGGCTCACGGACCAGGCAGGATCTCATAACCAGACGTTTCAGAATGGCACCAGACGGCAGCTCCCTGCAGTCAGTGTGCTCTCGGTCGTTTTCTGATCGTGCTTTCCACGACTGGCCCTTTCAGTGGAAAACACCATGGGAAAGAGAATCTCATACACAATCCAAACGACTATAAATACAGGATTATGATTTCATCGTGAATATTTTGAGCGCACACTCTAAGTCTGGAGCTATTTCTTGATGGAAGTGAGGGGATTTTATTTTCAGGCTAGACCAACTGACAGCCACATTTTGATATTTATGGAGAGAGGGCTTAGAGGGGAAGAACCATAAGATGGGGGCCGATGTCTAGGCACATTATTTAGAGTGAGTTTTCAACCTCCGCCATTTCTCAGACATCCAGTTTCTCAACTTGGGTGCAACTGAACAGTGAGATTTCCCTTTGGCTACACTTTGGTTGGATTCTGCCCCATGTCCTCTAAAGATGAGAGGGAGGTACCCTCGTGTCTCAGAATGAGATAGAGGCTCGTTCTCCAATGCTGGGTCTAGAGAGTGGACAAAACCCACCAGGAAAATTGTGCTTTTCCCAAGAAAAGATGGCAGATGGGAGGCTCATTTTGCAAATTAACTAGTAGGGACAGAAATTCTCCCAGCAGTCCCAAGATCAGATGAAGGATGATGTAACCTTTTCATCTTTAAAGTATTAATTTTATGACAAATAGAGGCTGCCAGATTATTCCTTTTTTATTGTGACCTGGAAAGGCTGGTCTTGACAAATTACCCACCTTTTCCAGAACTCCGTTATGAAAATCCAGAATTAATAGTATTTTTTGGTGGTACCGGAGGTGGAACCCAGAGGCTCTCCACCTCCGGGCTATACCCCCAGACCTATTTTATACTTTATTTGGAAACAGGGTCTCGCTAAGTTGCTGAGAGCCTCACTAAGTAGCTGAGGCTGGCTTCGAACCTGCGCAATCCTCCTGTCTCAGCCTCCCAAGCGCTGGGATTACAAGTGTGCGCCACCACGCCCAGCTCAGAATTAATAATATCTTGAAAGGCAAAAATATTGACTTGCATTTCTCTTTTTCTGCTTCAATACTACTTAATGAGCAGATTCACCTGTGGCATGCTGGAACGAGCCTTGAGGTTCAGGTCTACCCTCCCTGAACTTGGAAAGACGCTGATGCTCAACAAAAACACTTGCCTAAAGCAGGAGTTTGCAAACTTTTTTTCTTTTACAGAAGCCCCTTTACTCTGGAAAAATTCCAGTAGCCTGCTCAACTTCATCTGTTCCCACTTTCTGCAAGAAATTGGGGGATTTTTGGTAAACCTTAATAACTCAGATTACTTCTAATTAGAAGATGGTTAACTATAAGTAAAAATTAAAATATGCCTGTCATTCCACATTAATAATTTATTTTTTATTTTGTTTGGTCCTGGGTATTGAACCCAGAGGCATTCTACCTCTCAGCTATACCCCAGCCCTCTTTTATTTTTATTTTGAAATAAGGTCTCACTAAATTGCTAAGACTAGCCTAGAACCTGTGATCCTCCTGTATCAGCCTCCCAAGTACTGGGATTATAGGCATTTGCCATCATGCCTGACTCACATTAAGAATTTAAAACAGGATTTACATTTGGGGGAATCATTCCTGACAAGGATCACCTGATCTAAAACTACCGACCACTTCCATGGCCTCTTCCCTTATTTGCATAATTTTCTTTAAGAATTTCAAAGCAAAGTAAAACATTTATGTAACTCTCCCTGCCAGGCTAACGACTCCATCATCTTCCTCCTCTTCTCTTCCTTCAAACTGCTCATTTCCTTAAGACTTTCTAAAAGGTGAATCTCTTTCCACATTGCAAGGGAAGGTGTGTTTGTGTATGGATTCGGCTTGTATGGCTGGTTGTGTTTGGACTTTGAAGATGGCCTCTTTTTCTGGAGAGTGTCTTCTTATTGGCCAGCTAGATAGGTATTTGGCCTTGTGTTCAGAACGTGGATTTGGGTGCTTAGAATTTGGCTGGATTTTTAACTTTGCTGGTCTCTCTGGATGTCCCATAACAGTTCTACCAGATGTGAGTGTCCTATTCTAGAAGCGAGCATCTAGGGAGATTTCAGATAGGCAAGCCCTCGCTTGTCTCCTGACTTGATAGGAAAGATAAGCTTCACTGTCCAGAAAAGCTTCTTTCAGAAATTGAATTTTTAAAAAGTCTCTCTTGGGCCTGGCTTGCCCTTACGGGAAGAGCATCCACGTGGGAAGAATAAGGTTTTTCTTCAGTAAAATTACTTCAGATTAGGGAAGATCTTTAAAGACCTTTTTGGATAAATTTAGATTTTAGATGTGGGAATGCTTAAGAGCATCAAAACACATTAATGCCATTTCTAATTAAAACGAAAAACAGCTAGAAAATCTTTGAGTTGTCAGATGAAAACCATGACAATTATTTCCATGCAAAGGTAACCATAAATAATTGCCTGCTACACTGTTCTCCAGCACCCCTCCCTCTGGGGAGGCAAACTTAACATTTTTTCCCTTTTCTACAACATAATATTGGGTCTAAACATACCAATCTTACAAAAACTTGGTGACAAAGTGGGTTAAACAATATACAAGTGGAGCTACTTTTTACTCATCCACAAAAATATCTGTACTTTTAAGCATGCCAAAAGCCATCTAAAACCGTTGCCGCTGAACAAAATGATTGTCATATTTATACTCAAATGTTTATGGCTTCTATTTGGAGTCTGAAGAATTTACCCAAAGTAACAGTGGTTCTCTCGTTTCTCTCTTCTCTCTTCTCTCCTCTCTCTTTCTCTCTGTATTGGGGATTGAACCCAGAGGCATTCTATGTCTGCACTGACTCCCAGCCTTTTATTATTATTATTGTTATTATTATTATTATTATTATTATTATTAATCATTATCATTATCATTATGATTTCTTGTTTTGAAACAGTGTCTCACATCCTAAGTTGCTGAGACTGATCTCAAACCTGTGATCCTCCTTGTCTCAACCTCTCGAGTACTGGGACTGCAGGCATGCACCACTATGCCTGGCTAACAGTGGTTTTCTCTAATGTGTTATGAAAAGTGGTTGCTTTGAGATTGAACATCACACACATACACACACACAAAAAAAAAATCAATGTGAGTTTATTCAGCAATCAGGTTGTATGCATTAAGAGGAACCCTGGATCTCTTCCTTCTAAACTTCCCAAGACTATTCCAAGAGTTTCAGAAAGCGTTTTACTCTTCTCGTGTTTCCTACTTTTGTTTCTTGTTTCTCACCTACCAGCTTCTGCTTGTCATCAGTTAGTGATGACAAGTTAGATGCCCCACCTTCTCCAAAGCATGAAGGCTTCTAACTCTCTCACCACCTAATTGGTTTCCCCCATTCATGGTGAACAGCGGTGATAAACAGACACTCTCTTAAGGCTATTCTGTTGGCTCCTACTGTGTGTTGGGGTGAAAGAGGTTCAGGACCTAACCAAGGAGCAGCCATCACTCAAACCTGGGTCTCTCTACCTGTGCAGAGTTTCCCATAGAACCCTTCCTTCCTACACAGTGAAGGCAAAAGTCCTCCAGTTAGGACTGGGTTTTCAGGGCATACCAAATCATACCCAGACTTTAAAATGTTTTATTTCCTTGTGATTTGCTTACAAATTAATATTGGAAAATATACTACCAAATCTCCAATAGCCAAACCCAGGATACCATTGGAAAGGTTCGTGTCTAATATTCTTTTTTTTTTTTTTCCGGTACTGAGAATGGAACCCAGGGGCATTCTACCTCCGAGTTACACACCCAGCCCTATTTTTTCTTTTTATTCTTTATTTTAAAACACAGTCTCACTGAGTTGCAAATGGCCTCGCTAAGTAAGTAGCTAAGGCTGGGTGTGAACCACAATCCTCCTGCCTCCCAAATTCTGGGATTACAAGCATATGCCACCATGCCCGGCTAGTGTCTGTAATTCTAAGTACCAGATGACACCACTTTTCTAAGGGCTGATGGCCTGGAATGTTAATTCCTTGCAAGAAGGGAAAATTATGCCAAATCAGGAGACAATGGGCATGTAAGACAGTGCAGAAGAGGCTGTGTTGGCCAAGAACAGCAGCCACAGTGGTAGATAGGCTATCCATTGGGAAGTGTGGTGAAGTTATTGCTTACCAATCCTGGTTAACATGAACACTTCAGAAGTATATCCTTCTGAAAAAATAAATGAAGACAGAGACATCACTCTCAGGTGTATTCCAACTTTGTTTTTAAACTTGGAGAGAAGAGAAGGGATTCTATATATTTTACCAAGAATTGTAGAGAATGTGCCGGGCCGGCAAATTTCATGGACGGCTCCAGGAAAGAAGGGTTCACAGTGCTGATCTCCAGGGAGCCAGAGGCCCAGTAAATTTTGGGGAATGAGGCATCAGTTGGCAGCAATGCTACTTTTTTTTTTTTTGGTACTGGGGGAGGAACTCAGGTACTTTTCTACCTCCGGGCTATACTCCCAGACATATTTTATCCTTTATATGGAAACAGGGTTCACTAAGTTGCTGAGAGCCTCACTAAGTAGCGGAGGCTGGCTTCGAACCTATGTGATCCTCCTGTCTCAGCCTCCCAAGCGCGGGGAGTACAAGCGTGCGCCACCACACCCGGCTAGCAAAGCTACTTATTGGGCAACATTCACACGCGAAAGGGTTTCATTTCACAAGTGAAAGTTGCAGGTCCCAATCATCTTGGCTTCCCTCTCTTCAGTGTGACCCACCATACACACCTTCTAGCCCTGTGGGTTTCCTGGTTATAGCCTGGAAATGGGAACATTTTGGGAACCATTTGCTTGGGCAGGTCATTGTTCACCCATTAATTACAGCTATCTAATCACAGCTTTACAAACATTCTCATCTACTTCTGGGCTCATTCTGCTCAGGTCTTCTTGCCAAAAAAATAAATAAAGAAAAGATGCTGCCTCTGTATATGAATATTTGTTGACCTAAGAGCCCTGATCATCCGCAAAGGGGAAGAAAAACAGTCAAAGTGAGGTAGGGGGAAGGCAGATTCTCCCGGCAGAAGCCAGGGTGACTAAAAGGAAGGCAGAGGTGTCACATACCGAGACCCCAGAGGTATACTCACCGGCCGCTCTCTTTTTACACTACTAGGACATTCAATCATGAAACCAACTGTACACAGATCCGGTCCCGTTGGAACACTGTTTGCATCTGCTCAGCGTCTCCAATCTAAGCTGTGGAGCAGGGTTGAGTCCACCATCTTCCCAAAGCATTGACAGCAGTGGCCTCTGGCCCTCCAAAGCCCCGGCGAGATGAGTGAGTGGAGACAAACACTATGGGGCTGGGCCGGGAGAGCGAGTTAGAGCACAGCCCAGGACACTGGCCTCTCGCCATGCTGCCATCAGGATGATCTTGTTCACATCCCCCAGACCCAAGCGTCACGTGCATAGGCTGAGGAGGGGCTTTGTCTGCTCTGTGCTGGGACCTGTCACTTCCTGGCTACTGAAGCATGTGTTATGCATTCTTTCACCTACAAGGCGGTGGGAGTGAAGGAGTGTGGAGAAGGGGGAAGCCTTACCAGAGACGGGCCCAGAGCTGGGAGGTTTTAGTAACTCAAAGCCCGGTGGTTTAGTAACGCTTTGCTGCGGCTGATGAAGCAAGGAGCTGCCTAAAGCTGGTAGCTTATGCATTTCAAAAGACAAAATAATTACCTTTTCTTTTCATGTGGCTCAGGAGTTATTACATTACTCTCTCTCCTCTATCTCTCGCCCGCGTGTGCGCTCTCTCTGGCGCTCTCTCTCTCTCTCTCTCTCTCTCTCTCTCTCATTCAATGTTGCCACATTATGAGCTGGAAATGAGTACCACTAAATGATGAAAAAAGGCAGACTTAATTAGGTAAAAGATCTCAGAGCAAATGTCTACTGTATTTAGAGAAAAATATGATGAAGGCACTGGCCTGAGTACAGTAGGTGCCTTTGAACGTGCTAGAGAAGAGGCCAAGACAGAAGATCCCCATGTGAGTGTAAAATTCTCACCTATAATTATATATCCATAGGACTTTCTTTATTTCATACCACTTTGTATTTCCAAAGTAATTGCACCCAGGCTGCGGATGCCGTTTGGTGGTAGAGAGCTTGCCTAGCATCTGTGTGGCCCTGAGTACCATCCCCAGTACCACAAAAAAGACAGAAACTTCACCTATCTCACCCCATTCCTGTGTGGCAGAAACAGAAGGAAGGGTTTATTATCTACACTTGGCATGTGAAGAAATGGGGAGTGAGTTTAAGGATTTCTTTAGATACCCCTTATCCAGCCTCCGACTCCTCGTGCCTCTCGGGTCTCTGACTTTTGGATTCCCCTTCTTCGTCTCTAGCTCCTAATCCCAGCTCTGTCTGCTCTCTGCCAGCCACCGGGCAGCATGGGCTTGTTTAGGGGCCACACGTATATAAGTCCATATTTCTCTTCTTGGCTAACACGCAGGCACATCGGATTCTGTTCTTTCTCCCTCAATGAGCCAAGGATATAGGCAGGGCAGAGGCTCTTGGTTTGTTCAGCAAGGTGACAGGTAAAGGCAAAATCAGCAGTGACTGTGTCCTTAGACTTCTGGGGACAGAAAGCCCCCAAAAGGGAGTTGCGGGAACATTCCTTTTTCCAGGGAGCCTGAGAGTCACCGTGTACACTCTGATCATCAGCAAACTACCTCTCCCGCGTCCGGCGCTGCACTGGGCACAGAAACCACAGAGAGATACAGACAGCCCCCAGCTCATGAGCTGGATGGGTTTGGATGGGATCCAGGCTCATCTGTTTAGAGTCAAGAATGTGTTTTCCAAGAGGCGTTGTTATAAATGAGGGGGAGGGGTTGTTCCCAGATGAATCAAAAAATAAAAATCTATTTAATGTTCACCGGGGCTTGGCAGGCGTTTTCTGTAAATGGCTAGATAGTAAATGTTTTAAGAGGTACGAGCTATTTAGTTTTTATCACACAGCCTTCTTTGTTTTGACTTTTCAGGGAAGGGAACAATCCTTTAAAATGTAGAGCCACTCTTAGCTAGATAAAACAAAACAACAACAAGAAGATGTGAGCTAGAATGAACCCATGGACCACAATTTGCCACTCAGATCTGTACAGGGCGGATAGTGCTAAACAATTGTTTGTGGTGCTCTGCATACAAGCATCTCTCTCTTTTCTTTTTAATTTCACTCTCTCTTTAAAAAAAAAAAAAAAGCTAGGAATTGAACCCAGGGATGCTCTACCACTGAGCTACATCCCCAGTCTTTATACTTTTTATTGTTGAGACAGGGTCTCACCAAGTACCAGAGCCGGCCTTGAACTTAGAATCATTCTGCCTCAACCTTCTGAGTCACTGGGATTACAGGTGTATGCCACCGTGCCTGGCTGGCCAACCATCTTTTTTTTTTTTTTTCCTAATGTGTGATTACCATGTCTCCATATGGTTAAACTAATATTTCAAAGTTGCATGAGTTCCTGGATAAAGTGACGCGTTTGTATCTGGGGTAGAGCCCGCGCCACACCGCCCAGTCTGAAGCAGGCGTCTGAAGCAGAGGTGAGCACCACCACCCTCTACTCTGATGTTCTGTGGAACAGGCCGGTCAACAGCAGCCCAGAGGGACCCACGGGTTTTTCCACTGTTCACCTCGTGCACAAATCCCCCGTGACAATCTGCCTGACTCTGAGAACGGCAACAACAAATAGACAGCACTGGACTGAGGCTGACCCGAAGTTCTTCCCAGACCCCCAGAATCAGCGGAAGTGGAGGTCCCAAGAGTCTTGTGGGGCCGCCCTGGGCTCCTGGGAGAGCCTCCTGACCACAGTGCCCTGCACCAGGCGTCTGAAAAGTTGCCCAGAGATCGCTAAGAAGAGCTGCAGGTACAAGAAGGCACCTTCCAAAAGACAGACCGCAGTAGGATTTCTTCTCTTCCTCCCCTTCCTCATTCTCCATCTCTTCCTTGTTTTCCTGTTATTCCTTTTTCTGTAAGTCTAACTCGAGTAGAAGTGTATTGCTATGGGAAAACAGCCCTCCCTGGCGACACAGAAGCCAGGCTTTGCTGGAGGGGCCCCTCCCCCTCCCTCTCTCATCTTACTGAGCAGTGAGAAGCAGAAAGAGGTTTCTGGTTGGAAATAAAGCCCAGTTCCCATGGCCTAGGGCCGGGTATGTGTCCTCCACATGGAGACAGGCGGTTCCAGGGCTGGGCTCTGGGGTTATGTGGAATAGCCGCTGATTCGGACATGATTTGAGGCGATCTGGAAATACTGAGGCCCCTTGGAATGACACCAGGGACTGCCTGGAGCAGAGGAAGGGAGGCTGGGGCGGTGGTTCGATGGCTGTTCCCCTTCCCTCCCCTCCCTGCCTTTTCTTTAGTCTTGATCCAGCCCCTTTCAGTCTCCTTTCTTAATCCATTCTCTGTCTCCACAATTCCTCTCTCCAGTTCTTGCTAATCTTACAACCAATGGAAGATGTCGCGGCAGGTGCCCTTGCTGTGCAGGAATAGCATGCTCTGTGCATAGCTGGGGGTGACAAGATGGGGCAGTTGCATGTCTGTGTCTGTGAGCTCGGAGCCCTGCAGCCTGCCTGCCTGCCTGCCCAGGGCAGCAGGTGGGGACAGCAAGGTGAGGACGGTCTCCAGGACTGTCATCGGCTCCTTAGAATGCTGCCTTTCTGTTCTTCTTCTTCCAAGTGAAGGGCACAAACCCTGTGCTCAGCCACATTTTAGAAAAGACTGGGTGTTTGGGTTGGTGTCTGTAGTGTTTCTAGCCACCACCACCCCCACAGGTGGCTGCCCCTTCTGCCCGTCACCGCTGCTCACTCCGACAGTGCAGGTGTCTTTACTGAGCCCTGCAAAGTCACCTCCGTCTTTGTTATTTCTCTGCTGTTGACTTTCCCGCTCATGTGTGCCTTGGGGCCTTCAAGACCTTGATTAATCCCATAAAGTAAACCCCATCAGGAGCCTAACCCTCGGCGAAACTCACCAGGCAAGGGCCGTCCTGTCTTTCCTGGGGTTCTGCGTCTCGTCCCTCTTCCCACCGGCTCCTCTGCTGCGGGGACTTACTCACCATCTGCCCTTGCACCAGGAGCCACGCAGCTCCAGGTACCCGGCCACCCCTGCCCCAGTGTCCCCAGCAGGTGCTGACCCCACGCCAGGCACCCACAGTCCCTTGCGCCCGTTTCCCAGGCCCATCATTGCAAAGTACCAAAGGGTAAGCAGCTTCCACAACAGACATTTATTTGTTCCCCCTTCTGGAGGCTGCAAGTCCAAGGTCAAGGCCCCACCTGGTGTCACTTGTGAGGGGCATTTTGGGTACACTTTCTATGTCCTAATTTTCTCTTCTTCTAAGGACGCCAGTCACATTAGATTAGGACCCGTCATGGTGACCTCTTTAAAGATCCTATTCTCAAATGCAGTTACATTGTGAGACAGTGGGGCTTAGGATTCAAAATAGGATTGGGGGGAACACTCAATTCAGCTCTTTATGAACTCCTCCATCTGTCTTCCTATATGAAAAGTGTATTGTGGTTCTTTTCCCAGATCAGAAGTTCAAACCCAGCCCTTTCCAATCATCCTGATCCCTCCTCAAGTTCTTATACCAGTTTGTCTATAAAATGTATTTGGCACCCAGGGATGGTGGCATATGCTGTAATCCCAGTACTTGGGAGGCTGAGACAGGAGGATCCCAGGTTCTAGGCCAGCCTCAATGACTTAGACCCTCAGCAGCTTAGCAAGATCCTGTTTCAAAATAAATAGAGCTGGGGGTGTAACTGGGAGGTAGAACGCCCTTGGTTTCGATCCCAAGCACCACAAAAAAAATGTATTTAGCAATTAATAATATGCTTTAATTTGATCTTCCTGGTGACTTCAATAGTCTGTGTCTATTTCAAATACTTTAAAATATAATTTGTATACAAGGTACTTATGTAAGTTTCTGTCTTCTCAACCAAATGGAAACTCCTAGTGGGACAATCATGTCCTTTAGTGCCCAGAGCCCCAGGGACTGACACCCCCCACCCCCCAAGTAGTTAAGGAGAGGCGGGAGTAACTCAGAGCCTGGGAGACCAGTCCACAGGAACATGGAAATACCCAGGAAGGTTCTGGTAATAGTTGACGAGCCAGGGGCTTCTGAAGAGTTACAACAAGGTCCTAACAAGGCAGAAAGTATAGCAGTGGGGAATTCCAGGCCAGCTGTGGATACTCAGACACCCCAGAGAACCCTTCACTGGTTGGACAGAGCCTCGTATCCAAGGGCAAGGTGGGACAGAACGAGGTGGGTCCAAGGACTGACCAGCGGTGGTCCTGATCCTGGGAACTGGGTCAGGGAGGATCTCTTGAGAGCCTGTGGTCACCCCAGGGTCCTTCCCAGTCATCAGTGGGTTGAGGGTATGTCAGTGATGTCTGACATTAGGACTGGCTTGAGAAGTGGGTCCCAAAGAGCTTCCAGGGATCTTCCTGTAGTGAGCGCCACAGCCTGCGAGGACAGGAGGCTGTGACCACTGGAACTGATAGGAGACTGTGGCGACCAGGCCTGCCAAGACACGTTTTATTTCTATGCATTTATTTTTTTTTTAATTTGGATGTTCCAAAGACCAACCTCCTGTCCTTACTGCTGGAGCCTGCAGTGACCTTCACAGGATCTCGGGTACTTTGTCCTGCCCACCTCGCTTCTCCTGTGAAATCCTCACTGTAGCCAAATGTATTGTTCTTGTGACGGCCATGGCGTGATGTTTTTTCCTCGGCCCTGGCTCCTGCTGAAAAGCAGGAGCACCCATCTTCATCAGACAGACTCGGGGTCCTCTGACTGCACGGCATGGCATCTCCTGTGGGATTTCTGTACAACACACAATGCTTCCCTGTTTTCCCACCCCCTCGCCCCTCCCAGGGAACCCTCAGATTGGAAGTGTTTCTAGACCCACATTATCAATCACAGCGGTCAACCCTTGTTGGCTAGAGCAACAGGATTCATTAGCTCCAGTCCACTGAAGACTTTGGAACGGGAACATCACATGAAAAAGCGGGGCTGAAGTGAGCGTTCTGTGTATTCAAGCCAAAAAGCATTGAAATGGCATCCCAAAACAGGTTTGAATGAGTGTAGCAATGACGTATCACTTATCTATCCACAAAAAAAGGAATCACCCACCCCGGTCTGTATGCCTTCTGCCAAACCTAACCTTATCATTCACGGTAAAAAGCGTGCAGCTAACTGAAGTCTCTGGGGCTGGAAGGCCCATTAATCAAAGCTGAGCATCTGGAAGGAGACTTCTGCCCCTCAGTGCCTCCTCTTCCTCAGGCCCTGTGTCATACCAGAGATGACAGAGGTTGAAGAGAGCAGACATCAAGGGGACGTTGACAAATGGCAGGTGAATGCACAGCTGAAATCTACAAAACAGAACGCCCAGATTCAGTCTGCCAACCAGGGAGGCTATTAAAAAGGTATTTTTAAGAGGGAGGCATGGGAGCATTACAAATATTTAAATAGCAATTTATTGTCAGTTTTCTACAGACCTGTTTTTGAAAGAGTGAAAGCCTGCTTAGGGAGTGATTGAATACAATTCTTAGCTCGTTCTCCCCCCCTTTGGCTGCAGTTGGTCTGACCCTCTGAACAGCTCACGCAACCCCAATAGCTCTGCTTCAAGTGAGAGCTGGCAGCAACACAATAGAAATTTCACTTCAGGCTTGAAAAGCCAAATCAAAGCGCATGCTTTCTTCAACAGAGGTGAAGGAAAACACTTGTTTTTGTCTGTGGGTATAACAAGTCACAACCGTCCACTTTCCAGAATCTCCATGCAAATGTAACCCAGTATTATTGCTGACAGTAAAATTCATTCGATCCCAAACGTGCATCTGCGATGGGTCACACAGAGATACTGTTAAAACCCTAAAATGGGTGTTTTTTGGAGCACCTGCTACATGCCAAGCCCTTTGCACACTCTGAGGTGGCAAGGTCCAAGATTTTCCCAGCACATTACAAAAGAAACAGTCACACAGGGAATCCCGCCCATGAGATGGGCAATGAGAGATGGAGGAAAGGAAGGCGGGAGGGCGCTGGAGACCACCAGGAAAGGCAGAGTTTGCTTGCCCCTTCCCCTGCAATTCTCTCCACAGGTGACCTCTGCACCTGCTGGTCCTGATCTGCCCAGCCCCACCGCAGAGCCCATCACAGGAGGAGAATTAGCAGGATCGTGAGGGTATTGTGGGTGTCTGCATGTTTAAGTGAACCCCGGCAAGTCTTTTCCACCTCTTTGGTCCCACGTTTTCACCTGTGAAGTGGGGGAACCGATGAATCACATTCAGGAAGATGTTTCAGGCGCTGGTAAAAAGAAAAAACTCTGACGCTGTCAGGGGCCCCCAGGACACGCCAACCTGTTCACGATCTCCCTAGTCTTGGTGTAGTTACTACCTACATAAGATGTTGTCATAAAGGAGATCACTGTGGGTGGCGTAGGTCCTGAAAGGGCCGCACAAGGAGACAGAGACTCGTCATTTCTTTCCTTTGCTCTGCATCCTATTTCAGGTGTACCTGTTTCCAGGAACTGGCCATCACCTGGGAAGAAACTCATTTCTCTTTAACTAGACAGAAAGTCACAAAGCAAGCACCATGCCAAGCAGGGCACTGTCGTTCCTAACTCAGGGCACAAGGCTCCAGGTTCCAACGCTCAGTCATCTGTCCCCACACCAAGGTATTTTCTTTCAGTTGGAAATGGCCCTTTCTGGAAATTTCACTTTAAGTTTTAAAGACCAGACTCCCACCAAGAGTGGTGGTGCACACTTGTAACCCCAGTGCTCGGGAGGCTGAGACAGGAGGATTGCAGCTTCACGGCCAGCCTCAGCAATTTGTACAAGGCCCTCAACAAGTTAGTGAGACCCTGTTTTGCAATCAAAAGTAAAATTGGACTGGGAGTGTACCGCAGAGGTAGAATGCCCAATACCAAAAAAATTTTTTAAAAAGAAAGAGAAAGAAAGAAGAATGAACAAAAGAAGGAAGGAAGGAAGGAAGGAAGGAAGGAAGGAAGGAAGGAAGGAAAGAGTGAGTCAGATTCCTGGGCTACTTTGTAGCTTCCTGCCAAGCTCAGAACGATAGACACTGAGCACAAGAATGTCCAGGGCTGATGTTTCTAGTTTTTCTCTCACTGACTACTTACTTAGCACTGGGAAGTGCTTTACATTTTCACAGTTGTCTTGTGAAAGACGCTACCTAAAACACAGTCATTATAAAAGATGTATGTGTGTGTGGTTATATAACTGATGTTATGGGAAAGAGACATCGTTTTGACTGCTGGAAGAAGGGACAGGATTTGACACAGCACATGGGTTTAAAACTCATGTAAGCTTGAATGGGAAGATAAAGGAGGAGGAAGGCTGAACCTGATTAATGAGGGTCCATATCTGAATATATGTAAAATTATGAATATGGCATGGTTACCCGGGACAATCATTGTTTTATTGCTGGGAGGGAGGAAGGGAAAACAGGGGCGGGAGGGGGGAGAGGGCATCAAGTATAGTTTAAATGTATACCATTTATGTTCAATAAAAAAATAAAAAATAAAAAAATAAAAATAAAACTCATGTAAGAGAATGAGGCTGAGCACTCCCTGGCAACTGCCAGCAGTAAATGTTTACAAAACAGTAACCCCCCCACCCCCATCCAGAACAGAGGTAGTTTCAATTTCAGTGGGAATTGAGACTCTGTCCTAGGAGCTCCGGGGACAATCCCTGCTTTGATGTCAGCCTGCAGCTGGGGCCAGGCATTTCTGTGGACCCTTGAAAGCATCTCCAGAAGCCCAGCAGGCAGGGAGCTTGACAGCAAAGTCTCCACCCCGAGCCCAGCTCAGCTGGACACGGCCTCGCCGGGCCAGTCAGCTGCTCTCGGAGGCTGGCTTCGGCAGGGACTTACTGCCACCTCCCTGCCAAATGGTCTCTCGTGACTCAGAATCTCAAGCTTTCTTTAAACGGAGGGAAACAGTCACTTTGGGGATGAGGTTCTTGGCCCAAATTTGCTTTGGATAAACACAGTCTGTAGCTATTTTGGTCCTCGGGGTTTTAAGAAGCAGCTGCTAAGTTACGGCGAGAGCGAAGGGATCGGTGTTGGCCCAAATTAATATGAAGAGCTTCCAGTTCTTCCCATGCGGGGCGAAGGGGAGCTGGAGCATGATCTCCCTGGGAGCAGAATGTGACTGGCCTGGCTCATGGGGAAATGAGTCAGGCCTCAATTAAGAGGGAACCAGCCCTAGGAAAGTCTAAACTTGTAGAAATGGACACATGGGGTAAGAATTCCCACTCTAGGAATGGGTAAAACTTTGATCTCACTAATGCATGATGCTTAGTATATTAAAATTATAATATGACTCAGTAAGGGTCCGTCTACCTTGTTTTTGAAGGGGGCATACACCTAGTACGGGAAGCCAGCTCCCTGTCCGTGACTACTGTCCCATGAAAAGGGACTCAGCCTCTGTTCCCGCTGCCCTCTGTCCTCTCCGAGCTGGCCGCGGAGTCTTTATGAAGGCTTTCTCCAGCATTTATCCAGCAATGGCACAATCTAGCATGTCACCACTGTTAACATAGGAACAACCCAGTGTTTTGAAAGTCAGATCAGCTGCAGCTCTCCCTGTTGGGTTCTTCAGAGTTCAACAGGAAGGTTCTTTTAGTGTCCCTCGGATCCTAGCACATCCCCAGGAATAGGAGGAGACATGCAGCAGATCAAAAGCGCCTTCCGCCAGAAGGGGCTGCTGCTGCGCTCAGATTCTCTCTGTCTATGATACTCAGCGAGGGCCGACTGTGCGCCAGGGAATGGAGAACACCATGGTGAAGACAGAGTCCTGTGGTCTGTGGGGTACAAACAAGTCAAAAAGGGGAGCGGGGTGTGAGCACGCGACTTGGTGTTCATGCAGTGCCCTGGGAGCTGGGAGCAGAGGCCTCTCCCAGCCTCCGAGCTACTCTTCTCACAAATAGCAACCACCTGTGGAGACCTGGAAGACAAAATGAAAGGAGAGACGGGAAGGAGTTGTTCCTAGCAAGGGAGGAACGCATCCACTCAAAGGCCCGGGGGCTGGAGAGTCTCAGGTGCGTGCTTTCGTCACCCCCTCCACCTCCACCGTGCACCAGGCTCAGAGAGATGCTTCTGCTGATCGAGATGGCCACTTGGCTCCAGAAACTAGCGAATCCCCCAAGCCCTGCAGGCAAACCACACCTGTGAAGTGTCTTCTCCCTCTTTCTGAGCCAAGGAAGAGCTCACTGGGAGAGCAAGCCCCGGTGAGTCCACGGGCTGCCCTGACTGAACACCATGTTGGGATCGGCTGAAAATGAGAACGCTTTGGTTTTCCATTTGCCTGACTCGCTTTGTTTTTAAGGCTTAGCACAGCAAGATCATAGAGTGAGAGAGAGAGAGAAAGAGACAGACAGACAGACAGACAGACAGAGAGACGCTATTTCTTTCTCATCTTGCAAATAAACACTTGATCAGACATCCTAATCCATAAGAATAACCCAACACTTTGGATATCCTAAGGAAATTGAATACAAGGCAATTCAGTGTTGTTAGAAGTGGAGGGATTGTTTGTAGCAAGAAAGCCTTGTGCAATGTGTTTTAAAAGAGTTGTGTTCCTGTAAGAAACGCAGAAGCCGGGCGTGGTGGCGCAGCTTGTGATCCCAGCATTCGGGAGGCGGAGACAGGAGGACGGCAGTTCGCAGACAGTCTCAGCTACTTAGGCCCTTTGCAACTCAGTGAGACTCTGTTTCAAAATAAAGAATAAAAAATAGGGCAATGGGTGTAGTTCAGAGGTAGAATGCCCTGAGTTCAATCCCCAGTACAAGAAAGAAAGAAAGGAAGGAAGGAAAGACAGACAGACAGACAGACAGACAAAGAAAGAAAGAAAGAAAGAAAGAAAGAAAGAAAGAAAGAAAGAAAGAAAGAAAGAAAGAACACCACTGGCTTCCACATTCCTGCCCCCGAGGTCTGGCGCCATGAGGGCACACGAGGAGCCGAAGGAGCCTGACCACTTCTTCCCATCCAAACGCAGAGAGAAGGAGGGAGACAGGAGAAGTGAAGGACTGTGGGCTATTCCTTTTACCACTCACTAACAATGAAGTACTCGCCTTGCTGGGGCAAAGGAGGATAAATCTGGAGGCTCATTTTCCCTGTGAGATTAAAACTATACTTTAGTAAATAAGGCTAACGCCATTCCCACATGAACCCTGCGATATTTCCTGGCTTGCAGCAGCTCCCCAGTCTGCATCCTCCTTAGGTCTCCTGAAAACACGATGCCAGCTTTTCCACACTGCCAGAGAAGCACGTGTGGGCTCCCTGGCTGATGTCAGCTGCTATTGGTTGGTTTCCCTATACCCTTTACAGTTGTTGTGATAAGTAGGACCCCCATAAGATCTGATTACAACTATGCAGTGTTTGAGAGCCACACCCGCCCCCTCTGGGTTTGGAGTTTGGTCAATTGAGCTGCTGTTGATCTCATTACCTTTCCTTCGATGTTGCAGTAAAAAATTTAAAAAAAGAGTTAATTTGAGTCATGCTGAGAGTATGGTACGTGCGCTATGCTATATGAGGGAGAACTCTCTCCTGCATCAGATTAATATGTTTATGTGTGTGAATTGTTATACTTGAATTACCTGCACCATTTGTACCGATGCATATGTAATGACACCCAGGCTGTCTACAATGGCTTCGAAGCATTTAATTCCTGTTAAGTGGACTCAGTATCCTTGGAATGTGCTATTTAAGTGTTACTGAATTTTCTACATGCTATTTTTACAAGTCCCTTTTGTTTAGGATGTGACATCGTGATCATGTTAATTTTATGTTCTTTTTTTTTAAGAAAATGAATGTACATATTATGAAACAAATGAATAAGTTATTGAGAAGTATACTTTATGAATCATGCCCACTATTAAAAGTAAGTTTATTTGTTTAATAAAGTTACTGTACAAATTATAAGAATTTATATTGTCCTTAAACACATGGATGCCATATATTTAAGTGTTCGATATTGATGTATGTTCTCTAATAAAATATTTTAAACCTCTTTCTTTAAACACACTATGCCCTCGTTCTTCAATCATGGTGTGTTGTTACTGTATCTGATGAGACAAATACTGTCTCATCAGCATCATCACTGCTACAACCCAAAACAACTGGCCGCACAACTTGGAGGAAGGAGGATTTGTTTGCTCAAAGTTTTTAGAGATTTTTGTTTCATTTCATCTAATGGCAGGGTCTGTGGATCTCAAAGCAGGGTGGGGTAGAAGCAGAGAGTGAGAGAAATCATGGGCTCTGCTCTCACATCACAGAGGCCAGAAGCAAAGAGAGCAAGCAAGCCAGGGGATTCAAGGACAAAGGCACAGTCCCCAAGGCCACACCCCCCGGGACCCAGCTTCTCCAGCCCACCCCACCCACCGAGGTTGCCTCCCAGTAAGTCCATTACAACGGACTTATCCGCTGATAAGATTACAACCCTGCTGAGTTAACCACATCAACAGTGAACATTAATACATGAGCTTTCCAGGGGCATTCTGTATCAAACCGTAACATGGACTAAGTAATCGAAACAAAGAGGTTTGGTGTCTTTAGCCAGCTAAATAGGGTATAGGGGCATGCAGTGTAGAGGATGGCCACATTCAAGACACAGGCAAGAACTTGAGTGTAACTGGCTCATCAGGTCCAGAGGCTGGTAGCAGGGGAAGGTAGTAATGAAAGTCAGACACATAAAAGGAATTATTTTTTGTATATTTTAATTATGCAAGCCTTTAAAAAGTGGGAACCATTATGACAGTTCACTCAGAAATAAATGAGCAAATTCATGTTCAAATAAATGAACAATTCATGTTTGGTGTTTAGGGGGATGCCTGATACTAAATTAGTGCTCAGCAATGATAGGTTGTCCTTTATCTCACCGACCTTTCTGTTTTGGTTATGGCTGTCACTCATTTTCACTATCCATGAAAATGAGCATCCCCTTTCTGATGAGGTGGGCTCATTAGAGTCCTTAGCATCTAAGTCAAATAATGTACCGCATCTCTTTTTCTGATCTGGGATTCGCCAAATGGTCTATGTCCTACGTGTGGCCTGCTGGTGCAATACAGGCTCAGTGGGCACGACTCTGGTCTCACTCCTTGGAGCCTTACAGAAATTGGGGAGTGGAAGGTAGGTGCAAGTGGGAGGAGATCCTAAGGGACACAAAAGACTTCAATTTTTCAGAAAAGTAAATATAAGTTCAGTACACACGAATCCTACCCTTGTCCCTTAAAGATACAAGCTCTTCGCCTACCTGCATTCACGTCTTCATATTAATAATTAATCATAGTCTCTTCTCCGTTTTGTTAATTCAAGTAAAGAATTTCTGTTTGATTTACAGTAAGAATTCAATGAATATTATCTATTTTTATTTTTACTGATTTAAAAAAAATCTCATTTGTATAAACACTAACCATTTCAGAATAGCAAATTTTTCAGGACGGAATTGCCATAACTAGTTTGTAGACTATTTTTTACCCTGGGATATTGGCAATGGAAGCAAGAGAGATGGGGTAGTTTTGCCGCTCATTAGTTCCCACTACGGTAGGGAAACACTTTGAAGGAGAGGGCTTCACGGACTTCAGGGCCACATTGCTGCTGTGTGGTCTTTCACGGTAGTGCTCGACATTTACACACACCATAAAATGCATCATCACTTTTACTCTTCCCAACAGTCCTGTAAATAAACGCTAGGAACCAACTGGGTTGCATTGGGTTGCAAGTAACAGAAATGCTGAATAAAAGCCCCTCCTGCTAGATTTAAAAATTGTAATGCTGGTATTACGACTTTGGCCTGAAAATCAAACATGTTTGCCAAAAATGCTTTTCACTCAGACTGACTGGGCTTGAATCCTATCCTTAATGTTTGGCAACTAGCTCTCTGCACGCGCGCGCACACACACACACACACACACACACACACACACACACACACACAGTTTGCAGCATCTGTCAATTCCTGCAGCATAAATGGTCCCACAATGGCCACTTTCGAGCTGCCAACATGTTCTGTTGAACGTGGTGTTGGACAGAGACGTACACGGTTGGCCTTCAGGAGCCTCTACAAGCCACACTGGTCACACCGCTGCCCCTTAGGGGTGCAGGACCTACACCTCCCTGTGTTCACTTCTTCCCATGTCAAATGGAATAACAATAGTCTCTCTCCCACAGGACTGACTCAAGCAAAGAATTTTTGTTTGATTTACAGTAAGCACTCAATGAATGTTAGCGACTGTTATTACTGTTTGTAGAATGCTAATGTATTTAAACACAAATCATCTCAAAATAGCAAGTCTTCATACTCGATTTCTAAGTGAGGCAGCTTTTTCTGAGGTATACATGGCGCCATTGCAATCCTGTTTCAGACTTTGTATAACACTGATTCCTTATTCCTTGTTGCTACCTTCTGTTTCAGACTCAAATATTTCTGTGCGATAAGTCTGCCCCCTTTACATTTCAATTTTAACCAAAGCATTTAATTACTCTTGGTCTATTTTCTCAGACCAAGAGCCTCTCACTGACAAATGATCCTGCCGGCCAGTGGTTATAATTACTCCTGTTTATAAATACAAATCCTCTCCAACAGAAGTTAAGACAAATAACTATGCTATTGTGTAGGTGGAGGAAAACTCACTAGCCTTGTACTCACTCCTCACTTGAATCTAATCCAGCCACTTATTTCAAAAACAATATGTGCACACAGTAAATTAAGTAAAAGCACCACAGTGCCAAGAGGCTGGCGTGAGCTTGATGTTCCTGAATGCTAAGGCACGTATCCTGCAGCTCTCTCTTCTGCAAGAACTAGTCATAGAAGGACAAGTGCCAAGTGGGAAGCAAAGTATAATTTTTATTAATCCCCAAGAGAGGTGTGTTTCCAGGTCCTGGGCTTCTCTTCTGGCTGTTCTGCTCACTCGGGACGTCGATACCTGACTTCCTAGAATCTACAGTGTCCAAGTTTGAGGAATGCCACTAGACTGAATACTGTGTCCCTCCACAATTTATCCTAATCACCAGTGCGAAGATATTTGAAGATAACCACCGTGTCTCGTGAGTTAATTCATCCAACATGTAACTATTGAACACTTGTAATAAGCCAGACATCATCTCAGGATACATTAAAGACACATAGTACAGGGTGAAACTCTGACCCTGCAAAGTTTACATTAGCCTTCTCCCAGAAATTCTCTATACACATACAAATACATGGCTCTTTTAAATATCTTCATAAAAACAGAACAGGCTAGATATTCTGGTTGGTTAACCAAGATACATTTTTATAGGTCAGTGATTGGCTATTGGTCAGTCCTGCATTCTCTTGAACCTCTGAGTTTTAGCCTTAACAAACACACCACAAAGTTAAAGCCAATTACAGTCCACTGACCTTTGGAAAGCTATAGTTTGATATTATAAGACCTACAAAATGGATTTAAGAACTTATTTTAGGGTTTCTAGTATTTTTAAGGGTCATAAACTTATTTTAACAGTGTTGTCATTGTCCAAATATTTTTGGAACTCTTTTGAGACTGACTTTGAGTCAATTTATATATGGTACTCCTCCCTCCAAAAAGAAATCTCTTATTTACTTATTAGTACAAATAATGCTATTCTTGACCACAGAAGGTCTTTCTCAAACATAAAAGAGAAATAGCTGAGGGGCAACTTTGGAGGTGCCCACTGTAGGGCTCCATGGGAGACCATTGCCAACGCGGTGCTCAAATAGTTCTGTTCTCCTGTTGACCAAATACAAGTCATGAAGGTCAGACCACTATAAAAAGCCATTCACTGGAAAAAATTAGGTCAATAATTTTCAGACCTTTTTTTTTTTTTTTTTTTTGCAGTTCTTCCATTGGGTGAACTTTTGCTCAGAAGCTCAACATGAAAAACAAAAAACTAAAGCATGCTCTGAATGATGTGGTGAGTGGGGTAAAACCCTAACCACTCAGATACCCACACAGGCATATGTCCTGGTGGCCGCATGGGACCCACTGGGGCAGGGTTAAGCACACAAGATCACACATTCTTCTGGAGCAGTGGTTATCTTACCTTCCCGAAGGCACCTAACCTTTAGTAGCGAGTCAAAAAATAAGTTTTCTAAATGAAGGAGAAAGGCAGGTAGCACCTGGCTGTGTGATTTGGCAATGGTCTCACTAAAGAAAGAGCTCAGCTTTTGAAGAATCTTACCAAAAGGTAAGGACTAAAGATAGTTATCAAACAGTGGCATGTGTCTACAAAAGCAATTCCTATAAATGGGCACCCAGAACCACTCGGAGCTTAGGAAGGTCACAGAAAAAAATAGAGTGCTACCAGTCATGGTCTGGGGGGATGATATAACTGATGACCGAGGAGGTGACAGACACTCAGTTTCTATTTTGCTCCCCTCTTCTCCGGCAAAGGGAAAAATCTACTTGAAAACTAGGAAATGCCGGGCGTGGTGGCGCACGCTTGTAATCCCCACGCTTGGGAGGCAGAGACAGGAGGACCGCGCAGGTTCGAAGCCAGCCACACTGGCTTAAGAGATCCTGTTTCCAAATAAAAATATAAAAAATAGGTGTCTGGGAGTGTAGCCCGGAGGTAGAAGGGTTTCCAGGAACCCAGTACCACCAAAAAAAAAAAAAAAAAAGTAAGAAAGAAAACTAGGAAAGTAGCATGCATGGAGTAAGCAAGTAGTTATGAGAATTATAGCCAAGGCAGGTGAAGTAGTCAAGAGAAAGCCCTGGAAGAAGGGACCAGAAGAGGAGGAGTGCCCAGGAATGGGTTTCTGAGGAACTCAAGATCTCCCATCTTCCTTTCCTTGGCAGATTCTGAATAAATTGATAAGTATAACTAGATAATTCTTAGTGACAGTTTGCCAGGGACAGGCATCATTCTAAATGTTTTAGTTATGCTAATTTATCCAGTGTGCCTATCAAAACTCCGAAGCAGGTTCTATTGGGCCCCTTCCCTTTTATAGGAAGAAAGTGAGGCTCAGCAGAGTCCAAGAGGCCGCAAACTTTACACACCAGCAATGGCAGAGCTGACTTTTGATTCTGGGCATCAGTTTCTTAACCACGGTGCCTCTAGAAATCAGACTCACAGTTTTGTTCCTAAAAAGGCTCAATTTGAAAACTCCATGGACCAGTGAGCTTTGTGAGGGGCTTCCCTATACTGTGGGGAAAGAGTCAAGGGGCATCAGCTCAGGACCACAAGGCAGCAGGAAAAAAGAAAAACAAACACTATTCCCTGGAAGCTGTTCACTGTCCACAGGTAAAAGGAGTCTGAGCTGTGTGCGTGACAGATTTGGGGTTTGGGTTGGGGTTTGGGTGGGTTTTTTTATTTTATTCTAATTGGGAAGTGGGCACAAAGGAAGCCAGAGCAGCAGCAGGACCCAAAGTCCAGTAGGAAGTAACATTCAAAACCGCACAAAAAGCCAGTGACAAGACAAAGTAAAGAGGCCAAATCCCTGCACATGGACTAAAACCAGGAGAGATTCTGAGATTAAGAAGCTCAAAGGTGGAGCCGAGGGGTTGGCAGAGTCAGCAACCAGGACACTCATGAAGCGGCTACTAACACCTCTCTATGGCAGGCATCTTACGCATACTCTCTGTGTTCATCAGCTTTCTGTTACTGTGACAAATATCCCTGAAATAATCAACTTAAAAGGAGGAAAGGCTTATTTGGGTTCATGGTTTCAGAGGCTCCTCAGGTCTGTGGCTTTGAGCCTGTGGCAGCAGACGGAGGAAACTGTGACTGAGGAGGCCAGGAATCGATAAAGGAAACACTAAGCACTGGGGCTCCCAATAGCTTCTTCAAGGCCACGCCCTCATTGACCTCACTTCCTCTGGCTAAGCCCCACCTCTTAAAGCCTCCACCACCGCCCAGTAGCATCATCAGCTGGGGACCAAATCTTTAGCACATGGGCTTTTAGGGGACACTTCATAGCCAAACTATGTCACCATCTAACCTACTCTTCACAAAAAGCTTCTAAAGTCCATACTCTGTTCCTTTGCAGATGGGGAGACTGAGGCACAGTGCCACCAAGCACTTGCTGAATTTCCCAGCTGTAAAATGCTGATGTTGTTTCTTCTCTGCCTCTAATAGCCTCCCTCCTGGGCAAAGAAGAAACAGATTCGTGGCAATGCAAACTCTTCGAACACTGCCCCGCATTAGACTGTGGTTTTTTAAATTCTCTACTGCAAATAATAAAGCTCCTAATAAAATGTTTAATGTGGCTTTGCTCCAAACACGCCCTTAGTATTAATAGTTGACAATACTCTCACATCCTGAAGTTTGGGCACATGGTTCTAAAAACATCACAAGATACTGAGACTTGGAAAATGCCTGGACAGATGGTGTCCATTACTGTACTGGTCCCCCAGCTCCCAGCGTGAACACCGTCCATTTCACACTCTCCTATGCTCGGCTATATTAAGCATCCCTTAAACTAATTCTATATTCCCAGGAGTGAGCCAATATGATCTGAATTCCTGACGTTGTTTTGAGGAAGTCCATGAGACCCAACCTAGCATCGAGGCTTGAGAGTTAATATTTCTTCTGCAGCCACATTCAGGCTGGGTGCTGGATCACTCTTTTAGGACTCAGAGCTGAAATTCTTCAGATAGTAAATATTGCTTCCAGGAAGAAAAAAAAAAAAGATCACTTCCCAGAATTCATCTCAGTAACACTCTTTAATTACTGAAAAATGAGCACCAGGGTTAATACCCTTGCTCCCAGTTAGCTGTTGATTGGAGAGTTGCCGATTTAATCACTGCTTATCACCCACACAAAGGCGGGAGGGATCCTGTCACATTATGACAAATATTTAATAGAAGAAGAAAAGGAATCTCCTCGCCAGGCCCAGTACTCTGTGGACGGTCAGGAATATCAAGGTGTGAGAAGAATCACAATCATATTTAGAAAAGATAGCCTCACATCCTAACAGCATGGTTGCCACTGTAACACAGAGGAGAGAATACTAGGGAAAAACAAAGAAGAATGCGCCTCTGTCTCAGGGACAAGGTCCCTGTGCACTTCTTTGGACTGCAGTCATCCGAGAAATGCCCAGTAGGAAATGGGGGGGAAATTACCCTGATGAACGAGCAGCTCTTTCTGGCCCGCTTTGAATTAAAATCTGTCTAGAGAGAGTAGAATCCTCAACTGGGAGAAAGAAGGCCCTGCCCAGAGCCTCAGCTTCAGAAGCCCCATCTCAGTGATGGCAGTAAATCCAGGAGACCAGAGAGATACCCCCACCTAGACCACACCCTATCAACCCAAGACCCAAAATGCCCCGCCCCAGTAGTCCTTAGATTGTTTCCAGAGCCTGCACAGCCCCCTCTCCCTCCACTTAAGCCCAGCCAGTGGCTAAAAGGAGCCTTTGATAGAATTGTGGCAGGACCTTAGGCCCCAAGAGTCTGGACATAGGCCCACAGTGTGCTGGAGAAAGAAGGGAGCAAGTTAGCTGCAGGCCAGGGACCAGCTCTCCAGCACAGGTAGCGTCATTTACACATACCTTCCAGATCATTCCCACAGGGAGGAGGAAGAACATATCATCAGTTCTCATTATTGATGGGAATGATGCTCTATAAAATCACTGCACACGCTGATTCGCAAGTACAGAGCCATTGCTCCTGGGGACAACACAGGGTGAAGTTCCTACCAACCTCTGGTCACAGAGTTTTTGTCACCCAATGGATAATTATCTTCATCTGTTTTGCTTTACTATAACTGAGTAGCACAGACTGGGAAATTTATAAAGAAAATGTATTGCTCACAGTTCTGGAAGGTAGAAAATCCCATATCCAGGTATCAGCATCTGGCAAGGGTCTTCCTGCTGCATTATTCCATGGCAGAGGATGAGGGAGAAGGGAGAAGAACCCATCCTTTATAAGGACACAACAAGCTGGGCATGGTGGTGCACACTTGTAATTCCAGCGCTTGGGAGGCTGAGACAAGAGGATCGCGCAGGTTTGAAGCCAGCCTCAGCTACTTAGTGAGGCTCTCAGCAACTTCATGAGACCCTGTTTCCAAATAAATATGAAATAGGTCTGGGAGTATAGCCTGGAGGTAGGAAGCCCCTGGGTTCCATCCCCAGTACCACAAAAAAATAAAAATAAAAAATAAGGGCACTACACCCAAGGCTCAGAGCACCCTTCCACAATGAGGTCCCTGAGGACCTAATCCTCTCCTAAGGGTCCCACCTCTCAACACCACTGCACTTTGGGGGACACATTCGAATCATAACAGTAACTTTGTTTTATGTGTTTCTCCCTAAAGGCAGCTTACTTAATATGGTTTGCTGGTCCATTTGCATTGAACTCATCACCAACAGCTTTATAACTCCTGCCTGGATATAGTATATCTAACATTCATATTTTCTTCACAAGGAAATTCACAACACCCTACACTTATAAACAATAGGTGGAACTCAGTACTACATGTGAACAGCCATCACAAACAGCAAAATCTTGACACAAAAAAAAACACACATGGCTCTAAAGAGGCTGTTTAATGAACACTTGTTTACCAAAGGCAGAAAGTCACCTGTTCGGGTTTTGTTTGTTTGTTTGTTTGTTTTGGTGGTACTGGGATTCCTGGAAACTCTTCTACCTCCAGGGTATACTCCCACACCTATTTTATATTTTTTATTTGGAAACAGGGTCTCTTAAGCCAGCGCGGCTGGCTTCGAACCTGTGCAATCCTCCTGTTTCGCCTCCCAAGTGCAGGGATTACAAGCGTGCGCCAACATGCCCGGCACCTGTTCAATGTTTTAGTTGGCTTTTCTTTTAATTGCTCTGACCAAAATGCATGACAACACATAACTTAGAAGAAGGGTGACTTTGGGCTCATGGTTTCAGAGATCAGTCCATGAGCAGCCAGCTCCAAGTCAAGAATCATGGAGAAAGAGCCTTGGCGCATAGCAGAGAAGGAAGAGTCTCTCCAACCTCGTGATGGCCGGGAAGCAGGGGGCGCCCGGGTCAGATACAGTACTCAAGGCCACACGCCAGCAATTCACCTCCTCCAGCCGTGGTCCAGGCAGACTTGGCCGCATTGTCCAACACATGAGCTTCTCTGGGGGATACTTTATATCCAAGGTAGAACATTCCACTTCGGCTGCAAATGTATCAGCAGCACTAGTCCCGTCTTTTTGCTTGCATTGTTTTCTCATTCTTTTAAGTATTTAGGAGTTATTTTTAATTTTTTCTATGATCTGGAATTTTCATATATGATGTACAGTTAAAACCCTAAGTTTCTTTTTTATTTTTTTTGCAAGTACCAGATTATTCCAGCAAATGCAGGTGACTAAATTTCAGTCCTTGGCCCTGTTCCCATAAATCCACATGGAATAAACGAAGTAGGCATTCAGTCTTCAGAACTTTTATAGATGTCTTTTCTATCATCCCCAGAAGGCTTTGATTAAACATATCCCAATGTCACCATCAAAGCCAAGTCAAAAAGAAATTTCCCTTATTGTCCATTTCCAGTTACATCCAGTTGTCTCACCCATCTAAACTCAATAGAGAACTAATTCAAGTGCCCCAGATGTGAAACTGCTCATCGCCGTAAAAAATTTTACATTTTGAACTCACTTTTCTATCAATTCAATGCCCTACTCTCATAGAGAAAACAAGGCTCTACAAAATGAATAGCCATATCTCCTCGAATATAAAGTACATTCCCATAGAGTATGGGTCCATTGAGCTCCTAACGCATTCCCTGCGGCTTGTCCAGCCCTACAGGAGGAGCCACCCAGGTGCCTGTGTCTGGAGGTTGCCCTCAACTGCCAGAGCCAGGAAACCATGCCCA
This sequence comes from Muscardinus avellanarius, assembly GCF_963383645.1. NCBI lineage: Eukaryota > Metazoa > Chordata > Mammalia > Rodentia > Gliridae > Muscardinus > Muscardinus avellanarius. The sequence goes on from NC_137800.1 coordinate 9,746,226, forward strand.
GAGCTGTGCCTCTAAAATCGAAGTTGTCCACCCTTAGCCATTCATGAGTCATACCTTTCCAAAGTTCCATATTCCCTTCCAGTCTTGGGATTGGGAAAATAGAAGAAATTTTAGAAGCAGATTTGAACCCCACAGCAGCTCCTAAAGCAAGCACTCAGTCCATTATTTGGCCGGAAGTGCCACACTAAGGGGCCGGGGGTTGAGACTATACATTTCTGGGATTGGCCATAGATCATATTGGCTCTTGGGCAGGAAGCAGGCTGAGATGAGGAGAAGAAAGAGGAAAAGAATCCATGGTTGCTCTTTTTTCAGGCTGTCAATAAATCTAAATAAGTTGCTGCTATGAACTAAAACTACTTTGAAGATACTGTGAAAAATAAATGATTATTTTGCACCCAGGTGAATTATTTTAGAACAAGAGACCTATCTCTATCAACTACAGAAATTAACTTCTTTCTCATAAAGGAGCATTTGAAATAGTTGCAATTACTTAAAATTTTTAGTAATAATAAATTAGGGCTCTTTTAGCTTACAGACTATTTCTGAGGATACCTTACTCTGGCTCTTCCAAATATGGCATAACTTTAAAATTCCACTTTCAATCGCCATCTTTCTCTTGATCCTCATGTTTCTTGTACCTCAAAGCCATCTTCTGTATATGGTCTGCCTAAGGACATAGTCTCCATCTCCCATTCTTAGGAAACCCTTTCCAAAATGAATTGCCATAGGCCCAGTCCCCGGCTCTTCATTCTGGAAAGACTGGCCTCATGGCTTTTGGCATCAATCTGGCCCCAGTCAATTCCCAGCTCTGACACTTATTAGCAGCCAAGTATCCACTTTGCTACGCATGATGGTGCACACTTGTAATCCCAGTTCTTGGGAGTTGGGAGTCTGAGACAGGAGGATCACAGGTTCCGGGACATCCTCAGCAACCTAGCAAAACCCTGATTCAAAACAAAAATAAAAAAGGGCTAGGTGTGTAACTCAGAGGTAGAACAATGCCCCTGGTTCCATTCCCAGTGCCACATACAAAAAAGTATCCATTCTTTGCCTTAGTTTCTGTAAAATAAAGATGGTACTGAGATCCGCTCTGTAGTGAGATGGTGGATGTTAAGGGCACAGATGCACAAGTGGCCTGACACGCGGGGATCACTGAGTGCCAGCTGTCACTCATGTTATGTCCTGAAGTAGATAATAATTTCCAAGGTCCTCTAAGCCATGTGCTGCTACTATTCCAGGGGCCACCTAACCTGTGCCTCTGATCTATCGTCTGTGTCACTCCTCCCCAGAAGGTGTATACCTCCCAGAGTTCCCGTCCACGGATGGACATCACTAGCATATTGGAAACACAAATGTAATTTTTTTTAAGTTTCCTTACCACAGTAGTACCCACCTAAATGTATTTCTTTGGGTGCTCCATTAGTCAGACGGGTTAAGGAACAGAATAAAAAGGAATAAAGAAACAGCAATGATAAATGCAGAGCCATCTTCAATTGTGCACACGCACGTGTGTGTGTGTGTGTGTGTGTGTGTACACACACGTGCATGTGTGGTGCTCAGGACTGAACTCAGGGATGTTCTATCTCTGAGCTACTCCCACAGCCCTATTTCATTTTTTTATTTGAAAATAGAGTCTCATTGCCGGGCATGGTGGCGCACACTTGTAATCCCCACGCTTGGGAGGCGGAGACAGGAGGATCGTGCATGTTCGAAGACAGCCTCGCTGGCATAAGAGACCCTGTTTCAAAAATATATAAAATAGGAGACCCCTGGAGAAACCAGGCCCAGTAAGACGCTGGGTTCTGGGCGGGGGTCGCGGGCTGGGCACGCCAGATGGGGCCCGGGTCGCGGGACTCTGGGCCCCGGCCGAACTGCGCGTAGCACGCCAGACCCCTGGAGAAACCAGGCCCAGTAAGACGCTGGGTCCTGGGCGGGGGTCGCGGGCGGGGCACGCCAGATGGGGCCCGGGTCGCGGGACTCTGGGCCCCAGGCCGAACTGCGCATAGCACGCCAGACCCCTGGAGAAACCAGGCCCAGTAAGACGCTGGGTTCTGGGCGGGGGTCGCGGGCTGGGCACGCCAGATGGGGCCCGGGTCGCGGGACTCTGGGCCCCAGGCCGAACTGCGCATAGCACACCAGACCCCTGGAGAAACCAGGCCCAGTAAGATGCTGGGTTCTGGGCGGGGGTCGAGCACAGGGCACGCCAGCTGGGGCCCGGATCGCGGGACTCTGGGTCCCGGCCGAACTGCGAGTAGCACGTCAGACCCCTGGAGAAACCGGGCCCAGAACAGAAAAAGATAAAGAAAAACATCGGAGAGGTGGTAAGAAAGCCGTCATGGATGCCAGGACACTGGAGATGCAGAAAAAACTTATCTAAATGCACTGGAACTTATGGAAAAATTCGCCGTGAAAGAGGACTGCTATTTCTCTATATTGTTAAGAATCTCAGACATCACATATAAGGAGAGAGTTTAGCGGAGACCAAGGAGAAATGCGGTGTTGAAAGAGTTCTTCGCTATGGTGGTGGAGACTTGTATTCAGGAGAAGCAGAAACTGGATCTTACCAACTTTATTTTTTTGGAGAAATTACACCAAATGTCGAATGCTACCATCACGCATGCTTCGGAACACTGGACAACATTCAGAGTGGAAAAAGAGCCTGAGAAGGATTTGAAACGGTGGAGGCAGTGGCAATGCCAGTGGCCAATATTCGGGGGAGGCAGAGATCTGATACATTACAACTGGAACCTTTGAAATAATAACCACAGAGACAGTGATCGGAACCTGCTGAGGGGTTAGGCGGGCGCTGGGGCCAGTGTCCGACATCGGAGCTTGCTGTGAGGCAAGGCCACTACTGAGGCCTCCGTGGCCGGGATTGGAACCTGCAGAGGGGTTAGACCGATGCTGGGGCCAGCGAGGCCGGCATTGGAGCCTGCCATGATGCAAGGCTTGTGCTAGGGCCTCCGAGGTCGGGTCCGGAACTTGCTGAGGGGTTAGGCCGGTGCTAGGGTCAGCGAGGCCGGCATCGGAGCCTGCCGTGAGGCAAGGCCAGTGTTGGGGCCCCCGAGGACGGGACCGGAGCATGCCGAGGGGTTAGGCCGGTGCTGGGGCCAGCGAGGCTGGCATCAGAGCCTGCCATGAGGCAAGGCCGGTACTTGGGCCTCCGAGGCCAGGATAAGAGCCTGCCGAGGGGTTAGGCCGGTGCTGGGGCCACCAAGGCCGGCATCGGAGCCTGCCTTGAGGCAAGGCCGGTACTGGGGCCTCTGAGGCCAGGATAAGAGCCTGCCGAGGGGTTAGGCTGGTGCTGGGGCTAGCGAGGCCGGCATCGGAGCCTGCCATGAGGCAAGGCCGGTACTGGGACCTCCGAGGCCGGGATAAGAGCCTGCCAAGGGGTTAGGCCGGTGCTGGGGCCAGCGAGGCCGGCATCGGAGCCTGCCGAGGGGTTAGGCCGGTGCTGGGGCCAGCGAGGCCGGCATCGGAGTCTGCCGTGAGGCAAGGCCGGTACTGGGGCCTCCGAGGCCAGGATAAGAGCCTGCTGAGGGGTTAGGCCGGTGCTGGGGCCAGCGAGGCCGGCATCGGAGCCTGCCTTGATGCAAAGCCAGTGCTGGGGCCTCCAAATCCGGGATCGGAGCCTGCCAAGGGGTTAGGCCGGTGCTGGGGCCAGCGAGGCCGGCATCGGAGCCTGCCTTGAGGCAAGGCCGTACTGGGGCCTCTGAGGCCGGGATCGGAGCCTGCCGAGGGGTTAGGCCGCTGCTGGGGCCAGTGAGGCCGGCATCGGAGCCTGCCGTGAGGCAGGGCCGGTACTGGGGCCTCCGAGGCCAGGATAAGAGCCTGCCAAGGGGTTAGGCCGGTGCTGGGGCCAGCGAGGCCGGCATCGGAGCCTGCCTTGAGGCAAGGCCGGTACTGGGGCCTCGAGGCCAGGATAAGAGCTTGCCGAGGGGTTAGGCCGGTGCTGGGCCCAACGAGGCCGGCAGCGGAGCCTGCCGTGAGGCATGACCAGTGCTGGGGCCTCCGAGGCCAGGATGGGAGCCTGCCGTGAGGCAAGGCCGGTACTGGGGCCTCCGAGGCCAGGATAAGAGCCTGCTGAGGGGTTAGGCTGGTGCTGGGGCCAGCGAGGCCAGCATCGGAGCCTGCCGTGAGGCAAGGCCGGTACTGGGGCCTCCGAGGCCAGGATAAGAGCCTGCCGAGGGGTTAGGCCGGTGCTGGGGCCAGAGAGGCTGGCATCGGAGCCTGCCTTGAGGCATGACCAGTGCTGGGGCCTCCGAGGCCGGGATCGGAGCCTGCCGAGGGGTTAGGCCGGTGCTGGGGCCAGTGAGGCCGGCATCGGAGCCTGCCTTGAGGCAAGGCCGGTACTGGGGCCTCAGAGGCCGGGATCGGAGCCTGCCGAGGGGTTAGGCCGCTGCTGGGGCCAGAGAGGCTGGCATCGGAGCCTGCCGTGAGGCAAGGCCGGTACTGGGGCCTCCAGGCCAGGATAAGAGCTTGCCGAGGGGTTAGGCCGGTGCTGGGGCCAACGAGGCCGGCAGCGGAGCCTGCCGTGAGGCATGACCAGTGCTGGGGCCTCCGAGGCCGGGATCGGAGCATGCCGAGGGGTTAGGCCGGTGCTGGGGCCAGCGAGGCCGGCATCGGAGCCTGCCGTGAGGCAAAGCCGGTACTGGAGCCTCCGAGGCCAGGATAAGAGCCTGCTGAGGGGTTAGGCCGCTGCTGGGGCCAGTGAGACCGGCATCGGAGCCTGCCGTGAGGCAAGGCCGGTACTGGGGCCTCCGAGGCCAGGATAAGAGCCTGCCGAGGGGTTAGGCCGGTGCTGGGGCCAGAGAGGCTGGCATCGGAGCCTGCCTTGAGGCATGACCAGTGCTGGGGCCTCCGAGGCCGGGATCGGAGCCTGCCGAGGGGTTAGGCCGGTGCTGGGGCCAGCGAGACCGGCATCGGAGCCTGCCTTGAGGCAAGGCCGGTACTGGTGCCTCGAGGCCAGGATAAGAGCCTGCCGAGGGGTTAGGCCGGTGCTGGGGCCAGCGAGGCCGGCATCGGAGCCTGCCGTGAGGCAAGGCCGGTACTGGGGCCTCCAAGGCCAGGATAAGAGCTTGCCGAGGGGTTAGGCCGGTGCTGGGGCCAACGAGGCCGGCAGCGGAGCCTGCCGTGAGGCATGACCAGTGCTGGGACCTCCGAGGCCGGGATCAGAGCATGCCGAGGGGTTAGGCCGGTGCTGGGGCCAGCGATGCCGGCATCGGAGCCTGCCGTGAGGCAAGGCCGGTACTGGGGCCTCCGAGGCCAGGATAAGAGCCTGCCGAGGGGTTAGGCCGGTGCTGGGGCCAGCGAGGCCGGCATCGGAGCCTGCCTTGAGGCATGACCAGTGCTGGGGCCTCTGAGCCCGGGATCGGAGCCTGCCGAGGGGTTAGGCCGGTGCTGGGGCCAGCGAGGCCGGCATCGGAGCCTGCCTTGAGGCAAGGCCGGTACTGGGGCCTCAGAGGCCGGGATCGGAGCCTGCCGAGGGGTTAGGCCGCTGCTGGGGCCAGTGAGGCCGGCATCGGAGCCTGCCGTGAGGCAAGGCCTGTACTGGGGCCTCCGAGGCCAGGATAAGAGCCTGCCGAGGGGTTAGGCCGGTGCTGGAGCCAGCGAGGCCGGCATCGGAGCCTGCCAAGGGGTTAGGCCGGTGCTGGGGCCAGCGAGGCCGGCATCGGAGCCTGCCGTGAGGCAAGGCCGGTACTGGGGCCTCCGAGGCCAGGATAAGAGCCTGCCGAGGGGTTAGGCCGCTGCTGGGGCCAGTGAGGCCGGCATCGGAGCCTGCCTTGAGGCAAGGCCGGTACTCTTGCCTCTAGGCCAGGATAAGAGCCTGCCGAGGGGTTAGGCCGGTGCTGGGGCCAGCGAGGCTGGCAGCGGAGCCTGCCGTGAGGCATGACCAGTGCTGGGGCCTCCGAGGCCGGGATCAGAGCATGCCGAGGGGTTAGGCCGGTGCTGGGGCCAGCGAGGCCGGCATCGGAGCCTGCCGTGAGGCAAGGCCGGTACTGGGGCCTCCAGGCCAGGATAAGAGCTTGCCGAGGGGTTAGGCCGGTGCTGGGGCCAACGAGGCCGGCAGCGGAGCCTGCCGTGAGGCATGACCAGTGCTGGGGCCTCCGAGGCCGGGATCGGAGCATGCCGAGGGGTTAGGCCGGTGCTGGGGCCAGCGAGGCCGGCATCGGAGCCTGCCGTGAGGCAAAGCCGGTACTGGAGCCTCCGAGGCCAGGATAAGAGCCTGCTGAGGGGTTAGGCCGCTGCTGGGGCCAGTGAGACCGGCATCGGAGCCTGCCGTGAGGCAAGGCCGGTACTGGGGCCTCCGAGGCCAGGATAAGAGCCTGCCGAGGGGTTAGGCCGGTGCTGGGGCCAGAGAGGCTGGCATCGGAGCCTGCCTTGAGGCATGACCAGTGCTGGGGCCTCCGAGGCCGGGATCGGAGCCTTCCTTGGGATTAGGCCGGTGCTGGGGCCAGCTAGGCCGGCATCGGAGCCTGCCTTGAGGCAAGGCCGGTACTGGGGCCTCTGAGGCCAGGATAAGAGCCTGCCAAGGGGTTAAGCCGGTGCTGGGGCCAGTGAGGCCGTCATCGGAGCCTGCTGTGAGACATTACCAGTGTTGGGGCCTCCAAGGTCGGGACCAAAGCCAGCTTAGGGGTTTGACCGGTTCAGGGGCCAGCGAGACCAGAACTGGGTCCTCCCATGAGGCAAGGCCGCTGCTTGAGCCAGCGAGGTCTGGATCAGTCCACTGAGTAGCCAGGCCACTACTGGGACCATCAAGAGTGGGATTGGTACTTGCAACGCAGCATGCACAGAGAAATATCGCAGAAAATATAAATCAGACGCTTCTCTTAATCAGCAATAACTAGGAGGAAAAGGGCAACAGGAAGAGGTTGAGCTATAGAAAGGGCCCTATAGTGAAGCAACTAATGTGACCAATCAGAGGGTATGTAATACTGGAGGACGGAGCCTCTTTAAAACGCAGGAGGTACATAAACAAATGTATCAAAGTAAATCACCAAAGAAGTGTGGGACGGAGGGGGGGGGAGGGAATGGGACGGGGGCTGGAGGAGGGCTAATTGGATGATGTGTGCTTGTATATCCTCTCAAGTCTTGTACTCCAATGTGATTGATATATGACTACAATGCACCAATTTAAAAAATAAATTAATTAAAAAAAAATAAATTAAAAAAAATATATATATATATAAAATAGGTCTGGGAGTGTAGCCCAGAGGTAGAAGGGCTTCCAGGAACCCCAGTACCACCAAAAAAAAGAAGAGAAAAGAAAAGAAAAGAAAAGTAAAGTAAAGAAAAGAAAAGAAAATAGAGTCTCAATAAGAGGCTGAGAGCCTTGCTCTCAATGCCACATACAAAAAAGCATCCACTCTTTGCCTTAGTTTCTGTAAAATAAAGATGGTACTGGGATCCGCTCTTAGTTTCTGTAAAATAAAGATGGTACTGGGATCCGCTCTGTAGTGAGATGGTGGATGTTAAGGGCACAGTCAAGTTGCCAAGACTGACTTCAAACTTGTAATCCCCGTGTCTGTCTCCAAAGTACTAGGATTACAGCTGCCCCACCATGCCTGACTCATCGCCAATCTATTTTTAATATACGTTCGTTGGTATTTGTAATCTCACATCATAATGTAGCATAAAGTGCTAGGGACATGCACGCACAGGGCACTTGGTGAGCTGGCCCCACCCGTCCCCAAAGCCCTTCCTTTCCCCACACATGACATTGAGATTGGCATTGATACTTTCACATATGCACACAACATCACTGAAGTGCTTCCTTCATTAATTCTCCTCTCCCTTCCCACTCCATCACCCCACTGGGGTTCTCCTCCATCTAAAGTCCCTCTTAGATTCCAGTCACTCCCCAGCTTCCACTTATGAGAGAAAACAAATGACCCTTCACTTTCTGTGAATGGCTAATCTCACTTAACATAATGTCCTCCATTTGAGCTGGGTCCACTGTGACCCTAGACTCAGATTACTGTTTGATTCTGGACCAGCTCTTGCCTCAAGGCAAAGCCATTTCTCAACTGAGTCCATGCTGCCCCTAGACTTGATAGCTAGCGACAGTCAAGTATTGGATATGGTATCGCACTCATTCCACGTCCTCCTCTGAGAACATCCCTTGCCAAAGGTGCCTGTTCTCTTCCCCCAAAGGGAATTCTCAAAATCGCGGGGAGCAGATCCTTTGCTGTTGGTAACTGGGCGGGGACTGCGATTCCGATGCAGGTGCCTGTCGGCAGCCAGAAACTTCTCACTCTATTTCATCCATGCCACTCCCGCTGGATTCCTAAGCCATTTAAGCAAAAAGGACAAGACCGCGCAAGTGACAAATAATCATTACTAACAAAGACCTGGCCCAGAGCCCTCCCTGGTCTCCTGCCAAATCAATCATGCCCCTCTTGGCTTAAAACTCGCTAAAAACTTCTCCTTGCTCTTAGGATGAAATCCAGAATGAACTCCAAAACCCTCACTAAGACCCTGGCTAAACTGGCCTCCCCTCCCCTTTTCTCAGCTCTCCCCCATCTCTGGCCTTGAACTGCTCCCTCCAGCCTTGCCTGGAAAGCCCCTCCCTCTGCACACCTGCTTGGCCCCTTCTTATCATCCTCCAGCTCTTAGCTGAAGCGTCCAGGCCCATTGGCAGACCTCAGCCCGAGGTCAAATCCTCTGCGTGGCCATTGGCATAGCATCCTTTACCTCTGTGTAGCACTTATGAAGTCGTTAAATAAGTTATAATTAAGGCCTCCCTTGGTTCCAGGACTCCCCTGCCCAGCAGCTACCTTGGAACTCAGATGGTATGATATTTGCATGTAACCCACACACATGCTCCCATACGCTTTAACTCATCTCTAGATACTTATATCTAATGCAATGTAAATGTAATCGAAATAGTTGTGGTACCACATTGTTGAGGGCACAGAGATAAGAAAAAAAAGTCTGTACTTTTTTTTTTTCAAAAAATGTAGACACATCTTTTTCAAAAAATGTAAAGGCACATTTTTTTTCTTTTTCTTTTTTCTTTCTTTTTTTTTGTGGTACTGGGTGGGGTTCCTGGAAACCCTTCTCTGGGCTACACTCCCAGACCTATTTAATATTTTTATTTGGAAACAAGGTCTCTTAAGCCAGCGAGGCTGGCTTCGAACCAGCGCGATTCTCCTGTCTCCGCCTCCCAAGCGCGGGGATTATAAGTGTGTGCCACCACGCCTAGCTAAGGCACATTTTTTTTAAAAAAAATTTTTATCACCGATGGTTGAATCTATGCAGAATCTACAAATACAGAGAGTTGTCTGGATTTGGCTGACATCTGTCTGTCTGTCTGTCTGTCTAGAACTGAGCTCCATGTGGTCTGCTGGGGAACATGCCTTATTGGAATTCTGTTGTATGTCTTGTATCTAACATAGTCCTGACATATAGCAAGAGACTTAAAATATCTGCTGACTGGGTAAATAAGTTAAGTGGGATCTCAGCCCTAAAACCAGCCCAAGAACTCCTACTTTCCTACCCACTCTGCCTGTGAAATATTTTATCCTTCTTACAAATGCCATTCTGTCCTCCTAAGTGATTTAACCATTCTCTCAAGCCCTCCCAAGCCAGGGCTCCCACCCAAGCACCCAGCGTGGTCAGAAAAGCCAAGTTACTTCAGTTCTCATTGTCATTCTGGTACCACGTTTTCCATTCCAATCCCCATAAATCTGTCTCTCCTGTTCTTCCCACAAGCCATCAGCCTTGACCTCTGAAATGCTGCTATTTTTCCTAAAGAAAAATGCTTTGCTCTTAAAAGAAAGATGAAAGCAATTACATCCTCCCTGTGCTATACCACTTTTGCAAAGCTACAGGGCTACAAAAAAATGTATTCCTTAGTAAATTCCGGATCCTCGTGGTCTCTTATAAAATCATCCTGGGAGGCCCTGGTATGCAAACAAAACTCACCCTCAACTTGAGGGTTTATAGCTGCAGTTCCAACTGTAAGCCCTGCAGTTCTGTGATTATTCACAAGAGGAAAAAAATGGAATACTTGTGAAGGGAGAAAATTGTGAAGTCAAAGACAGCTCTTTAGCAGTCATATGACCCTGGTCACTCCTTAAGCTCCCTCTGGGCATCTCCCTCTGTAATAAGAAGATGGCAGTGCAGCTCACAAGGTCACTGGGGAATAAAGTGAAATTGTGTGAGAACGTTTACAACCGTTCGTAGTCCCTCAAAAGCACCATCATTGGCCTGGCCGTCTTCGTTTATAGGTTCACACCTCCTGTATCACTTCACAAAGGACCCTTCCCAACTCATCGGGAGTCCTTGGCCAACTCCTTTGGAGTGACCACGGGGATGGTTTGCACTAAGAAGGGAGTCGCAAACTGTGCCAATATGTAGTCCTTAAGATTTCATTCACGCAAAGAAATACTGGCACTAAATTTAATTAAACACAACATTTACAAATAATGTTTCATAGTTCTCATTTTTAGATTCTCTACTGGGATTGAGACTCCATGATACCTACAACTATGAATAATGCTTTAAAATTTTTCAACCAATAATGTTTGTCAACTTCTGTTTTCTATTGCTAAAACTGAGTATCAGGGGCTGGGTAGATTATAAAGAACAAAAGTGTGTTCAGCTCCTGGTTCTGGAAACAGGAGGAGCAAGCTCGGGGCCACATCTGGTAATGGTGCTGTGGTGCAGGGTGTCCCATAGTGAGAGGGGTGTGTATAAGATGCAGAGTCAAACCACCTTTTATAACAGAACTATTCCAGAGCTAACCCATTAACCCACTGATCCATAAATCCAGGAGTGGATTTACCCAGGGTTCTCATGACTTGATCACCTCTCAGAGGTCTCCCTGGGTCCCACTTCTTGATTTCTCACAGTGGGGTTAAATGTCAATGTGAGTTTTGCTGGGACATTCAAACCATAGCAGTGTTCATGACGTGATAGAGTTTATGAGAAATTAACACAGAGAAGCAACGTGGTCCCTGGTAAAGCAGAGCTCATAGAAATAACACGAATTGTCAAAATAGCCTACAAATAGCTAGGCTCCCCATCTCTGTCTTTGCTTGGCTTCCTGTCAGTGTCTCTGCAGGTCTTCTTCCTAGTCACGTAGTAGGACACGTGTCTTTGGACTCAGATCTTTGTGTGTGTGTGTGTGTGTGTGTGTGTGTGTGTGTGTGTGTGTGTGTGTGTGTGTGGTACTGGGGTTCCTGGAAGCCCTTCTACATCCGGACTACACTCCCAGACCTATTTTATTTTTTGGAAACAGGGTCTACTAAACCAGCGCGCGGCTGGTTTCGAACCTGCGCGATCCTCCTGTCTCCGCCTCCCAAGCGCAGGGATTACAAGCGTGCACCACCACGCCTGGCATTGGACTCAGATCTTTAAGCTACACTGCGCTGCCTTTTGACACCTACTTAAATTATGCTATTTAACTTTTTACATGTTTCTACTTTGTCTCTCTGTACTTTAAGCTCCTTGAGGTAAGAATATCTTTTCTTAACTTCCTTGTATCCTGCAAGGAACCTTTGTTACTTTGATTTAGAAAGTATATGAGGATTCTCCAGAGAAATGCAAATATATATATATATATATATATATATATGTATCTCACATATGTATATATACATAGATATACATATGAAGAAAACATATATATAAAGAACACATATACATATATACATGTATATATAAAGAACACATATACATATGTACAGGTATATATAAAGAACATACATGTGCGTGAATATGTAAATATAAAGAACATACATGTATATGTGTGTATATGTACATATACATATATACAGTATATCCATATGTGTGGATACATACATACATACATAGAGAGATTTATGATAAATAATTATCTCATGCAATTACAAAGGTTAAAGTCCCAGGATCAGCAGGCAGCAAGCTAAAGACCCAGGAGAGCTGAGGTAGATTTGCGGTGTCCATTCCATCTGGAAGTCGGCAGGTTCAAGCCCTGAAAAGAGCCTGAATCCTGAGAGACACACGTCCCAGCTCACGAGTCCAGCAAAAGAGCTCCCTTGCATGCAGCCCTTTTATCCTAGTCGCATCTTGACTCGACGGGAGGAGGCAGCCCACATTGTGAACAGCAATCTGCTTTATAGTCTGTAATTCACGTTATCAGCTTCATCAGATGCACCCTCACAGGCATCCCAGAGTACTCTTTGACCACCCACTGGGCACCTCATGGCCGAGTCAAGTTGATCCATAAAATTAACCACCTCAGAGAGATTTGCAGGGATAGTAGTTAGCTCCCCACTTACTAGGGCATTGCATAACACAGACCCCACAAATCAGAGACTGGACAACTTTGAACAGCAAAATATTCCAGAAGGTCTACTTTAGCTGCAAGTTGGTTTTTCCAGAATCCTCTCTTTGTAATAGGGATGGTTGCTCTTCCTCTAGCAATCAGCTCTGATGACTGATGAGAGACTGAGAAATGAAGCTCATAGATTCTAAAGGCGACGCTTTGAGGGCCCCTTGAGGGTAGTTACGTCTATGCCGATGTCCTAGATCTGCAAGGTCACTTTCCTCTGCTAATAATGCAGACCTGACGCCTCATGCTTTGCACGTAACACATAATAAATAGCGCTGAATGAATGCCTGTCGAATATCCATTTTTACTTTTATGCTCATGCTGGTAAAATACTCATCTCCTTTGAGTGCGATATTATATTTCATTTTATCATTCAAGATTTATGGAAGAGCATGATACTCAGATACCATGATTAATGCTCTGAATGGAAGTGCACTGAAAATAAAATAAACTTTTTTCAGCCCGGTAATCTATCTTCCACTGCCTTCTCCTCCCAGCTCCACAAAATGTTTTATCTAACACCACATTTTTTTATGCATGGCTCAAAAAAATTTTCTTGTGACATCCCCCAGCGCCTTTGATTCCCATTTATTTAAAGATAATTTTACCCTGTGCCGGGACTTATGAATCTCCAGCAACAATTTAATTCATTTTAAGTATTTCTTATTCACCCATTTCGGGCTGAACAGTGGCCTGCAATTCACGGGCATATAAATCAAGACCCAGCCATCGTTGTACCTGCATCTGTCCATGGCTCGCATGGAAAATGGACATCACTCAAAACAACCGAAGGAGACTAGACTGTGGGGAGCTGCTTTGGAATGTGTTGTAATAGACGAAAGGTCAAAAGGAAGAAGGGGAGAGGCTGGGGAAGACAAAGAAAGAAGAGAATTGTAGATTGTGACGCAAATGCCAGGAAGCTACTTTCATCCCGGACCTGGAACCCCTCGGCACATGCTAAACACTGACTGCTCCAGGCTCGGCCAGTGTGCCTAGGTTTGAACAGGTCACCAGGAGCCCCCAGGTACTACAGTCCCTCAGCCACCTGCCTGCAATGCTGCCTCCACCCCACAGGTCCATCGCACCCCTGTCGGCCTCTCTGGATATACCAAGGGTATGAGCCCCTGACCAACGCCTCACTCAAATGTGCTGATGTTCCTGCGGAGAAAGTGTGCCTGAACTTGCCCAAATTATCAAATAAAAAGGATGCACAGCTAAATCTTAATTTCAGATAAATTTTTAAAATGTCCTTTTAGTATACATATGTACCATGAGAAATAAATTTCTTTTGAATCTTGAGTCTATTGACAGATTTTTTTAAAACAAGCTGACCATAATCCATGAAATCCACTTGGTGGATTATGGTTAGCATATAAGTTTGTATCACTTTGTATCTTATTATGATGTATAATTACATTGCGCCAATAAAAGCATTAAAAAAGAAAAAAATGAATAAAAATTGAGAACAAAGCCATTCCGTGCAGGTTACGTGGGATAATAACAGACTCACTTCTTAGCATGGATCAGGGTAAAAATTAAATCTGAGCTCTGGCCTTGAGCAACCCTCAGCCCCAGAGCCCACTAGCCTCAAGTCTGATCTACATAGTAAAACAAGAAATGAACATTCTAGAACAAAACAACCAGGCCCCTCCCATCCCGATTGCCAATCCTCTCATAGGGAGGACTCTAGGACGAAGGCACAGGTCTGCACATGCCCAGTCATGCCATTGCCTTTAGAAGAAAACGACCTCAAACAAACTGAAAACTGGAGTGAACTCGTTGGCTGGCTCTTTCGCTTTTCTTTTCTTTTTTTTGGGGGGGGGGTTCTGGGGGTGAAAACCAGGAGCATTCTACGTCCAAGCTATACCTCTAGCCCCTATTTTTTATTATTTAGTATTATTTATTTATTTTATTATTTTTTATTATTTATTTTGAAACAAAGTCTCACTGAGTTGCAGAGAGCCTAAGTAGCTGAGGCTGTCCGCGAACCGCGGTCCTCCTGTCTCAGCCTCCCAAATGTTGGGATTACAAGTGCACGCCACCACACCCGGCTTCTCTCACTTTTCAAGTCATTTCTGTGTCATGATTCAAACAATTTAGTCTGACGATTCATTTGAGATCCCTGGACCATTTAATGCAGGTCCAAGCGCAGTCGATACATCCTAATTGAGCTCAGCAGGTGTCAGACAAAGAGAGCTTACTAGACAAGTCTTTGACTGCAACAGAAACCAACTCTCATTAACGAAATGTATTCAAAGGCGATCACCTAGCTGGGACAGTTGGCAGGAAGGCGAGTCCTTCAAGTGGATCCGGGAAGGACATAGCAGGGGTCTTGTCACATTGGTCAGAGGAGGACACCATTCCTGGCTCCATCTCCTCTGCTGCCACCAAGCCCAGTTGCCAGTAAATAACCATCCCTGTGCCAGACTGGTAATGCCACTCCTGTCACCAGGAACAATTTGTCAAATTGCTCTGTGCCTGCATCTATCTGTCAGGTAGAGGGAAAGAAAGTCTGTTTCTGGACCTTCCCCTATGTTTGGGACTGTCCTCCACCAACACTTATGTACTAGAATTTTCCCACAAATAATAGCAAATATAGTAAATTGTCACTGTGGGGAAATTTTTTTAAAGTATGACATGGATCTTGCTCTAAAGCAACTTAACTCACTGGGTGGGGTAGCACACACCTGTAAACCCAGAGCTTAGAGGTTGAAACAGGAGGATTGAAAGTTAGAGCCCAGACTCAGCAACTTAAGGAGACCATCAACAACTTAGACCCTGTTTTAAAACTAAATATTCCAAACAAAAGATATAATGCCCTTGGATTCAATCCCCAGAACACCTTCCCAAAAAATTAAGAATAAAGCAACTTAATTCAAGAGCCCATAACAAATAACAACAACAATAACAACAACAACAGCCTTCACCCTAGAGAATTAGGCAAAGGGACCAAGGAAATTAAGAAAAGAGGGAGATATTGGCATGATCTGGGCCAGCCAAAGAGGTCTCATGGGGGATATCAGGCCTGATTTAGAACTCTAAAGAAGATTCTTCTAGGTAGGACAGATATTGTGAGAAAAGCATTTCACATCTGATAAACAGAAAATGAGCAAATAAGTAAAAGTGAAAATAAACAGAGCCCATGTGGGATAGTGGGTTGTCTGGCCTGGCTGGAGAGAAGTGTTGCCCATGAAATTCAGGGGCCAAGGGCTTGGAGAGGCAGGGAGAGATTACAGCGATGTGGGCAGTGGGGAGACGGGTGCATTTGATATTCAGAGAGATTCCACACTAATAAACAATGAAGCTTTGGAAAGATGAATCTGACATTGGTAGGCAGAATGAGTTGGACAAGGAAGACTCTGCCCTTCAGGCCTCTTAACAGAAGGGAAAGGATGCCTTTTCTTGAATTCATGGGGAATACCTACTTCTCCCTCCCTCCGCCTCTCCTCCCATGGGCAACAGGAGCAGTTAGCAAATTCGAACCAAGAAGCTAAGTATTTGAAGCTCTACCCCTCTCTCTGCCCTTCCTTGGGAATTCCCTCAGCTTCTTCTGCAGGGCCTGTGTTTTGCAAGGGAAAGCTGATAGGTCAAGTCCCTTCTCCCTCCCTGCAGCTGGGACAGGAGGTAGAACCCCAGAAGCCAGAAGCAGAGGGGGGCAGACTCCAGATGTCACAAGACTCCGATGTCACAAGAGGACCAGCATTCCCACGCCACTAGCCCCACCCCCAAGACCCCAGCTATATAAATACCCTCACTTCCTGTCTGCAGTGACTCTGCTGACTGATCATTGGCCCCTTCCTTCACAGTAAGCAGACCTTTCCCAAAAGTGCCAGTTAATTAAAGAGTCCTGGTCTCACACAAAAATTTGACTGTTTTTTGTCTCTTTTGCAACACCTGACTCAATTTCAATGTTATATCTGGTGCCGAACCCAGGAGGATTTTTCCCTTTTTTTTTTACTCCTCCCTGATCCCCTGAGGTGGTTCCACCAGGCCCCTGAGGGGAGCCCTTCTCTTTCCTTCCAGAAACCCGGACTCTACAACCCTTAATTGGACCGACCACTTAATTGGACAGGGTGAGTTCCTTCCCTTTCTCTGGTCAGTGGGTCATCTCCAGCTTCTCTGTTTGTCCAAATGTGTGACCCCATCAGAGTTGCCTCCTACAACCAGGTTGTCCTCCATCCTTGAGAAGGGAGTGGAGATATCCCTCCCATCATCTTGGCCCTATTACCAAACGTTTACCAGGACAACAGGGACACTTGTCTCCTGTTCCTTGTTCCTGCCCGCGAACCAAGCATAGGAAGCCAAAATTCCAAAATAGATCCTCAGTCCCCACTGGGTTGTCTCCTCACTAATCTCCGAACCCTGGGACTCTTGGGGGATTTAAGCCCTGAGCACTTTCATTTCTACTGTAACATGGCATGGCCTCAGTAGGAATTGTATAATGGGTCTCAGAGGCCCGAAAATGGAACTCTGGATTTTAATGTCATGACTGATCTCAGCAACTTTTGTAAGTGGTCTGGTAAGTGGTCAGAAGTCCTTTATGTCCAGGCCTTCTTTTTCTTGCACTCCCGCCCCTCACTTTGTTCCCATTGTCCCACTGCCCAAGTCCTACTGGGTAGGGACCCCTGTCAACCGCCATTTTTTGTTTTTGTTTTTGTTTCTTTTTTTTCTTATATATTATAATTGGTGCATTTTAGTCAAACATCACAATAGAATACATGACTTATGAGGATATACAAGCACACATTATCCAATTAGCCCTATCCCCTCCCTGTCCCATTCCCTCCCCCTCCCTCGATCCCATGCTTGATTTGGTGATTAACATTGATTCATTTGTTTACGTATATCCTGTGTTTTGAAGAGATTCCATCTTCCCCCATCCCATCCCCTCTGATTGATCACCTTAATTGCTCTTCCATGGGGCCCTTTCTTCAACTAGATCTCCTCCCATTACCCATTTCTTCCTAGTTTTTGCATATTAGGGAAAGCATCTGAATTTCTATTTTCTGTATGTTTCTCTGTGTATGCCGCATTGCAAGTTTCGATCCCGCTCCTGAAGGCCCCAGCGCCGGCCTGGCGCCTCGGCAGACTCTGATCCCAGCCTCACTGGTTTAAGCACCAGCCTCGCCTCATGGCAGGCCCCGACCTCGGCCTCACTGACCCCAGCTTCGGCCTCACCTGTTAGCAGGCTCCAATCCCAGCCTCAGAGTCCCCAGCACTGGCCTTGCCTCACAGCAGGCTCTGATCCTGACCTTGCTGATCCCATCACCGGCCTAACCCCTCACCAGGCTCCAGTCCCAGCCTCAAGACCCCCGCACTGGCCTTGCCTCACAGCAGGCTCTGATTCCAGTCTCGCTGGCCCTGGCACTGGCCTCACCCCTTGGCAGGCTCTGATCCTTGCCCTGGAAGCCCCAGAACCGCCCTTGCCACATGGTAGTCAGCCGCCATTTTCTAACTCTGCTGGGTCAGTCATCACCACCTTGTGACATTGCACAGTTGCTATCTTGTGACTTTGCCAAGTTACAGGTACCACCTTCTGATTCCACTCCTGATCGCCAGGATCTCGCATCACTACCCCTCTACCGTACCCTAAGACGGCCTCTCACCCTAACCCGCTCCTCCAACCCCCACCATCCTCCCTTAAGGGACCAACCTTTACCTCCCCCTCGCCTTCCCCCATAAGTCACCATACCCACTCCAAGGACCCTCCTTCTCTCTTGGCCCCGCTCCACGAGATGGCCAGTGCAGAGGGCATGGTCTGCATCCATGTCCTTTTCCCCCTCCCAGACCTTACTCAAATTGAAAGGAAACTGGGTTCTTTTTCTGCCAATCCATCCGTTTTTATTAAAGAATCTCAATATATTATTCAAGCATATGATTTCACATGGCCAGTTTTTATGTTATTTTAACCTCTGCCTTAACTCATGATGAATGGGATCATACAAGCCAACCAGGCCCATTTGACTAACCCTGCCCTCCCTACTTGAGTGGCTGTGGTACCTTCTGAAGATCCCCACTGGGATTATCAGGCAGTCCCAAATGGTGGGGATGAGGGATTAAAAAGAGAGACCATATGATCCTATGCCTTCCTGGCGGCGTGTGGGCTGCTTCCCATTAGGTGGCTAACTACAATAAATTTAAGGAAATTACCCTATATCCAGATGAAAAACCAGAGATTTTTCTTAATCAGCTTCTGAAGGCTTTCACCCTCTAAACTTGCTTAGATCCATCTACTGAGGTGGAATATATGGTGTTGGCAACCCATTTCATTGGGCAATCGACCCCTGACATTCTGAAAAAATTTTAAAAGGCTGAAGATGGCCTTCAGACTTCTATTTGAGATTTGATCAACATGGCATTTAAAGACTTTAATTCCCAAGAGGAACAAGCTGAAATGGAGCGTACAATCAGACTGCCTAAAGACAGATTTGCAAGTCCACGCCTTGGTAGCTGCCCTGCAGCCAGTGGTGGAGACTCAGCCCTCTGGACAGCGAGCACAAACCTAGGGGTGGAGGACAGGAATGACAACTACCTGCAGGAGCCTGCTTCAAATGTGGTAAGGAAGGACACTGGGCTAAGCACAGCCCTCAGCCACACCCACCAACCAGACCATGCTCAGCATGCAGCCAGGAATGCCACTGGAATAGTGACTGCTCTTGGAAAAGCAGTGAGCCCCAGGTGCATCAACACAGGGGAACCACCCTTCCAGACCAGGCCCCACCACTGAAGACTCGGCCTGGCCGAAGACTGACAATCTCCAGACTCTTGCCACGCCCAGGGTAACTCTCAAGGTAGCAGGTAAGCCAATCTCCTTTTTGGTTGATACAAAAGCTACCTACTCAGTCCTTCCATCTTCTCAGGTCCCAATTTTCCTTCTCCAATCTGGGTACAGGAGATTGACAGTAAGCCCTCCTGCTAACGCAATACAGGCCCCCACTTTTGCCATTTAGGAAACCTTACAGTTTCCCATTCATTCCTAATTATCCTTTCCTGCTCTACCCCCCTTTTTGGTAGAGACTTTTTAACCAAACTTGGGGCAGCCTGCACAGAGGATGGATAGCTTGTGATACAGAACAAAATGGCCCTGATCGAGGCTCAGGCCGAAGCGGCTGTTAACCTCCTACATAATTCCTACATACTGGGCTTACAGTGCTTAAACATTTCTTAAACCCCTTGTTTTATTTTCCCTTCCTGAAACAGCTGATTAGTAAAATCAGTGCCTCCTGTTCTACTTGTGCCACCGTTTCTCTTTCCCTACCCAAATGAGAGGACATTTGACAGGACCGTTACGGTTTGGGGTGGGGGTTACTGTTTAGGGGAACTTTCCCCAGGGACCTTTGTTAGTCTCCCAGAAACAATTCCCATAAAACCATGGGTTCTTGTCCCAACTCAGAACAGATATTCACTGGTCAGGACTCTTGCTAAAGATTTAAAGGAGTTTATTAAAAAGGTAGAAATACAGAAGACAGTTACAGCCCCCATGCTATTCAGGAGTGTTGGGGGTGAGAGTTTGAACAAATTCACCAAAATACAAAGCCTAGAATAATTTTTATAGAGATAATGCCCTCCATCGTGTTCTCTCCTACGTAACTCTGACATAGGTAAAGTCTATCCCCTTAATATTTTTCCGCCTAGCTTTGGTCTATGCCCAGGTTTCTCCTTTCACTAAGGTCTCCCAGGTTTCTCCTTTCAATATCAATTATTATGTAAACCTGTCTTTAGAATGAGGAAGTCCTAGCTCCCCTTCTCTTTCCACTTGCTAATTACTTTTAGCTAGGTTAATTTACAACAGCTATCTGACTCCTAGCAGTAACCAAGTCCTGACAACTCTAAGCTTCATCTTCTGTGACCCTAGATTTGAAATATATTTATTAATAATCAGAGCTTCTTTTCCAAATCTTCCTAGGCCATCCCAAATACTGGTATAAGGACGAGACTGGAAAATTGATTTCACTTATATACCCTCTCACAAAAAACTAAAATATCTTCTTACCATGGTTGACACCCTAACAGATTAGGTAAAGACAAGACAGCCAGCATAATGGTCAATGCTCTGTGCTTGAACATCATCCCTCAGTTTGGACTCCCTAATTCCTTACAGTCTGATAATGGACCAGCTTTTATTTCTAAGGCTACTCAACAGGTGGCACAGGCCCTTGGTATTTCTTGGAAGCTCCACAACTCATATCGACTGCAGTCATCAGGAAATCAGGCCCACCTGTTTATGTCTGGAAATTCACCATGCAGGAGACTTATTTTCCCCCCTCCACACTGACCACAAAATAGGATCAGTCCAGTGCCCTCTCTCTTTCTCTCTCTCTCTCTCTCTCTCTCTCTCTCTCTCTCAATGCCATGCCAGACAGCCACAAGTATTAAACTTTCTCTAAAATCTGTTACTGATGCTCCTGACCCCATAGCACATTTTCCATTTGACCAGACAGACTCATATTGCCCAACCGAGGCAGAGGCGACTTCAAGTGGCTTTTGAATCTACAGCCTCTTCTTTGGCCTCCCTTCAGTGACAACCTCCCCTGCGAGGGTAGCCCTCCAAAACAGACAGGCTTTCTGTTTACTCACTGGTAAAAAAAAAAAAAGTGGTATTTATCTCTTTCTCAGAGAAAAATGCTGCTATTACATTAATAAATCTGGTCTAGTGGAGGAAAATGTCCAAACTCTGAACAGGTTAGGTGAGAATTTAAAACACGATATCAAAAGCCTACCTCATATCTGGAAGGGTTCCAAGGGCCAGTAGCTGCTGAGCTCCTTCCCCTCCTGGGAGCCATTATCAGATTTGCTTTTTCTTTTTAATAGCCCCCTATCTGCTAAAGTTTATTCAAACATGCATTACCAAGCTGTCCAGAGTAACTTTCAATCAACTCCTGCTACAGCCATACTCCCAACCTGCCCACTTCCAAAAGACCTGACCTCTCCTGTCCAAGGGGCCCCTATAATGATGTCCCCTCTGACAGCAGGAAGTAGTTATTGACTCAATCGTCGACCAATATCACCAAAACGGATGATAGGTCCGTCCCAGCCCCCTCTGGCCCCCACTCCTCAGTCTCTTCCCCTCCCCTCACAGGACTCTGCAGTGGGGACAGTAGGCAGAACCCTGAAAACTAGAAGCAGAGATGTTGCAAAATTACAGATGTCATGGAGTAGATTCCAGAGGTCATGGGGCAGACTCCAAATGTCACAAGAGGACTGACATTTCCACGCCTCTAGCCCCCACCCCCAAGAGCCCAGCTATATAAATACCCTCACTTCCTCTCTGTGGCATGACTCTGCTGACTAAGCATCAGCCCCTTATCCCACCATCAGCAGCCCTCGCCTGAAGGTACCAGTTAATTAAAGAGGCCTGGTCTCACACAAAAACTTGGCTGGTTTTTGCCTTCTTCACGACCCTCAATTCAATTTCAATGTTATAAGAACCCCTAAAGTGAGGCATGTAGATGTCCATGTTCCTGTGACTGTGAACTGGTGATTGAGTACTCATCTCTTAGCCAACCCATCGGGATAAGCTGACTCCTGGTCCCACTTCTCATTTGGTCTAGAACTCCGAAAGAGGTACTGTCTCCTGAACCCTCAAAACCTCATCTTGGAATTCATCTTGGTATTAACCCAGGAATAGTGTAAGCAAAACATAGATCAAAGTATTTGGGGCAGATTTTGGAACTAAGACTCAGGAGAATGGAACTCTACTCATAGTTCACCCATAAGTGGGTTTGCGACATTTACTGAGCTTCTCTGAAATTCAAGGTCATTTCATCCTTGGGAGGCAACTCATTCCTGATTGCCTCATCCTTCAGGATTGTGAGGGAGATCTGGGGAGTGCAGGTAGCTCACATGACTCAGAGCCTGGAGGCCAAGCAGTGAGTCAGCATGGGTTCCTACAGTGACACTTTGCATGATTAAAGCCCCCAAGGCTGGCATTTAGAACGCTCAGCAAGCAGTCTGCACTTTACAATGAAGAACAAAACTGTCTTCAAGACAGAACTCCTCTCTGTCCTGGAAGAGACAGGGTGAGATCAGTTCATTTACACAGGTGTTTCTGGGAATGCTCAGAGCACTGGAAAGAACTCACCTCCCGGTGTTTCTGGCTCAGATGCTTAAGTGTTCCATTTGATAACATGGCTGTAATCATAACTGTGAAGTCCAGAACAGTTCTCTTTAAAATTTTCTTTTAACTTCTCCATTTCTGGAGATGTATGCATGTATCGATTTCTTTAGGCATTTGCTTACCAGCCATGAGGACCCAGGGCCTGGGCAGGGGTGGGGGTGGGGGTTTGGGGGTTGTTGTTTCTTTCTTTCTTTGTTTCAGTACTTGGGATGGAACCCAGGAGCATTCTACCACCAATCTACACCCCAGTCCTATTTTTTTATTCTTTATTTTGAAACAGGGTCTTGCTGTAGAGGGCCTCACTAAATAGCTTAGGCTGGCTGCCAATCTGCGATCCTTCTGTCTCAGCCTCACAAATACTAGGATTACAAGCATGTGCCACCACGCCCAGCTAGGACCTTGTTTTCCTGAGCAGGAGAAAAACGTGGACTTGGTCTCTCTAGGAAAAAAATGTTGAAAAGATCTGGGTGAAAATTGGTGCAGAGCACATTGAACTAGACTTGATTTAGAAGAAAGCAAGTCATGCTTAGGAATCTCTCTGGTCGTTCCCTTAGCCAAGCTATGAGGACAGACGGGAGGTTTTGAGGATCCTAGCATTCTCCTGAGAGACTGGCTCTCCAGGTCACAGCGGGGAGTTGTTCATCCTGGGGATTTCAGGAGGGCCTGGACTCTGAGCTGTAGAGGTGCCAAAGTTACGGGCCTACGCTGGGAATGCCTGCTAGGAGTTGACAGGCAGGCATGGGCTGAGGGTCTCCAAGAGCAGCTGCTTCTGTCACCGGTGTAAGTTGTTCTGAGCATTTCCATTAGCCCTGAGCCTTCAGTCGAGTCTGCATAAAACAATCCAGCTGTAGGGAACAGGGAGGGTATTTCTCCTTTCAAAGGCCAGAGTGTGGGGCATCCATGGTGGTGACAAACAGAAACAGGGGCTCCTAGCAAGGGACGCCCATAAAGCAATGCTGTGGGGACAATATGAGGGTCCTGGAGGTGAGGGTGGAGGTGCTGTATCTAAACACTGCCAAACCGGGCGTGGTGGCACACACTTGTAATCCCCGTGCTTGGGAGGCAGAGACAGGAGGATCACGCAGGTTCAAAGCCAGCCGCACTGGCTTAAGAAACCCTGTTTCTAAATAAAAAAGTATAAAATAGGTCTGGGAGTGTAGCCTGGAGTTAGAAGGGCTTCCAGGAACTCCAGTACCACCAATAAATAAATAAATAAATAAATAAATAAATAAACAAACAAACACTACCAAGTCAGCTCCATAGGAAACCCCAAGAATAGTTCAAGGAGAAAAGGTTATTTGGAGGAGTTAATGTTCCCAGACTGTAAGGCAATGTTTGAACAGCCTATATGTTCCCACTTTATAGGGTCAAAATGATAAGATGGAACCAGAGGCAGCCGGCCAAGTATGCAAGTACTTTGCCACACTGGATCCTGACCACGATGCTACATCACGGTATTGATGTCCCCAGTTTACAGAGGCGAAAATGCAAGCTTACAGAGGTCGGAGAGCTTGCACAAAGTCATACATCTGCTAAAGGAAATAGTGGACTCAGACACCTTTAACACCAAAGTCTGTGCTCCTGGCCACCTTGTTCAACTGCAGTCTGATCTCTCCACGAAGGCTCCAGGAACACCAAGGCTAAGTGGATGTGCAGAACAGAGGTTCAGCCAAAGGGGGGTGCTAGTCCAGTAAGTCAGAGAGAGAAACTGAGGCAGGCCATCATATCTGAGAGGGAACAATTTAAACACAGAGACTATGGAGCCAGCGCTCTGAGAGCCAGGAGCAGAGCAAAGAGAAGACAAAAGCAAGTAGATATGGGTCTAGGAAATTGCCTGGCTGGCCATTGTCCTGAAATACCAAGCACTGCCCTATCCCTTTTGGGGTGGGACTGAGACTTCCTAAGTTTGCCGAGCAATAGGCATAGCTATGGTCTGAATCATCGTTGAAGTCGGATGTAGTCTTGCTCATCCAGCTGGGATCATCTTCTGGTGCTATTACAATTCAAAAGATCAAACTAATATAAAGAAAAGTCAATATCACCAAAAATATTGTAATCACAAAAAATGAAAGTCATCATTAATTTTACCACTTTAAAAAATTATATCAAAGGCAGAAGTTGCTTCTCCCCCACCCCTGTTCCTCCATCCAGTCCCCAACCCAAAAAGTTTCCATTCACTACTTCTCTTTCCTGACTCCAAAGTTTATGGACATGCATACACACACACACACACACACACACACACACACACACACACACTGTGATTGCAAATATGTTTATCAAGAGAATTGCAGAAATTTTCACTTATACTCTTGTATTGCTTAAATTCTCATACTTAATCTATAACTTCTACATAAAATTTTAAAAAATAACATTTCAACTCTTTGTAAGAAGACATGATAGCAACTCTTGAAGCTTAATTACTTCCAGTTAGTTCCTGTAAGTCTTTTCTCTCAGAAGGTCTTTGTACTGGTCAGCACTTCTCAGTTGACGCATTTTGGGCTTTGTCTGGTGGCTTGGTTACTGGGCTGGCTGGGTAGTTGTTTGTTAGGTCTGAACTGACAAAATGACTCGGAGGAGCTTCAGGTAGTAGATGGGGCTAAGGATGCAACTGGCTACATACAAAGCTTGTAATTCACCCCAAACCTTGCTTGAGGACATCAGCTCCTTTCCCTCCTGCTCTGGTTTTTGCTATCAGCCCCAAACCATTATCAATCACCAACACATAGGATTGCAACGTCACCTGCTTCTCAATACACAAACAGACAGATCTCAAAGAACCAGAACAGCCCTACAGTCTCTGGCTGCAGAACTGAGTCTGCATCTGCCCAAGCCAGTCTCTGGTTGCTGGAAACGTTGGTGGCTAAGCCACTGGGAAGATCACTGGCGTTGCGATCGCATGTGATTGATCTGGTGAAAACAATCCAATCGACACACCCAATGCAATGATTGACCCATTGCTCAACACTGCCTATTATGAAAAAAATGGATTAAAATCATCCAGCCTGAATTTCAGTCCAGTGAGAGACACACACAGAAAGAAGACATTTTATTTCCTAACGGAGCAACAGTAATAGCTGAAGGACCCTTTAACTCCAGATGGAGAATCTCAAGACAGGACATCAGTACCTTTTCATAGTGAACAGCCTCCCAGTCTTGAACTCTCTTGACAAAAACCACAACCATTACCCAAAAATCTCAATCAAAGAGTGTGTACACTGATAATTCCACCGAGAGATGACTGTCCTCATTGCAGGAAGGAGACTTGTGCAGTCTCAGGCCCACAGTCTGGCTATTTTTAGATGAACCCAAAACTGTAACATCACTGAATCTCCTGATGGTTCTGCAAATTCAAAAGAGGCCACTGAATTAAATTCTGAAGCTCCGTTTCTATGTTCCTGGCCTCCCAGCATTACTCGGAGAGACTTTTGCTTCCATTAGAAAATATGCAACTATGAAGCTTATCCCCAAACTCATGTGCGCAGGGCTCGGTGCACAGGGACGGGCTGCAGAGCCTCCCTCTCTACCACCCTCCACCTGTGTCTGGATTTCAACGCTGCTTCTGTGCTACCTGAGGAATTCGATCACAAGATGGGAATGTCAGCTGAAGAAATGGATGGATGCATGCATGCACGAGGGCAGGAATACAATCTGCCTTCAAAATCAGCTCATGAAAGGAGATGAGGTGTCATTTCTCCAGAGGAAAAAATCTTCCCTCGCCCCCTGACACAGAGGAATGCTACAAAGACAGACGTTTTGTCCTTGAAGCTGAGATTCCCACCTGGTGAACTGGCCCTGCAGTTGACCAAACCTTAATCAGAATCCCGCTGTGATGGTACTAAAAGGAGCCACAGAAGAGACAGCCTTCTTCCTTTTCTTGAAATCCTGCTTTTGCCTAGAGACATCTGGCAGCAATCATAATTTAACTCATTTGGACTGAACGAATGGAGTCTCATTTCCTCCCCTATGTGCAAACCCTCAAGTATGGCCATTAGAGGCCCTTGCATG
Source organism: Muscardinus avellanarius (assembly GCF_963383645.1). Lineage (NCBI taxonomy): Eukaryota > Metazoa > Chordata > Mammalia > Rodentia > Gliridae > Muscardinus > Muscardinus avellanarius. The sequence continues at coordinate 9,772,670 of NC_137800.1, forward strand.
TCATCGGATGCGGTTCTTTGCCAAGAAAGTCTTGTTCCCTATTTTTAAGCTCTTAGAACAATCCCATTTTAGGGTATGTTCTATCTGTACTAGCTTTTTGATTATTTACATCACCTCCCCCCCCCTTTAAAAGCGCTTTCTCTTCTTTCCACATCGGGTTGCCTTTCTGGGTCTCCTGTTGGAATGTCCTTGCGTCTCTCCCTAGTGTTCTCATCCAGTGAAGGTGGAAGGCCCCTTGCCTATTGAAGGAGCAAACTGCAAAGGCTCAAAGGCTCCTCATCAAGGAAACTTTTGGGTACTAGAGCATTCTGCATCCTGTTCGTAGTGGGTGTTGCAGACTATGCATGTGTTAATACTCAGAAATTCGTTCATAAAAGGGAATAGTGCTGTGTATATTTGATTGCAAATCCCAGTGCACAGGCTACATCTCATCTAATTCAGAATTTCTAGGTGGGAGCCAGGTGTGTTTGAGGAAGCTCCCCAGAGTTCCTAGGATGTAGTCTAGGTTAAGAAACACGCGCCCACATTTGTAATGTTTGCTTGGCATGGAAAGTTCTCTTCCTGGCAGCTCAGTGTTCATCTCTCAGGTAAAGTCTATCAGTCAGGACACACCTGCCACTGTCTGGGTAGAAGGCTGGTCTTGTGATTTGATAGTGTAGATTCCTTTCTCTGGGGTCCCTACCTGAAATGTAGTCATCCTGCAAGACCTAGAAGAGACTGGGGCTGTGTGTTTCTGCACTATTCCAAATTCCCTGTAGCTCATTCCCTTCTACCAACCACAGATGGCAGAGGACATAAAAAGTTGGCCCAGGTGATCAGAGACAAGCTAGGGTTCTATGAGGGCTGTGTTCATGTGTTAACTAGTCTCGAACACAGGGCTTCTAAACACTATTCTGAATTTGTTTATAAAATGATGAAGGTTTGGGATGAGGTAAGCATTTAAAATCAGTAGACAGTGTACAACAGATAACCCTCCTTACTGTGAGTGAGCCTTGCCAAGCAGTTGAAAGCCAGAATAGGGAAGAAAGGGAAAGAGAGAGAGAGAGAGAGAGAGAGAGAGAGAGGGAAAGAGAGAGAGAGAGAGAGAGAGAGTTCCTTTTGCCTGGTTGCCTGTGAGCTAGGAAAGCCACTTTATCCTGACTTCAGGCTAGACATTGGTCCTTCCCGGGTCTCCAGCCTGCTGACTCACCTGCAGAGTGGAACTTATACTACCAGCTCCCCCAGGTCTCCAGCCCGCTGACTCACCTGCAGAACTTAGGATCGTTACTCTGATGAATCCTAACTAAAACAGAAAAATTCTTAGAATTCATAGCCACGAGCAAGGTATAGACCTATATCCTAGCATTTTACAGATAACAAGAAGCCTCTAATCTAATCTTTTCTAGACAGACTAGAGAGAACATGGTTGGGCTCACACCTCCATTATGCAATTTTTTGTTGTTTTATTTTGTTGATGACTATCTCAACTGGTTCCATAGTTTGGTAATTATGAATCATGCAGCTATAAAGATAGATATGCATGCATTACTATGGTGATCTGGTTACAATTCTTTAGGATAGATACCCAGGATCAGTATAGCTGAGTCATATGGTAGATTCATTCCCATTCTTCTGACGATCCTCCACGCTGTTTTCCAGAGTGGTTGCACTAATTTTCAATCCAACCAACAGTGTATCAGAGTTTCTTCTTCTCCACAACCTTACCAGAATGTATTATTGTTTGTGTTGTAATGATTGCCATTCTAATTGGGGTTAGGTGAAATATGTCTTTGCAGTACTAGCTAATGAACCCTGAGACATTCTATCTCTGAGCCACAACCGCAGCCCTTTATTCTTTTTGTTTGTTTGTTTTTGTTTTGAAACAGAATCTTGATAAATTGCTGAGGGTCCCCCTAAGTTTCTGAGGCTGGCCTTGAACCTGTGGGCTTCCTGTCTCAGCCTCCCAAGTCTTGGAATGACAAGCGTGTACCACCATGCCCTGCTATTCTAACACACCTGCTCCAGGATGCTGCCTCCATCCTCAGCAAATGGACCTCACCTCATCGCACCACTTCATGCCCAAAACAGAGCAGTCAGTAGACAGAGGAGACATTTTGCGGCTTTTCTTGGAGCATGATAACTACGTCCTCTGGGGAACACCCCCAGGAACACTGGCCCACTCAGATGTTTAATTAGTGATTCCCCTTCAGTTGTCCTGTCTCCTCCTTGAGATATCTGGCATTCTGAGTCCATCCTCCATAGCTGTCATCCATCCCCACACCTTCCTGGTCAAGCCCCTGCAGGTCTGCTCTGCCCTCCAGGAGAGAAGGCAGCACGTGCTCCCTGCCCCTGGGACTGGCTGTGTTCCAGCCCACCCTGCAGCTTGCTGCGTGCAGCGGCCTGAACTTCTGCTGGGGCTTTTGTACTTGCTCCGCAGGGTCCTCAGCTTATCAACTGCCTTCTGTCTCCTCCTCTTACGTTTTCACTGTGGCACATCCTCCCGTTACAAATCGCTGCCCCTTTGTCATTGGACCATCTCTGGCTGCATGCTGCTATTAACATGACCCACTAAAACGTTCTCTTACCTCTGAGCAGGTTGCTTCCAGTGTCCCTCTCCACCTGACTCCTGACTCCTTGGCAAGATGTTCCTTCTCCTTTGCAATAGGACTTCACATCCCATGATAACTTGGCTCCTATTGACTTATTCAATAAGGGGAAGATAACCCTCTAGACTTGATGTGTACTAACATCCACGGTGCAGCCAGGCGCGGTGGCACACACTTGTAATCCCAGTATTTGGGAGGCTGAGACAGGAGGATGGCAGTTCACAGAGAGCCTCAGCTACATAGTGAGGCTTTTTGCAACTCAGTGAGATGCTGTATCAAAATAAAGAATAAAAAATAGGCTGGGGATATAACTTGGAGGTAGAATGCTCCCGGGTTCCAGCCCCAGTACTGCAAAAAAATAAAATCCAAGATGCAAGGACATCCTTGGCCCTGAGCTTTCCCTACCAGGACCCTGCTGGATTTTGTGTGCGTGTGTGTGTGTGTGTGCGCGTGTGTGTGTGTGTGTGTGTGTGTGTGTGTGTGTGTGGTAGTGGGGTTCCTAGAAACCCTTCTACCTCCAGGCTACATTCCCAGAGATATTTTATATTTTATTTGGAAACAGGGTCTCTTAAGCCAGAGAGGCTGGCTTTGAACCTGCACGATCCTCCTGTCTCCTCCTCCCAAGCGCGGGGATTACAAGCGTGCGCCATCGCGCCCGGTGGATCCTGCTGGATTTTAATTCCTGATACTCAGCTGGAGAGGAGTTGATATTTTCAGCTCCAGGATTTATTTCCATGTCGAGGAAGCTTTTATCTGATGTGATTCTGTTAACGAGTTTGATCTCCAGTACCTGGCTCTCTGATAGAGAAACATAGAAAACAACAGTCCCCAAAATGCACGGCCCCAATTCCTCCAGTCTCTGACTCTCACAGGGAATGCCCAATGTAGGGGCCAGGGGTGGGGAGTGGGTCAAATGGCTACTGGTGAAAGGCGCCAGGGCACATCCTTCCTTCTTCTTATGCCACCTCTGAGTAGAGGAAGAATAACAGGTAAATATGACGTGAGGAAGCCCCGCGTGGTGGTGCAAGCCTGTAACCCTGAGAGGCTGAAACAGGAGGATCACAAGTTTGAGGCCAGCCTCGGTCACTTAGGCCAAGACCCTCCACAACTTAGTGAGATGCTGTTTCAAACTAAAGATTTTTAAAATAAGGCAGAATGCCCTTGGGTTCAATCCCCAGCACCACAGATAAATAACTAAATGATAACATGAGGGTACAGAGCGTCCCTCTTACTGCTTATAAAAGCAGTCGCCACTCAATAAAACATTTTTCATTCTGTTACTTATTTAAGAAGTAGTTCTTTTTTTTTTTTTTTTTTTTTTTTTTGGTGGTACTGGGGTTCCTGGAAGCCCTTCTATCTCCGGGCTACACTCCCAGACCTATTTTATATTTTTGAAACAGGGTCTCTTATGCCAGCGCGGCTGGCTTCGAACCTGCGCGATCCTCCTGTCTCCGCCTCCCAAGCGCGGGGATTACAAGCGTGCGCCACCACGCCCGGCTAGAAGTAGTTCTTAAACATCCAGTCTGTACGTATGCCTCTCCTCTCAGTGGTAAGTGCAATCAGTGGGTGCAGAAATGAGGACCAGAACAGAAATCTTCTTAAATGGAGATGTGGAAAGCAGGCTCTTAGGGTAGAAAGTGCTGGAGGGGCCTAAGGAGTTTAAGAAAGGCATCTTATAAATTGACATTTAGCAACTCTTTTTCCTCCAAAATAACTCTACTATCCAAACCCAATCTAGAAACACAAAAGGTCTAGTTAAAAATAGGGTCCCCAGTCCCCTCTCCCTGGGAGACTGTCAGGTGCGTCCACAGAACTTTGGACTTTATGTTTCCTCAGTTACACCCTAAGGTCTTCGAGGGAAAGATTCTCTCTTTCATTTTTGCATCTACTCTTTGAGCAGACAGTAGGAGCTCAAGAATGATTTCTTTGGAGTACATGGAGTTAATTAATAAATAATAATAGTTCTGAATAGTGAGCCTCCAACTGTGATCTGTCCTGGTTCTGAGTAGTAATGGTATGGACTAAAGATGGAAACGCATCCTGGAGAAGGTGGACTGGTGCTGGTCCCAAGGAGGTGAGGATCTCAGTAGGTGAGCTGAAAGGATAGGCAGTTCTCTTCTTGGCTTAGAGAGCTTGCAAAGACCAGTATGAACTTGGAAATTGGCCAAACAACAGAAGAAACTCCAGTGATGGGGGGAAAACTGAGAAAAGCTACTTGAAGTACAAAAGACAGGGTAGGCTGGGTGTTCTTGGGAGGCTGAGACCGGAGGATCTCGGTTTGCAGACAGTCTCAGTTACTTAGTAAGGCCCTCCACAACTTAGTGAGACATTGTCTCAAAATAAAGAATAAAAAACCGGGCTAGGGGTATAGCTCAGAGGTAGAAAGTCTCTCTGAGTTCCATCCCCAATACCACACAAAAATTTTTTTAATGAAGCTGGGGGTGTAGCTCAGAGGTAGATGCCTCTGGGTTCATTCCCCAGTAACACAAAAATAAATTAATTCAATAAATAAACAAACAAGCCAGGTCAACAGACTGATCCTGATGTTTTAGGACACAGAAACTAATTGTTATATTCTGATCTTGTTTACTTTGCACAAAGAGCCCCACTTGAGGCAAAGGGGACCCCAGTTCTCCTGGTGGTAGGAGCCTTTATGTCTAGAAAATCAAATTCTTTTTTAAAAATATACTTTTAGGAGCCGGGCGTGGCGATGCATACTTGTAATACCAGCATTTGGGAGTCTGAGACAGGAGGATTCAGATTCGCGGCCAGCCTCCGATACTTAGTGAAGCCCTCTGCAACTTAGTGAGACCCTGTTTCAAAATAAAGAATAAAAAATAGGGCATGTGGCTCGGAGGTAGAGTGCCCCTGGGTTCTATCCCCAGTGCAGAAAAAAAACAACAACAACAACCTTTTAGTGATGCCTTGCGGCCATAGAGCATAGGAGGTTTAGTGTGCTGGAAACATACACGGCACTCTTGGTGTATTTCCCTCCAGACCCTCCACCGCTTCCTCCCCCTTCCCTGTTCACAGTATTGAAGTTGATATTGATAACTTCACAAAGGTGGATTGGATTGACTGAATTGTCTTGGCCATCAAGTCTTCCTTTCCCCCTCCCCGCCCCTGTAAATCTCCTTCCACTCGCCGACTGGTTTCTCTCCTCATCTATCCAGTCTCTTGTTTTCCAGCTTCTCCTTGGCTTCCACATGTGAGAGAAAGCACATGACTCTCTACTTTCTGAGTCTAGCCGATCTCAACTAGCATCATACTCTCGGTTCCCATCCACTTTCCTGCAAATGACATAATTTTGTTTCTTTTTGTGTCTAGGTAAAATTCCATCGGGTATAGATCTCATAATCTTGTAATTCTACTCATTGGTTAACCGACACCTCGGCTGGTTCTACAGTTTGGCTGTTGTGAATTGTGCTGCTATACACATGGATATGCGTGCCTCACTATCACCATCTGTCTTCAGTTCCTTTGGAAAGATTCCCAGGAGTGATATAGCTGGGTCATGTGGTAGTTCCATACCCGGTCTAGAAGATCGAATTTTATGTTATGGTCTCCAAAGCTTCTGACTGAGGAGCAGAGCACTTACATTTCCTCTTTCTTTTTGGTTTCCAGCCAGAGATAAATGCAATTGTTACAAAGGCATTAACAGAGCCCTTTTAGACATAGAAATGATCCTCTTGGAGGAATGGTCTTTGGTTCCCATCCAGTAAGATGGGATCCAAGTTCTCACACACAGAATCACTTAAACACAGGATACAAAAGGCTAAGACCCTGAAACATTTTAGATTGAGTTTTGTCCACGGCGCTGAGTTATAGTTTTCAATGATTGAAATGGCTGTTTTTGACATCGACTTAGATTTTCACTCTCTATGCATTTTAGCGTCTAAAAAAATCAGCAGCCTCTACGATGGCGCCTCCAAAGCCACAGAGAGCTTGCTAGCCTTTGGGGAACACGTGGGCCCCAGCTTCAGCCACCTGTCACCATTGTTCTCCGTAAAACACCTTCGCTTCTTTCATTAGACATATGTGGACGCCTAATGCAGCTCTTCTGACTCTATAGATTTTTTTCTCTCTTAGTTTATTACATCCTTAAAAGAAAGTTAAATCATCCCTCCACAAGTAAATCCATGTTAACCAAAACAATGAAATTAAAAGAAAATGGGAAAATGGGTTAAATGCCTGGGAAAATGGTTGAAATTGTGGGCACTGCTCCAGTTAGATTTATGACGCTCCTAATTTCTAATTCCCAGTGGCCTCTTTTGCTTGTTCTGTAATGGGAGAGGAGATGATCTATGCTTGGACCTAGAATGAACTTGAAATGATGGATGGCATGGGCATTTAATAATTATGCTCTGTGCCTATAAAGGAAACTTCCCCTGCCTGGGCTGAAAGCTTAGCTCAGTTGGTTTGCAATTCCCGTAAAGGCCAAAGCCGACACTCCATGCGGACTTAAATACCACAGCGTCACTTTTTAAAGGATGCTGTGTGTAGTAAATTCTTTTGTCCTGAAATTCATAGAGAATGTTTTGTACCTCAATATAAAACTGAAAGAGAAGCACATTTGGAAATGATAATTCTACTCTAAGCAGTTCTAATAAGCGTGTGTCCCTTTCTATGAAAGTACAACTTCTTTTGAAAATAAAATGCAAAGAGGTAAAGATGCACCTCTGGTCCTAAGGTACAGAGATAACCACTGCTAATGTTTTCCTATATGCTCTTCCAAAACATTATACGTAAAAGCATTGCTATGGACTGCATGTCTGTATCCCAGACATCCATGTGTTGAGGTCCAGTGTGATAGTATTAAGAATGGGGCCTTTGGGAGGTGGTTAGAGTTATAAGAGGACAGAGCCCTCATCGTGGGACTCAACAGGGGGAGACACCAGAGCTCCCTCTCTCCTTGCATAGCACACAGCTGCAGCCAGGTGAGCAGACAGGGAGAAGGCAGCCCTCTCTCACCAGGTATCAGATCAGCCAGGACCTTCTTGGGTGTCCAGCCTCCAGAACTATGAGAAATAAATTTCTGTTGTTTAATCCACCAGCCTGTAACATTTTGTCATAGCAACTCAAGCAGACTAAGACAGACATATCTTTTCAAATGTGCACCCACGGTTTTCCATCCCTCTCACTTCCATCTTTTTTACCTTGTCCAAGCAGCTAAATCCGTTTGAAGAAAATAAAGGTTTTCTTGATAAACATTCTCCTCCAGAGCAGAGTAGTTAAAAGCAAAATATTCAGGATGTCTGTGTTCAAACCTGCCACCTCTTATCTGTGTGACATTAGACAAGCTACTTAATCTCTCTGTGCCTTGTATTCTTCAACTAAAGTGGGATGTTTACAGCCTTACTACAAAAGGCTGTTGTAAGGGTCAAGTTGATAAGTATATATGTATGGCCTTTAATTTCTCTACAGAAATTCACCATTACTATTATTATTATTATTATTAATCAGAGACTCCTCTAGTGAAGCATCATATCAAAAATCTAAAATATGGGAGGAAGGCAGACAGACATGGAGGAAAGAGAGGAAAGGACAAGAAGCCAAAGGGAAAAAGGCCCCTGACAGCTACCTGAGGCTAACTTCATAGGAATCAAAGAACAAAAGGAGAACTGTCCCAAGCCCAACTTGGACAGCATTTCTGTATGACATAATTCACATTGTGAGAGAAATACAGTATTCCTCATGAAATGCTTATGCAATTTTTTTTAAGGATTAAGACTTGTTCTGGGAAAATACGTCCTGCCTTGACTGTCAGTCAAGAGTCTACTTAGTGGACACACCCTTCCATCTATGGGGACAGTCCCAGGTTCGATTCATTTTAGTCATTAACAGTGTGCTTGCACTCTCAAATATGTGCTAATTTATTGAAACAAGAAATTCATTGGATGAGTATATATAGCTTAACAATGATTAGCTGACCGTTCTTTTCCAATAAATTGTAATTCCCAAAATAAATCTTTAGAATATGTCCAATCTTTTTCCTTTGTGAAACACTAAAATGAAACCTTGACACATGATCTTAACAAAACTGTCAGTAAACATTTTTTTTTTCTTTTGGTGGTACTGGAAGCCCTTCTATCTCCGGGATACACTCCCATGGGCTACACTCCCAGACCTATTTTTTAACTTTTTTTATGTGGAAACAGAGTCTCTTAAGCCAGCGAGGCTGGCTCCGAACCAGCGTGATCCTCCTGTCTCCGCCTCCCATGCGCAGGGATTACAAGTGTGAACCACCACACCTGGCGTGAGAAAAGTATATTTTATTTTATTTTATTTTTAATATATATTTTATTGGTGCACTGTAGTCAAACATCTCAATGGAATACAAGACTTGTGAGGATATACACGCACAATCACCCAATAGCCCTTTATCCAATCCCATCCCATTCCCTCCCCCTATCTCGATCCCATGTTTGATTTAGTGATTAACTTTGATATATTTGTTTATTTACATCATGTGCTTTAAAGAGATTCCATCTTCCCCCATCCCATCCTCTCTGACTGGTCACCTTAATTACTTCTCCATAGGCCCCTTTCTTCAACTAGATTTCCTCCTATTATCCATTTCTTCCTAGTTTTTGCATATTAGGGAAAGCATCTGATTCTTTATTTTTTGTAGTATTTATCTGTGTATGCCACATTGTAAGTTCCAATCCCACTCTTGAAGGCCCTGGCACCAGCCTGGCCACCCGGCAGACTCTGATCCCAGCCTCGCTGGCTCCAGCACCAGCCTTGCATTACAACCGGCTCCTATTCCAGCCTCGCTGGCCCTGGCATTGGACTCACCCCTCAGCAGGCTCTGATCCCGGCCTCGGAGGTCCCAGCACTGGCCTTGCCTCATGGCTGGCTCCAATCCCAGCCCTGCTGGCCCCGACACCGGCCTTGCCTTAAGGCAGACTCCTATCCCGGCCTCACTGGCCCCAGCACAGGCCTCACTGTTTGGCAAGCTCCTATCCTGGCCTCAGAGGCCCTGGCACTGGCCTTGCTGTGCATCGGGCTCCAGTCTCTGTCACTATGAGCAGGTCATCTACAGATGTTCCCTTTTTTCTTCCTTTATTTTTCTTTTGTGGTACTAGAGTTCCTGGAAACCCTTCTACCTCCGGGCTACACTCCCAGACCTATTTTTTATATATATTTTTGTTTGGAAACAGGATCTCTTAAGCCAGTGAGGCTGGCTTCGAACCTGAGCGATCCTCCTGTCTCCACCTCCCAAGCACTGGGATTACAAGTGTGTGCCACCATGCCTGGCATTCTTCCTTTTTTTTTTTTTAATATGAGAAAGCAGTACATGTCTTTTGCAAAAGCTGGGACCCCAAATACCTAGTGGCAATAAATTTTGTCTTCCCTCCAAAGGCAGAGGTCCACAGCTTCACTTCGGAGAGCAGGCTCTGCTGCTCCATGTATACCCTGGTCTCCCACTCTGTACAGAGGAGCGTGGTGGCCATGAGGGCTGGTGTCTCCCAGAACACGCAGCATGGCGGCCTATCCTGGCTATGCAGAGCTCCCTCTGATACCCCCCAAACCCTTTTACCACTTAGCATGTTGTCCAGAATTCCCAAGCTTGTGTGGCAGGAGCAGTCTACTTTTGGGGAGATTTCCTCAAAAGTTCAAGGTGAATTGGACTGGATCTGTCTGCCCCTCCAATTACTGGTCACTACCACCACCACTGCTGCCACCACCATCTCGGTTCTCTCCTGAACACCTTTCCCCCACAGTATGATTTCCAGAACTCCTGAGCATGTGCGGCAGTAGCAGTCTACCTTTGAGGACATTTCTTTAAAATTTTAAGGTGGGTTGGATTGGATCTCTACCTCTACCAAATACTGACCACTGCTGCTGCTGCCACAGCCATCTCGTTTCTCTTCCGAGCACCTTATTCACAAAGCATGTTTTCCCAATTTCCCGAGCATGTGTGGCAGTAGCATTCTGCCTTTGGAGCGATATCTTCAAAAGATCAAGGTGGATTGAAACAGATCTCTGCCTCTCCCAGATACTGGCCTCCACCACCGCCATCGCTGCCGCCATTGGATCGGATCTCTGCCTCTCCCAAATGCTGGCCTCTGCCACCCCTGCCGCCACCGTCTTCCTCCTGGTTCTCCGCTGAGTTCCTTCCTTACATGGTATGAAGTCCAGAATACTTAAGCATGTGCGGCAGGAGCAGTCCCCCTTCGTGGAGATTTTTTTTCCCAAAAGTTCAAGGTGGATTAGTTAGGATTTTTCTGCATCTCCTGCATCTTGGTTGCTGCCACCACCATCTTGACCCCTCTCCAATATTTTTTTTTAAGAGAAGACAGTATGTGTGTTTTGAAGAGGTTGTGAGATCGAGCACTCAGCAGCAATGGATTTTATCTCCCCTCCACAAGTGGAGGCCCACAGCCTCACCACATAGAGCAGGATCTGCTGTTCCAAGCACATCCCGGCCCCCAGCTCAGCATAGAGGAACACGGCAGCCAGGTGCACTGAGCTCACCGGGACACGCAGCTGGGCTTCCCACCCGGCACTGCTGGGCTCCCTCCACCACTCCTGGATCATTTTTCTCAAAAGGTATGTTGTTAAGAGTTCCCCAGCATGCGCAGCTGAAGTGGTCTTTTCTCTAATCTCTTCTGGAATGTTCTTCCAAAAATCACTTTTCTTGCATGGTGGGAGCCTCCTTGTCATCTTGCTTCTAATTCCGCCATTATCCATTCTCTCTCCTGTATTCTAGATAGGAAGTCATGGCTGGAAATGTCTCCTTAAGTTGTCCCACTCAGATATTAAACCAAAATCTGATGTCCAGGGCTTCTCGGAGGAATGCATGTCTTTTTAGGTGGCCGCAGTCACCACTGCGGCCGCCACCATCTTCCTCTCTCAAACATTTTTGTTTAACAAAAACTTGATAGAAAAAGGAGAAGGTATCTTGACACACCATCCAATATGCTTATGATCTGCCAAAAACATGTTACCAACAATCAACAATGGGAATCTGAAATTATAAACATAATACTATTTACCTTAGCATAAATCTATAAAATACTTAGATATAAACTCTTTAGACTATAGAGTAAGACCTATAATAAGAAACTACAAAATTTTGGCAAAAAAATTAAAGATCTAAATAAATGCAGACATAGGTGTCCCATGTTTATGGATAGGAAGACTTAGCATTTTCAAGGTGTCAGTTCTTCCCTACTTGATTTATAGATCCAACACAATCTCAGTCAAAATCTAATCAAAGTATTTTGTGGATATTAACAAACTAATCCTAAAGTTTATGTGACTCAGACAGTACAATAGTAAAGAAGGAGAACAAAGTGGAACTAACAGTACCTATCTCAACTTACTATAAAGCAACAGTAGTCAAAATAGTATGGTATTGGTGAGAAAAGAGACAAATAGATCATGAAATAGACCCACAAAGAATCAACTGATCTTTGACAAAGGAACAAAAACAAGGGAGAAAAGATTGTCTTTTCAACAAAATGTGCTGAAACAGCTGAATATCTACATGTAATAAAAAATTTAAAAAACTCTACAAACACACCTTACACTTTGCACACACCAAAAAAAACTCAAAATGAATTATAGACCTAAATATAAAATGTAAAACTAAAAACTCCTAAAAGATAATATCTGAAAAAAAATCAATATGACCTTTGGTTTAGTAATGACTTTTTACGTAAAACACCAAAAGCCTAACTATGTACCGTGAGGATTATTCCAGTTACTAAATAACCCACATTATATTGGCTAAACTGAGATGTCAACTTTTGTATTTAATAAGTGATTTTTATATCAGTTTTATATCATTAGATATTTAGATTGGTTCCAACTTTTGGTAAATAAATAGCACTATAAAATTTTTCTATTTGCATCTTTTTCAAACACAAGTGATTCTTTGGTAAGGCTTAGTTTCTAAAAGTAAAACTGTTTGATACAGTCATATTTGTGATTAAGGCTTTTCATATTTATGATCAAATTTCCCTATAGAAATATCCCAGTCTCTACTCCTTCCAGGCTATTTTTTTCCAATGCCGAGTGTTATTATTATGTAAAAACCAATGCTAACTCCACACAGTTTACTGCTAATGAGCTTAAATAAATTTTCACATGTTTCTTAGCCATCTATAATTCCTTATGATAATTTTACTAAAAGGTATTTTAAGTTAATTAACATATTAAAGAAAATACTGGCCAGGGATCCACTTTTAACAAAACTAAATTTCTAAATCTATAATCCCTCATATTCAGTAATAGTAAATAATGAATTCAAAAGTTGGTTTTTAGCACAGAAAACAGATGACAGAGTTACTTTTCTTCAAGGAACTTTATAATTTAGACTTCTGTTAGTGACTATGTGCTGATTTTTTTTTAAAAAAAAAAAGATCTTTCAGGAACTTCAATATCAGCTAGAAAGTGTTAAAATAATATTTTGCTATGTAACACATCTAGTGGAAACAATAAATCTATGAGTAGATATACAGGCAAAGTAAATACCAAAAATCAAGAATGCTACTTAGATGTGCTAACCTTTCATTCCACCTCTACCATGGGGAGGTTTGCTAATGTAGTGTGTGTGTGTGTGTGTGTGTGTGTGTGTGTGTGTGTGTTACTAGGGATTTAACTCAGGGACATCTTACCTCTAAGCTGTACCCTCAGACCTTTGTATTTTTATTTTTGAAACAGGTTCCCACCAAATTGCTGCGGCTGGACTAGAAACTTTCCTACTCCTGTCTCAGCCTCCCCAGTAATGGGACTATAGGCATATGTCAGCTTGTTAATGGATTTGAATGACTTCTGTGCCATGCTTTGAATATGTCCCCAAAACTTCATGTGTTAGAAACTTACTCCCCAAATCCATGGAATCTGGAGGTGTGGCTTTAATGAGGGACTAGAATTAGACAAGGTCATGGGGGTGGGCTCCCCACTTGTAGCTTTATAAAGAGAGAACAGAGACCTGAGGGGCCCGCTTGCTCTGTCGCCCCTCCAGCTTGTCATGATGCAACCAGACAGCCCGTGCCAGGTGCTGATGCCGTGCGCTTGGATGCCCTGCCCTCCAGCACTGTGAGTCAAATGAACTTCTAATCCTTATAAATGACCTGGCCTCCCATGCTTTGTTATAGGACAGCAAGCAAACAGAGACGCCACGTTTGCCATGAGTAGCTGGCATAGATCTCTTAAAGTCATAGGACCATCACCCCAAATGCAGCAGGATATAAATCCTTCCTTTTACTTGTTAGGGACTCACCAACCCCCTCCTAAAAGGCTTACAGCCAAATCCTGAAAGCGTTATGAAGAGAATGGGAGAAGGTCAACAGGAAATAAGACATCTCCTAAAGACAAGAAGCAGACGGAAGCGTGTGGCTGCGGTGGCTTTGAACTCAGCCGTGGAAGCCCCCAACCTGCCTGCTGCTGGGAGAGCAGGGAGACTGGGGCTCAACACAAGGCATCTGTGTGCACATTCATTCCAAGGTCTCCGCCCTGGCCATGCCCATCTTCACCACGGAGCAAGAGAAGTAACTAGGTGTCCCTAGTCTCTTCCCACATGGAAAAGCAAACAAAAGGCTGAAACAGAAATTAAAGGATGCTCTTTAAAGATGAGCACAGTGCCTTGCCTACAGCCTAGCCAGGACACCAAAAGGCACTGAAGGATGCTCATGCAATGGCTAGCGCCCTCCCCTCCTACCCAAGCAGCAGTCACCGCCACCCTCACAAAGCTCCAATCAGACTATGTTCCCATACTTAGGTATGAACAAGCAATCAACGCTTACCAGACATCTGAGGACAGCCTAGGACATGAAAAAGAGACAATTAATGCCATTTACATTCCGAAGGCACTGGCTGTGAGATTTCAGGAGGCTGTATTTCCCCCCACCATAAAAGTCACTAGATCCAAAGCACAGAACTTCCAAAAATACTACTGTTAATATCTCTTTGATTTTGCTGAGCATCAATACAAGTCTGTTTGCAAATTTCCAATGTGCAGATGGTGTTACTTCCCTTAAGGTGCACAGAGAGCTAGGATGTGGTCCCTGACCGTAATTAAAGTCAGCACTGTTAAGGGCGTCTGCCAGGCCCTATGAATCTTACACCTGCAGGGCATTTGGGTTTGCTATATCCGTGAGTACATTTTACTTGCTATAAAATCAGGGTGCTACTTTAAAAAAAATGTTTGCAAGAGCTGTATTCACCTTGAATAGCTGCTTTTCATGCTTTGAAGTTTGAGGAAGAATTAAATGCTATATTATTCAGAACTCATTTGTAGAAAACAGGAACGATGTTTGCATGCACCTGTGTGCTCTCGCGGGTTCCCAAACAGTGGTATAGGAAAACTTTCTCTTCCCTCCCCTTAGTCCATGTGCTGCTACCATTTTAATCCCGGGAAATAGACATGGAAGGAGACACTGGTAAGGAAGAAGCACATGACTAAATTCATCTACCAGTGAAAACATTTTATTTATAAAAACAATGGCTACAAGCTGGGTGTGGTGGTGCATCTTGTAATCCCAGTACTTGGGAAGCTGGGACGGGAGGATCCCAGGTTTGTGGACAGCCTCCGCTTCTTAGTGAGGCCCTCTGCAATTTAGTGACACCTTGTTTCAACATAGAGAATTTTTAGAAAATGGCTGCACCCTTCTTCCAAATCCCATTATTTGGGGAAGAAGCCAGAAATGCCATTCTGTTGTCTCTGGTGGTTTCTTTTTCTTCCTCAGGGACTTGGGGCATTGCTCTGCTTGGCTTTGTGTTGGGTTTTTTTGTTGCTTGTTTGTTTTGATTTGGGGGGTTGGGGGAATTTTTATTTTTTTTCTTTCTTTCTTTCTTTCTTTCTTTTGCAATTCCAAACTTATTTTAAAAGACAAAAATACCAGAGCCCAGATATTAACATTTTCAGCTTTAAGACTATTATAAAAATTTGGCAAAAAAAAATGGTTTTGCTTTTTATTTATTCATTCATGTTTTCAGGCTATTGCTAGAAATTTACAATAAAATCTTCCATCATTTTAAACATAAATTGATAGTAGATTTTTCTTTTTTATATATGCCTTTATTGGTGCGCTGTAGTCTCATAATGTGATCCAGGTGACAGGGACATCACGCACACAGCACTCGGTGAGCTTCCCCTGGCTTTCTCTCCACCCTCTCCCTTCCCCTTACTCGATATTGAGATGGGAATTGGTAATGTCATATATGTGAATAATGTTAAAGTCTTTCCTTCAATAATTCTCCTCTCTCACACTACGACCCTTCCCCTAGACCACCTCCCTGGCTCCACTGGAGTTTCCCCTGCATTATCGAAAGTCCCCCTCGTATCTGGATTACTTCCTAGATTCTACATACGAGAGAAAAACATGGCCCTTCACTTTCCGTGACTGGCTAATCTCACCTAACACAATGTTCTCCAGGTCCATCCACTTTTCTGCAAGTGACAATAATTTTGTTCAACTTTATTGCTGAGTAGAATTCCGTTGTGTGTATAATCCATAATTTTGTAGTCCATTCATCTGTTGATGAGCACCTAGGTTGGTTCCATAATTTAGCCACCGAGAATTGTGCTGCTAAAAACACGGATATGCATGTATCTTCTTGGCTTTTAAAAATAAAACTGAAGCAAGTAGCTGGTGCAATCCTCAATATTTTATAGAGAACCATCGCAAACAAACTCTGATGTTTTAGTACAGGATACTTCAGAGGTCTTTGCTGTCCTCAGTAATGCTGTTGCTCAATGGCTTTCAGTTGCATAATAAGTACTTTATTAAGGGCAATGCAAATCTCACCAGCAGAACAGTAATATGTTTACAAGAAGTGGACTGGAAGCAATCTGAATGTGTTCCCAGACAGAAGAAACAAACAAACAAAAAAAAAAACACAATCTTGAAGGCTGCATTTCTAATCTTAGAAAGCAAGAGTACCATTTCAGTGCCTCGTACTGCGTAGACGAGGAAAAACTGAAATCTGCTAGCAACTCCTTCCTCGCCACCGATAAAGAGATTATAATAGTCCAGTGAGCACAGGGTTAGGAGATAAGATTGTAGTGAGTGGCAAAGGAAGACTGAGCCTAATAAAACTTGGCTAAGTTTCCACCCTGTCCGTGCAGCACTGACAGAGGACAGCTGTTGACATCACTATCAACGTCTAGAAACACAATCTCTCGTGCTTTCAACTGGTTCTCGCAGGAACACCATAGGCTTCCCCGGCCCCTCCGTGCACACTCAGGGAAGCGGCCTCGGAGCCAGAGTAGCTCAGACCAGGTCCTGGACTCTCTTGAGCCTCGATGGGCTTTCAGACAAGTTCTGACTCGTTCCTCAACAGCTAGCCTTTACAGTTAATGGTCCCCAAGTCCTATTCTCACCACGTAAGAGCTGTCAGAGGCATGAGTGGCCACAAAGGAGGGGCTCCACTTAAGTCCCTGCACCTCGGTCGTCAGTGAATCACTAAGCACGGTCACCTCCAAATGCTGTTGTCACAGACTTTCCTTAAGTTGGAAGAAATCCATTCCAGGATGAGAGAGGCAGACACCATCCCTCCCGCACTCTAACTTGCTTGTTTGATTGGTTTTTGGTTTGGGGGTTTTGTGGGCTAGGGATTGGTACTGGGGATTGAACCCAGGAACATTCTACCTCTGAGCTAGATTCCCAGCCCTATTTTATTTTTTTAACTTGAAATAGGGTCTTGCTAAGTTGCTAAAGGTGCTGGGGGATCTCACTAAATTGCCGAGGCTGGCTTCAAACCTGTGATCCACCGGGTGTGGTGGTGCACGCTTGTAATCCCAGCATTTGGGAGGCTGAAACCGGAGGATCACGGTTGGCAGGCAGCCTCAGCTACTTAGTGAGGCCCTTTGCAACTCAGTGAGACCCTGTTTCAAAATAAAGAATAAAAAATAGGGCTCGGGGCGTAGCTCCGAGGTAGAATGCCCCTGGGTTCCATCCCCAGTACCACAAAATAAATAAATAAATAAAAGAACTGTGATCCTCCTGTCTCAGCCTCCCAGGTACTGGGATTATAAGCATGCGGCACCACACCAGCCTCTGCACCCTAACTTGAACTCATCCCTGACCTGCACAGCTGCTCATAGGAGTTGACAAATGTTTTTCTAGATTTCTCAGTTAAAGTTCTACCTAAAAGCCTCAGGCAGTCACAAAAGCAAACAGTCCAATGGTAGCTGTTTGCCCTTTTTAATGCCAGACCAATAGAAACTAGCAGAAAAACTCACTGCACTCAAGAACTTGGCATGGTGAGCATTCAGAGCAGCTTCCAAACAGGACCTCCTGACAGCCAGGACCAGAACCAAGCCCCTTGTATGCCGTCTGTCTGCTTCTCTCTCTCTCTCTCTCTCTCTCTCTCTCTCTCTCTCTCTCTCTCTCTCTCTCTCTCTCCTCTCTCCCCCCCCCCGCTCCCTCTCCCTCTCCCTCTCCCTCTCCCTCTCCCTCTCCCTCTCCCTCTCTCGTGTGGTACTGGGGTCTAAACTCAGGGACATTCTACTTCCTAGATACACCCCCAGCTCTTTTTATTTTTACTTTGAAATAGAGTCTTGCTACACTGCTAAGGGTCTAAGTTTCTAAAGCTGTCCTCGAGCCTGTGATCCTCCTGTCTCAGTTTCTCAAGTGCTAGAAGTACAGGTATGTGCCACCCCACCTGGCTCCTTGCATTTATTACACTCTGGCCGAAATTAAGTGACAGGACTATGAATTTTCTAGCAGGGAAAACAAAAACCCACTCTGGTATTGGCAACATCTTGAGGTTGCATTCCATCCAGACCCACATTTTTTGTTTTCTGTAAGCAAACCTCTGTTAATTCTATGGTTTATCAAGTGACGTGAAGTTAGAATAATGAAACTACACTTTCCTGACTCTAACGCTTTCTGACAGATGCTTACGAACTTCTCTCTCATTGTCCGCCAGGTGAAATAGACACTAGAGCCTGTAGGACATGGTTCTCCCTGGATCTCCGTGGAACCAAGAAGAGAGGTTTGCTGAAGTTCCATTCTCATATAAACAACCTGGGATTTGCAAGAGGAGCTCCGCAGCTTCTAAGACATGGGCGCCATGCAAGAGGTGAACTGGCCCAGTTCTCCTTACTTTGCAGAGGACCCTTGCCTAGACCTACAGAAAGCCCATTTTTGCTGACAAACTGGTAGCAACGTGATCTGTGATCTGTTAGCCAGGAAAATGTACTCCCCTGGAACTGTAATGTTTGACAGCAAATATTATTGCTGTGATTTTCTAAGGGCTTAAAATCAAATTGCTGGCACCTGTGGCTCTCTAGCTCCCCCTTAAATTTCAAGAGATCCACTTGAGTCAGTGTCTGCCATTTTGCTTCCGCTGAACAAAAGGGCATATTTTTGTTTTTATTTTGAGCCTCCAAGCAGGTGTGAGGAAGCCATTCACGGAGCTGGAGAGCCAGCGTTCAGAACAGCTTGCACATGTGGGCTTACACTAAGTTTTGAGCCAGCTCCAAAGCTCTGGGACGTCTCCCAAGTTTGAAAAGTACACACCAGCCACTCCACTTGAATCTCCTTTGAACATCATTCCCCAAGTTTTGTGACTTCTCAAATGAAGACACTAGCGAGCTTTCTTTGCCCACTTGCCCTACCTAAGCTGAGACCCCCAAGGCAGCCTCCAGACATTGACTGGTCTAGTGGCCAGCAGAAAGCACAGGTGCAGAAGCTGCCCACCCCGCCTCCAGGGGTCTCCTTGACACCAACGCTAGCTACTCTCTGGAAGGCAGCTGCTGGAAATTGAATTGGTAAAGGCAAAATGTATGGGTCAGCAAAATAAAAGTATCAGCATTCTATGTGATTCATCATTAGTCACCAGCCTGGAAGATATCAACTAAAGGCCCCAGCATTATTCTCTTGGCCAAGGAATAGATTCTACACTCAGGTACTTCTACTTCCCCAGGAGCCTCCAAATATTTGTAACTCCCTACTTTTTCCCACTGTGGACAAGCAGAATTCCTGCTATTCATAACAAATCTTATTATAAGCCGGGCATGGTGGTGCACACTTGTAATCCCAGTACTTGAGAGGCTGAGAGAAGAGGAGGATCACAGGTTCGCAGCCAGCCTCAGCTACTTAGTGAGGCTCTCCACATCTTAGTGAGACCCTGTTTCAAAATAAAGAATAAAAATAGGACTAGGGGTGTAGCTCAGTGGTAGAAAGCCTCTAGGTTCGACCCCTGGTACCACAAAAAAAAACTTATTATAAATTATTATAATTCTAGAAAGGGAACGGATGGTGTGGTATTATATGAGTGGGGGAGAGTGGGGGAATACTACTGAGGAGGGTCACATCAGAAGATGAACCCTAGGATCGCACAGTAGGATTCTCTCTCAACTACAGAGGCACCACACATACTCCTTCAACTTCCGTCTACCATTTCCAGGGAGCACCCAAGGGTGCAAAGGAGGAGCTTCCTAACAGCAGAAGTAAAGGTATCACCCTATTGTGATTTTGAATAGCCCTCTGCCTTCCTTTGCAAGAAGAGACGTCGATGGAGCTTCCTAGCATCTCTGTTGTGGCCCAGGATTGGATGCAAAGGCTAGAGCTTGGGTCACTCTCTTGTCCCTCCTTCCTGGATTGCTTCCCAAGAACAAGCTTTGAAGATGGTGAGATGCAGCCAGTAGTAAGCTCTTCGTGAGCTCAGTCCTAGCCACAGAACAGAGATGGAAGCTTCCACACTGTCAAAATAACAAGAATCAGACTCTATGCTGGAATCCCCACCAAGGAATCCACTCACAAATAAGCATTACTAACGTGGACTCTATGGAAGATCTCAACCAGGAGACAGTGGGGAGTCACGTGTTACATCACACAGCCCACAGCACAAACCTTACAATCCTCACTAAAGACTCTGATGCTCCAGCCCCTGCTTCCAACTTGCAACCATAAAACCATCCCTGGGATGCTTCACTGCATCCTCTCTCCTAGGAAGCTGGTTAGACACCATCCTTTATTATGTTACATTCTCTAGGGGATCTCATTTAGGATCCTCACTGCTGGTAATTAATCTTGTAAACAACTGCAATACTCTTACAAACAGGAATTACAATAGATGAAACTCAACACTCACCAAAGCATCAAAGTAATCAAAAAGCAAGAAAAACCGGAACGTTGTGCAGGTATTAGCAACAGACAGCCCCATCTGAAGAGCCAAGCTCACAATGACTGTGAGCTGAGCACTTTGGTTCCACTGGCAATAGCAGCCAGCGATCACAGGTGCTCTAGAAACCCGAGGCCAGCCAGGCACGGTGGCGCACGCTTGTAATCCCCCCGCTTGGGAGGCTGAGACAGGAGGATCGCACAGGTTCGAAGCCAGCCTCAGCTACTTAGAGAGGCTCTCAGCAACTTAGTGAGACCCTGTTTCCAAATAAAATATAAAATAGGTCTGAGAGTGTATTCCGGAGTTAGAAAGCCCCTGGGTTCCATCCCCAGTAACACACACACACACACACACACACACACACACACACACACACTTATTTCTACCTTGTCAAACTAATTGTCTATTTCCAAGAGTTACCTGGACAACGAACCCCTGATCTATGCAAATTATACAGAACAGTAAACGCGACAGCCTCTTGGGTTTTCTCCACCCTGACTTCCCACGTCTTTGGCCTAAAATGTCCTAATGTTTTAAATTCCACTCAATTCTTATGCATAAGGCTAGGATTCAGCTAAACTTTCCAAATGCTTGCTTAGCTTCATATAATAGAAATATAGTTACTTTCTTTAAATTTTAATTTTTTTCCTCAGCAAGACAGGGTTCAGGGCACTTAATGAAACAATGTTGTAAATGTCCTAAAAAGCATTTTTCTTTCAAATATCCTAAACTCCCCCTACTAGGAAAGTAGGTTAGAAAATTATACTTCAACATAAAGAAACAGCACACACATTAAAAGCAATCACTAAGAAGACACTCCAGAGGATCAGACACAAAGCATTATTTGAGAGGAAATAGCTTATGTTCCTAACAAAGTACGGGACTGTGCAGAAACCTCATAACATGTACAGGGAAGGACCGAAAGGACATTAGACCAAGAGTGCATGGGTCATCTTCTGAGCTGAGCTACCTGGGTTGATACGGGTGGAACAGCCAGAGATGGAGGTTCAGCACGTTAGCCACTGCAACAGTCGGCTTGGCTGGGTAACTGCGATTTAGACTCAGTGGTAACCTACCTGCCCCTAACGATTGGGATTCCAGGGCTCTCCTGGTATCGCAGATAGGAGATCGTTCAAAGAATTATAGAGAAAGGAATATCGGCACAGATTTATTATACACGACTTCATCCTCCAGCATGGCTCAGGGGACACTCCCATGTCTCAGGCTTTGAGAATCACAGTAGCAAGCAAAACCCAGAATCATCACGCAGCTCTCTGATGACTGTGTGCTGGATGTGGAAGTGATGGTGGAGGATGTCTCCATTGAGACGGGGCCCCGCCCCCAACTCCAAGGGGAATGGTGGAATCACAGAGCCACAGAGGATGACACAACACTTAACTCTCAGGGACAAGGTGACACATTTGGGGTGATGGGAGCCCGAGTGACATGACAAATCAGAATCCTCCCAGCATTCGGGAGGCTGAGACAGGAGTATCTTGGTTCGAGGACCGCCTCAGCTACTTAGTGAGGCCCTTTTGCAACTCAGTGAGACCCTGTTTCAAAATAAAGAATAAAAAATAGGGCTGAGGGCTTAGCTCAGAGGTAGAATGCCCCTGGGTTCCACCCCCAGTACCGCAAAAAAAAAAAAAAAAAAAAAAAGTATACTACATGGCGGTT
Source organism: Muscardinus avellanarius (assembly GCF_963383645.1). Taxonomy (NCBI): domain Eukaryota; kingdom Metazoa; phylum Chordata; class Mammalia; order Rodentia; family Gliridae; genus Muscardinus; species Muscardinus avellanarius. The sequence goes on from NC_137800.1 coordinate 9,795,019, forward strand.
CCTTTTTTTTTTTTTTTTTTTTTTTGAGGGAATGTATCACATTAAATGTGCCACTCTGACCCATTTACCCATCAGACTTCACATTCAGAACAGGGACCGGAGGCTAAGAGCAATTTACTGTCTCTTGAGCCTTAAGACTCAGAACATCCGTGATGCGTGAATTCTCTATTGAAACTTGCCACACTGTGCAAAGCCTCTGACAAGATTCAACGGGGGAGTCACAGCACAGGGCTCTGCAACCTTCACAGGAACATTCTTTCTTTGAGAAGCAGCTGCTAGCTTTCATCTGTGCCTGAGAGGGACTGGACACCTAGCCACAGCGCCTCCTGTGGTCATTGGCCTGAGCTTCCTGTCAAGAACAGAGTGCTCGGAGTGTCTGATACAGGGCCTCACCTGGTTGGAGATGCACAAGACCACAGATGCATGTTTTATAGAGATTAGAGGCATAGTAATGAATCCAACTCCAGCAGCTTCCGGAAGGCAGAGGAAATTTCCTGAGCAGGTCTCTCAGACTTCCCTGACACCTGGTCCTCTTCTCTGTACAGCCTTCCTCAGCATATGTGTATACTCTACGTTCCTTGGATTTACTGACCGAGGCAGGTGATGGACGGCTCTGCACCATATGGAACATGGAATGGATTTATTATCGCCGGGTCAGAAGTGCCCCCAGAGGACAAAAGAAGAACTGCAGTCAGGGCATTGCCTGTCTCCTTGGGAGAGTCAGAAGCCCCGTGGTCCATGGATTCCAGTGCAGTGGCTATTGTCAGGGACCTGGAGAGAATAGGATGGGGAGAAGAGTGGCTGGGTGTGTTCGGGTGGATCTCTGGGAATATCCATGAGATGTAAAGATGTGTCCATCTGACAGCTCACTCTGGGCACCCCCTGCCCCAGAGGCTCTTGATAATCAGGAAAGTGTAAGCAGCCTCTTTCCGGGAGACCCAGCCTGTGCAAGAAGCATTGGTGCTGGGCTGGGGCTCTGCACACACCCACTGGTGTGAGTGTCTCTCCATTAAGACTAGTCTAGCTACCACCACTGCCTAGTCCTCGAAGAGAAATTAACACGGGTCCTGCATGACTGGTCCTGCATCTTCCCCTGGGAAGAAAGAGCTGCAGCTGTCCAGTTGTGGATCATCCTTGACCTCTTCTACAAAAAGAAGCCATAAATTTGACCTCACTGGAACAGACACACATTGGACTTTCTGGATATAAGTGTCTCTGTCAGTATGAATATCTGTGGACTTACAACTCACCTCATTCACCGTCAGTTCATGCAATAATGCTTCTGACCCACAAACTCATTTCACAGCAAATAATTGAAATTATGGCCTCATAATGATAGTCACCCATCTTAACAATGACAGCAATCTAGCCTACTTGCGAGGCTAAGACAGAAGGATCAGAGGTTCAAGGCCAGTCTCAGTAACTTAGTGAGGCCCTCAGCAACTTAGTGAGACCCTGTTTCAAACTAAAAAATAAAATAGGGATGGGGAGTGGCTCAGAGGTGGAATGATTCAATCCTCAGCCATCCGTAGAAAGAGTAAGCCTGACAGAAGGCTTCATTATGATATCAGTTAGGTTGACAACATCCCAGAAAATTGAAGTACCTCATAAAAAGCAAGCTATTCTGAATCATAACTAATACACTGCTGTTTTCTCCCATCATGCTCAGAAGACCGGAGTCCAAAAATAAGTGGATGAAATGAAAGTTAACTCCCTTCATTATTCAGCTAACAAGCTACTTGCAAAATTTCTGGTTTCTGTCATTCTCTATTTAAGCTGTGTTGGTTTGAAGGCACTAGTTCTCAGGAAGTAATGCTTCCACTCAGGACAAATACAAGGGTTCCAATACACCTACCATTGGGCCCTTTGGGGGTCCTCAAAGAAGGGTGTTTCTGAACTATCTGATTGATGCTGATTTCAAGTTAACTGGGTTACTTCACAAGGAGATAAGTGGATATTTCTGGAACACGGTGGTTCCAGTAGATTCTCCAAGATTCTCTTGGTACTTCCTTGTTCAACAATATTAGTTCATGGAAAACTATAGAGAATAAAACACAAGACCACTGAGGATTCAGACTTTTGAAGAATCAAGATTGGAACGTTCTAACAGATAAGGATGCCACTGGTTTAGGTACTGGGTTAAGGAAAAGAGGGTGAATAAGACAGTGAAGAAAGGAAGGTTTTGTAAATATATATTTAGAATGTAAAATATATCTAGAATGTAACAAAGACAGTACATAGATTGCCCACATACCTTTCACCTATTTTCCCTTAATATTTCCATCTTACATTACTGGAGTACATTTGCCAAACCAAGAAATCAAGGTTGGTGCTTTGCAACTGACTAAACATCTCTGAGGTTTCAGCAGCTTTTCATTAATATCTGTTTTTGTATTCCATCCTCTGGTCCAGGAAATGATCCCTAGACTTGGTTGTCATGGCTCCTTAGTCTCTTCTGTCTGAAAGCATTCCCTGGCTACCCTTGTTTTTAATGACATTGACAATTTTGAGTCCTGGTCAAATATTGTGAAGAATGCCCCTCCATTTAAGTCCGTCTGCCATTTCTCTCATGATTATACCCAAGATGTTGTCCTCTGAGGTCATATATTTTGGAAAGAACGCCCCTGAGGTCCGGTGGCCTTCTCCTCACCTCTTTTCTGGGGTACATCGTTAATGACATTGCCCTTCATTTCTTCATTAAGATTGTGTTTGCCAATTTCACCACTGCAAAAGACTATTTTTCCCCTTCTGCACTCTGTTTATCAGATATGAGTCAGAAAGTCCAGCTCAATACCCAAAGGCAGGGTAGGGAGAAAATGAAGCTCTGTCTCCTGCCAGGAGAAAGCATCTATACATGTATCTGGCATTCATCTGTGGAGAGTGTTGTCTCTTCTCTCCATCCGTCTATTTACTCAGTCATTTATGAGTCAGCACGGACTTATTTCTACTTTGGGCTCTACTTTCAGGTGTCTGCCTCTCAGCTGAGGTTGTTCCGCTGTGGCCTGGGAAGCCCCTCCAGCCCAGCTCCCAGGACCCACCAGCAGCTCCCACCCTCTCATTTTTCTGAGCTCTTCCTCACTTTCTGGCCCTGCGAGGTGTCCCAGGCTCATCCTGATCTTTCAGTACTCTGGCCCTACAAACAGCCATTTCTCCAAAGAACTCTGATCCTTCTTATTGGAAGATGGCACTTAGAAATCAAAATCTAAGCAGTGGGTGTACTGATGAGACTGAGGTATTGTTGTTTCTCAAACAAAACTTAGTGGTGTGTATGTATGCATTAGCCCAGGTCTATTCATCCATCTATCCAGTACCACGGGGTTCATTCTAACTGTCATCCCTGTTTATCTGCAACTTTGGAGAAAGGAACCCTTAAGTATTAATTACGGCTCATAAATAAATAAGTATTCTAGCATTTTATGTGTAGTCTCCCTTTCTCATACTACATTGACTAATTTTCTTTCCCTTTTATTTTCTTTTCCTTTTTATCTTGTATAAGAACTGTTGCTAATAGTTAACTATCCATTTATTAGGTTACAGAATATCCCAGAAGGACTATAACTGAATTTGGAGAGTAAGAAACATCACCCTACTGATGGATACCATGGCCGACTCCCAGAGGCGAGGTTTTGTGTCTCTCTTTTGTGGGGAGAGAGTTGTGGCATCGCCATTTATAGGAAAGGTGGTTGTATCTGATTACATGGAAACAAACCTGCCCAGAGAGCGAAGTCCCAGCTACACTCAGACCGTCCCGCCAGCTCCTGGTTTCTGATATCTCACCCCTTCCTCCGTATTACTTTTCTCTTTTCCAGTTCTCCAACCCCTGTAGCTCATTCTCCGTGTTAACTTTTTCTGTTAAAAACAGCTAGCTTAAGCCGGGTGTGGTGGTGCATGCTTGTAATCTCAATACTTCACACAGGTTCGAAGCCAGCCTCAGCTACTTAGTGAGGCTCTCAGCAACTTAGTAAGACCCTGTTTCCAAATAAAAAAAATAGGTCGGAGGTGTAGCTCGGAGGTAGAATGCCACTGGATCCATTCCTAGTACCATGCACACACACACACACACACACACACACACACACACACACCTAGCTTAGTTTGCATTTTCATGCCTGGATGTGCACAGATATTAAAGTAAAATAAGCAGTTAACTAAGAAATGACAAGCAACCTGCAAAATGAAAACATTCCCTTTAGTGTGGTGAGTTCATGAGTGCTTCTCTCTCTCTCTCTCTCTCTCTCTCTCTCTCTCTCTCTCTCTCTCTCTCTCTCTCACACACACACACACACACACACACACACACACCCCTTCTGAGTTGATGCCCTCTGCAGAGAACACTGTGTACCCACGGTAAGAACTCCTGTGTGCAATGATAGATAAGGAAGCAATTTATGCAACTCACTGGCATTTGCCAGGAGGGTGGGAACAGAAAGTGTTAGAAAAAAATTAAGTAGAGTACTGAAGAGATGCTGCCTAATGGAGGGGAAAATGTTTTCCGGTAACAGAAACAATTGCAGGTTCAAAGAGAGCAGTGACGTTTTATTGCTTTAGAAGTTCTGTCTCGTATTCTTTCCCCGCCATTTGGAAGTAGTTAAGGTAGACCAGGAACCCCGAGTGCACCAGGAAGAGCAAGCTTGCCCCGGAAGGCGAGGCTGCCCATCCGACCCGCCCCTTTCCCA